>NC_090926.1:385590936-385893966 GCF_040938575.1 Ambystoma mexicanum | reverse complement strand
CAATTTAACCCCTCAACGCATCGCCTTCGTTCTGCACCTGAAATAAAGGACAGATCGCAGGTTAGGAAGACAACATAAAAAGAGGCTCACACTTGAACTTTTGAATCTTCATACTTACGGCGTATCGGTCAGAAAAGTCAAGTGGATTTTGCCAGCGCCATTCTGAAAACCAGTGAAGTAACTGGACGAACGCGCGCCCCTGCACCAGAAGCAGGATGGAGAGTTCATCCTTCCAAACCATAAGGTGAGCTTAAACCGGGGGTTTTGGAGGAAGTCAGAGAAGAACGAAGGGGGAAATGGGGGAGCAAGCACACTATTCTGCAGACAGTTAATCCCCTTTCTCATCTGCAGAAGGATATTCCTACGGGCCAGACAAGCAAGATTTGGGGGTCCTGTTCAATCGGTGGTCCGAGTTCTGCGCATCACGCTTGAAGAGGCCACAGCAACCCAGACTAGACCAGCGCCTCCGTGGGAGCCAGGTGAGCGTTACAAGTAGACTCTTTGGCACCAGTAACCAAAGACTGAGCTGTACCCTTGCAGTCCCTTTCCTTAGTGGATGACACAGAGTCTCCTCCTTTGTAGAAGTCAAAATCAACCAGAGGAATCACCATAGTAAAGTCTCTGTTAATCAGGATTTCGTCAATTGTCCATTCATCTTTCTTAGCTTCTGAAAGTGGCAGATTAACAATCAACAGTTCAGGAATCGCCTGCCGGGTTTTATGTTCTGTATACTGTGGAATGAGTCCATCAGAACATGAAATCTGTACTGTCTCTGACTGTTCGTTGTGACCAAAATTGGCAGAAGGAAGAGTGAACACAGAAGTAGCATAGTTTTCCACATCAGCTTGAACATCTACTTCAGTCTCAGCAGCTGGATCAAGAGCAGAGTCTAAGCCTACTGTAGTGACTGGTTCTGTGTATGCCACCATTGTGGATTGTGTTTGGAAATCAGAAGCTTGTATGTGTGCAAGCTCAGGGTTATGACAAGCTGTTACACTGGAAGTCATAGGTAAAGGAGTGGCTTGTAAATCTTCAGCCAACTGCAATCCCTGACAAAGGGCAGGACAAGTGTCAAAACCTGTGTCCTGATATAGCGCTGTGCTAGAAGAAAGATTTTCACTCCCAATAGATCTTACATATTAACAAGTATCATGGTTTACTAAAGTCTCTGCACTCAGGTACTGAACAGTATTCACTTCATCAACATCAACGGATAAAGTTTAAGGTGTATTCAGTAAAGACTGTAAGGTTTTATTCTCCACTTGTAAAGAAATTCATTCTTGTCTTAACTCCTCAAGCTTAGCTTTTAGCATGCCCTGCATTAACTATACATCACTAAAAGTAGGCACAGGGGGAGGCATGGTGGCATCAGGGCTGGATCCTGCACGAACAATCTGGATGTGCACCGATTGTACATTGTCATCTACTGCTTGCAGGTTCTGTGATTTATACTTTCTCTTACCAACTTGGTCTGTGTTTCCCTTAAGCAAACTATTGACATCATCAGACCTCTTGGCCTTAGGGACTACAGTATGTATTTGTGCAGATGAGTATGCTATAGACTGAGGGTAGAAAACAGAAGTTATGCAAGGAACCCCTCCATTCTTTATGTTTGTATCATGAAACTGTTCAATCTAAAGTGAAGCATAACTGGAATCATGGGGTTCAACAACAGAGGTACTCTTGTGTAATAAGTCTAACAGTGTGTTGTTTTCTGCTGCTAAGGCTTGTGCTGACATAGAATCTGGATCAGAATAAAATGCAGAACTAGGATCAGGCAAAGTAGGATGGGCCATCCTGTGGGAAAAGTACTCTGCACGTAAATGCCCATTCGTGACCAGGAGTTCATTTATGTCAGGACTAGTGATTTGATTGTCACAGGTAAATGTAGGGGAAGCTTTCTGTACAAACTTGTTACAGGCCTTGCTGCCTTTCTTTCTTAAACTTGCCATATTCAATGGGAATAGTAGGCTGGTCATTCTGTCAGGTGAGGACAAAGGCAGCAAATATGGCAAGGGAAATGTGCACAAAATCACACAGTGAATAGCCTTGAATCAAACAACGTGCACACAGGAACCAAGACTCATGTATGCTAAAACCCAGCAGTGCAAATAGAGTGTGCAATCAATACAAATATATGAAAAGGGATGTGGGGTAAGCACTTAGAAACTCTTTATGACTGCAAGGAAAGTCGGAAAGCTCCTTACCCACAATTGCTGTTACAGGTACTGACAGCGCTAAGCCCACGTAGAGGGCAAGCAACAACAGGATCTGTGACCTAACACTCTTGATGGTGTTGAATAAGAGAATTTAAAAACAGTACACACGAGGACGAGAAATACCACTTGAATGTCAGTAAGCCCACGAACCCTGTTGATCAAACAGGGACCCAGAAAGGCTATAACAGCAATGGGAGGATAACTAAATACATAAGACTCAAGACGAGGGGCAAGTAGGAACAGTGATTACAGAATAGTGAAGAAAACATAGGCATTCATTCAGGAGCTAGCTACAACAGCACACCACACCTAATAATCAATGGGAAATAAATGCAGAAGTGCAAGGGAAGACATGGAATGGATTCCAAGAGAAAGTAAGGGAGCAGCAACAGGGAAAACGAAATTACCAAGGCAAACTTCCCCCAATCATCCAAGGAAAAAAGGCAGGAAGCTAAATCTATAAAGAGGAAAGACTAAAGCATCAAGATTTACAGCAGCAAAGGATAAAGTCAAAGAAAAATAGAACACAGGAAAACTGGGTTGCACCAAAAGGAAAAGCACTGAGAAAAGCTGCCTGTAAACAGAGGAATACAGAAAGGGAATATTGGAAGCAAAAATCAATTAAGCACATAAATTCGAAATCCAGGGTTAAGGAACAAAGAATAGAAACTAGGAACTAAGCACAAAGCTAAGAACCAGGAACAAGGGACCAGTCACAAACAGGATCACTGCATCAATGACCAGCACTGGACTGAAGCAAACTGAGGCTTTTAAAGCTGCTTAACGAGCACACGCCTCAGGTGTGCTGATTGCTGCACCTGCAGCCACAGGTGTTGCCTATCCTCCACCCAACCTTGTCCTGCAAGGGTGGAGGTGAAGCAGTGGGCCAGGCATTCTAGGAAGCATAGTCATTTGATTAAAGAAGCCATTTGATTAAAGAAGCATGCTGGCTGGCAAAAACCTGGAATGGATCCGGAAGGGAAGTAGCTTGGAAAATAGGGATTTAGCGCTCCCAATTCATCACAGCACTGTAGCATAAGGTTCGGAGGAAATGTCCAGTAGGGAATAAACCCAAAATCATGCCCCCAATTGGTGGAAACGGGAGCGAAGTGAGCAAGTCATGACACCTAGACACTAAGAGGAATGAGAACAATCTTCTCGTTAATATGAATGTCTGCATGGGCATCAGGGAATTCCTGAGAAAGGGCACTAGCTAGTTTCGTGTTTATCAGGGGAGCTGGGACAGTTCCTCTCTCGGAATAGTGTCCTATTGACCGCTGTCATACCGCCCCCTATGTCCAATGTTGGGAAGGAAAGAGGGTCTTCCCAACACCCTAGGCTATACCAAATGAGAAATAAACGCTAAGAGATCACATCCAGGGAGCAGGGGGTATGGGTGTGCACATAGAGGAGGGTGTGTAATCACCTTAATGCATTCATTAAGAGTTATATGGTAGATGCGGATGTGAATGCCATCTTAGCGAGCGGCAGCCATCTTAGAATTTAGGCTCAAGCGTGGCGACCAGTATTATATGTTTTAGTATTAGATCCCATGCATGAGCGCGAACATCACCCCCTACCACGGCCAGGTCTCACAGAGCCCATGAAATCCTCTATTCCTCTAAAAAGTTTACAGACCCTCACGCACAGGGAAGAATGTGCCATGCAAGGTCATGAGAAGGGAGCAGCGGACTTCTTGGCAGTACCAAAGAAGAGATAGCAAGGCCCTCCTGCCCCCAACAATACCCACATGAGAAATACAGCTTTGCCATGCTTTCATCCCATGTCCACTGCATGCCAACGCACCATCCATAGCCCAGACCACCGACCATGAAACTTTTACACCCTTCAATCGATCACAAAGATCAAAAGGCTAGGCTACCGCACCTTCAGAAATGGGTCACATGATTTTTGCAGCAAGGTGCAGGGTAGCATCAAAATTATAGCCTACAACTAAGTTGGAGGACATTGGGAGTTGATGATCTGTCTGGGAACAAGTGAAGCGTGTGAGTTAGTGTGACTTGAGCTCTCCCCCCGAGCCCATCCCTATATCTGCCAGCTGCTTGTTACAATGATAAAAAAAACATTGTTTGTGTTAGTAGCCAATTAATTGCTAGGCCAACTTCATCTCGGATGACGAGCCCAGCAGTGCCAACATGGACTGAGGTGGACAGATGAAGATGGACCAATGGCCTAGCATCCCATATGATACAGGCCCTACATGTATAGAGCTCGTCCAGTTAGGATTGTAAAATTGTACTATATATAATTATGTCATCAGTGATGTTGTTTGTGCTTATAATGTGCTGCACGTGCCTACAGAACCAAGAACGTTTGGCGGCAGCAGTGTTCTTTGCTGATGCATTTCTAATTTGTAGAAATAAAGACTTGTTATTCTTGCAAGAGAATCTTGGGCCTTATTCCCTAGCAGGCTCTTTTTTTTCTGGAGTGAGCGTGCAGGGGCGTACCTTCACTTTCAAGACAGAGAATCTCTCCCTATTCATGAGCACCGACCTTAAATGCCCCAAGGTATTTTCTGGTATTTCATTAAGGACATTTGGATGGTGTGCCCAGACCTTTTAGCCATCACCCTTCAGTGTTGCATTAGGGGCCCCAAGTGGGACTGGTATGCCCAGAAGTGGGTTCTGAGCTTGCCATGCCCAGAGATCCAAGCTACAAATCACTGAGGAGTCCCAATGAGGCTGAAACATCTCTGAGGTTCCTTGTGATCTCATGCAGCAGGGATGTAAGCTAGGGCTGATTTACATATGGTCCTTCCTCTGTTTTAATGGCATGGCAGGCAAGACGGGTAGCAGTCATTTTTTATTAATTCAATGTTTTCCAGCCATAACTCTTCAGGGTTGCTCCCAGATCACTATGGGCACTAAGAGGGTATGAGAGTTTATGCCTATGGGCTGCTCCGCAGCCTGAAAGAAAAGCCTGGACACCTGAGATGCCAATACTTAGAACTCACAACATGGATGCCCCCCCTGTGCATAGGACCTCTGCAATCTGACATTCTTAATGATTGAGAAAGTCATTGGTCATACCGTTCACCACAGCTTGGATTTGTTTCTAGAAATTTCCCTGGACCTCATCTGTCGTATTCTGACTTAGACTCTCTTTTTGGGGCCTGAGATGAAGGATGTTCAGGGGGTGATGTTCCTCTCGCTTGTGAGGAGCACTGATGGTCCACTCTATGTGACACCCATCTTTCAGCAGCTACTGCCAGCAGCTTGGGGTTCACAACCTTTGAGTCAGCCAGGCCCTGGCATAACTCAGTGGGTAGACCATCCAAATTGTGTTCCAACAATATGAGGTGAAGAAGCCCCTCGTGGGTATCCACGATGAGTGAGAGTCCTCACAAACTTACTAACAACAGCCTTATACATGTGGCTAGAATTACCCAACAAGAATTGCATCACACCGCTTCTGAGGCAGGTGGCTGGGTAAACAGACAGCCTAGCCCTCATCACACACACTCACTTTGTCCACACACATACACACTAAAGTCTTAGGGGGACTGGAATGGTGTCAGAACCATTATCTCTCTTATCCTGGCAATTTCTAACTCTAGTCTCTTCAGATCCAGCTGATGGGTGCTGCCTCTCTCCTACTTTCTCATCTCAAGGTGCAGATTCTTTTGGTTTTATCGGGTTTCACCCCCACAATTTTTAAAGTGTACTATTTGGTTATTGAAATTTCATTGGTGCTGTCTAATTGTTTTCTTCCTTCTAACAATGCCTCCCAATTGCCCTACCCAAGGCCCTGCTACCCCAGCCCCCCTTCTCTCGCCCCAGCATATCCCCATCCACACTATCTATACGTGTAACTACATTTCACTGAATACAATTTTACCTAATGAGATTTCACTGAATTTATTTCACCGAAAATGGTAGTTAAAGTGGTGTATGGATAGAGCATAATAGGTGGGGTGTGGGGTAAGGGTATAAGTGAGAGGAGGGGGTGTTAGGGGAGGACACAGGGGGTCCCACTTAGCATTATAAAAAAACAAATGTAGAAAAGTAAAAAGATAATTTTGTTTTTCGGTTAAATATATACAGTGAAATCTCCATTAGGTGAAATATTTTCGAGGAAATCCCATACATCCCTATCTATAGATATGTCTACTATTCCACAGCAATCAATTTGCTGTGACTAAACAGTACAATGTCATTATTATGGGGATGAAACCACTGCAGCCCATTTCCTTTTGTCAATGGCTCCTCTCTGCAGTTCAGAAGTCAGCTGTTCTGGAGATCCAGATATATTTCTCTCAGCCGCAGGACTTCGGACGCGTTGAAGGCGGTCGGTGAGAATGCCAGGGAGGTGGTGGCATCCTCAAATTCTCGTTCACTGCCCTCTGCATCAAACTCTTCACCTCTGCTGGATTTTGTGACTGTGACACACAGTCCAGTCTTTGTCAGGCCAGCTGGCTTCAGCTTTGGGTCTTTCCAGAGCTCCTTCATGGCATGTGAAAATGTCCCCTGGGAAAAAGTCAACAGGCAGGAGACTTTTTTCCGTGCATCCCTAAAAGCCTTCCCCCCTCATATTCTAGGATGTGTAACGTATCTATTCTAACTCCAGTCCTAGAATATTTGGCGAAAGTGCTTGATTTTCACGGGTGTTTAAATTTGGGGAAATGTTGCACCATGGTGACTTTTTCCCAAGTGACTTTATCACCGGATACCAGTCAGAGAACTCTTTCAGACAGCATCAAACTTTTTAGCTACTTGCGGATTGCTGTCTAAGGTTGGATATCTATCCCAAGTGTCTGGACCTCTCCTGGTTTCAGTGACACTGTCCGGGGTCCTAGCACCGTCCTCCTTGGCTGGCTGGGGCCTTCCACCTGCACACCCTGCACCTTCATAGCTGGACACGAATGATAGGTCCTTTCACCTCGAATCAGTTGTTTGTATTTCGACCTTGTTGCACAGGATGACATTGGTCTCATAGACAAGCTCCACCGGAGCACAACCATAGGTTTTTGCCCATTTTTCGTACAGTGTGACAGCTCGGCTTACCCTTGATGGCAAGCTTTCTTCTCGGGTTTATCTCACTGAATAACATTGGTTTTAACTATGGTTTAAAAATCGCACCAAAACACCCTTCAAGCTAGAATCTAAAGTACTTTACAGAATGTTTAGTGACTTCTACTGATTATGCTAAAAAGAGGCTCATCTGTATCTTACTACGTTGCCATGTTTGCTAAAGCTATTCATACACTATGAATCTGTGCAATCAGCATGGAGATTGAGCTGCCTGAACCCTACACATAGAAGGGTCTTCCCAGAGCCGGAGATCTGACGGCATCTGTGGGATATTGGAAAAAAGACTCTGGCGGCCAGAATAACTGCAGCAAAATATCCACCCAAAGTTTTTTTAGTAGGTTTAATTTGGCTATGATTTGGGAAAAGGTTCCACTTTAAACTAGACCTTGTTCCAAACAATACAAGAGTAAAGAGGCAAATGGTATCTGTGACACATGCGCATTTGTGTGTGTGTGTGTGTGTTTCCAGTGCCCACAATGCATCCTGTTAAGGGGATGGGAACAGTTCTAAGTTTAGGGCCTTTGTTAGGTAGCGCGTCATTCAGGTGGATGGGAAACAGAATAACTCTGTACACTAATCTCGGGAGGATAGCTCAGGGGCTAAGTGCTTGCCTTGGAAATAAGACGACACAGAGCAACAGAGGTTTGATCCCCGGTTCTGCACTTTGAAACTTCTGGGTATCAAGCGCGTTATAAATAACCTATCATATCATATCACCAAATAATCAAAACAACTCAGGAAGATAGCAAAGTCCGTTTACTGTTTTATTATCAATTATCTAAAATAGGGAGTTACAATGGACATTAAGGGACATCGCACAGCGTTCTCTCAAAGCCTTTAATAAAAGATGATACTTTTATAGTAAAAACTCATCATATGTGACGTCATACTACATGGAAAATAAGAAAGACCAATGGGGAATTTCAGTTGGCTCAAGAGGAACATCTAAGTATACTTTGTACAAGGGGTTGGGTTGTGATTGGGTCTCTTTGGTCAGGTGGACAACTCATGCCCACCCCTAGTGCAAGTCATCTTCAACAGTTATTAGAAACACGGTACCTCATTGGCTCTCAAACTATGAAGCCCTTTGTTATATGGCCCTCTACAATTGGGTGTCACACTCATGCCCTTCTGGAACATTCGGTTCACTTAGCAGCATGTGAGCTCAGACCTAGGTGTCAGGGGGTGGACTAGACTGTGCCTCCCAACCCGAGTAGCCCAACATCTCTCATCACCCATGCCTTCTGCCATGTAGATTGTCTTTGAACTTGGCTTTGCAATGTATTCTCGTCTCTCAGAATATAAGGGCGTACAACACACTTGCCATAGTTCTAGAACTGCGTGCCCAACTCTATTTCCATCTGGGGCTCACGTGACAGGAGACCGCAATTCAGCCCATTTGGCAGCAGTTAATTGTCTTGAATTAATAAAACTTGGCACTCATGGTCTATGGACCCCTCATATGGTCTCTGTTCTCTCTCCTTTCTCCTCTTCTCCCATTAATGGTGGTACTCGTTGGGACGCCCTGCTGGCCTCCTTCCTATCCTCTAAAGTCATCATTAATGCCTATTCTAATGGGACCGTCTTGGTCCAAGGCCCTCAGGCCAACCTTCATCTCTTTGATAGACACTTTCCATGCCTCATCAACTTCCTTTCTTCTCCTGCTGTCCCCTCACCCCTTTCCGTGGCTACCTTGCCTCCCCCCTCACTCTCTGCCCCCTCTCGGGCACTTTCTACACTTCCGCAGGGTGTACCTCTGATCTGTACCCCTCCCCGGAAGTCCTTCAAGGGGGGCAACCTTCTCCACATTGCCACTCTGAACTCTCGCTCCGCTGTCAAACACTCCTCTGATATCTGCCGCCTTCTTGAAGAACTTGACCTTGATGTCCTCGGTCTCACTGAGACATGGTTTAGGGCCCTCTGTCACCAGCTTTGACACGCTCCTACCTGATGGCTACAAGATCCTCTCCTCTCCAGGCCCAAACGCTCTGGTGGGGAGTAACCCTTATCTTCCCGGAGTGGATTCCTACCTCTGTCATTCCTACGCAGACCTACTCCTCTTTTGAATGTCTCGTCTGCAGGCTCTCTCTCTCGCCTAGCCATTCCCTTACCGTGGATACTATCTATCGGCCACCTGGTCAGGTCTCTTCCTTCCTCTCTGAGTGTGCGGATCTCTCGTCCTCACTCCTGGTCTCAACCCCGCAACTCCTCCTCCTTGGAGACCTCAACATCCACCTGGATAACTCCTGTCCCCCCTCTGTACTCTTTCGTGACCTCTGCGACTCTCTCTCACTCAACATTCTCCCTTCTGGCCCGACTTATTCTGCAGGGCACACTCTCGATGTTCTGATCTCTTCAGACCTTCCCCTCTCTGTCCCTCTCTCCACTCCTCTCTCCTGGAGTGACCACTTTCTCCTATCCTCCCACCTCACCCTCCCTACCCCACAGGCCAAGCCCCCTCCTTCACTGCCACCCACCTTCTCGGTCATCCGACCCATGAAGCATGTGTCGGTTGAGGCTTTCGCTGCCACCTTCTCACCCCCTCCACTCCCTCTGGCTGACTCTCACGCTGACACAGCCCTCTCCACACTCCACTCTTCTATTTCTGATACTCTAGATATCCTTGCCCCTGTCACGAGAATCCGCCTGAAGCCCAAAGACAAGTGTAACTCCTGGTATGACTCTGACCTCGTCACCCTAAAACGCAAGTGTAGGGTTGCTGAGAGAAAATGGCGGGCCTCAAGTTCATCCTCTGACAAACTGGCCTGCCGCCTGCTACAAAGGCAATACCGGTTCTCCGTCCTCTCCAAGAAGAGAACCCACATCCAAGTCTGCGTCTCTGCGGCATCTAACAACTCGGCTGAACTCTTTAAAATATGCAAGGAAATGGCCAATCCTGCTGCAGTCTCTACCTCTCATATCCCCTCCCAGGCCCTCTGCACAGCACTGGCTTCTCATTTCATCTCTAAAACTAAGGACATCCTGTCCTCACTCTCCTCCTCTTATCCCCCTCCAGCTATTCCCTGCACTTCCTCTGTCCCCTCTGCAGCCACCCCTCCTTCTCTGCCTTTCCCCTTTTCTCTCTAGACGAGGTTTCTAGACAAGTCCAATCTATGAAAGTCTCGTCAAAACAGGTTCACCCCTGTTCCTCCAAAACCATCAAGGATCACATCGACTCCCTGGCTCCTGCCCTGGCGGAGTTCTGCAACCACTCCTTCACCACTGGTGTCTTCCGTTCCCCCCTGAACCACTCTCTTGTGCACCCTCTTCTTAAGAAACCCTCTGCCGACCCCTCCTGCCTGGCTACCTATCGCCCAATCTCCATCACTCCCTTCCTGGGCAAGCTCCAGGAGAAACTGGCCATCTCCCAGCTCAATCTCCACACTGAATCTGTTGGTTGTCTTCACAACCATCAGTCTGGCTTCAGAGCTGCAAGAAGCACGGAAGCCTCTCCTGAACATCCATGAAGACCTGCTCTCCAACCTCGACTCTAACACCCATTGCGTTGTTATCTTGCTTGATCTCTCTTCTGCTTTTGACACTGTCAACCATGCCATCCTGCTCAACCGTCTCCGTGATAACCTGGGTATCACTGGCCAGGCTCTGGCGTGGCTGACTTCTTTCCTCTCCGACCGACCCTCCCAGGTCCAACTTGGGTCCTTCCTCTCCGACATCTTTTTCTCTACCTGCGGTGTCCCCCAGTGATCTAACCTTTCTCCCTGTCTGTACAACCAAAACCTGGCAGTCCTTGCCCACTGCATCGCCGCTCTCTGTCCCAACTTTCAGTGCTATGCGGATGATACCCAGCTCATTGTCAGGCTACCCTGGGCCTCCTCCTCCTCTCCTTCTCTCATCTCTCATCTCTGACTGTCTGTCTGCCATCCAGGAATGGTGTGCCGCCAACGACCTCTGCCTTAATGCCAGTAAGACTGAGATTCTACTCATCGGCACACCCACTCCCTCCTTCTCTACAGCTCTCTGGCCGGCCTCTCTTGGCCCTCTTCCCACTCCCACCTGCAAGGCTAAAAACCTTGGGGTCATCTTCGACTCTGCACTCTCCTTCTCCCCTCACATCTCTGACGTCTCTAAAAAGTCACATTACCAGCTGCACCTCCTCAGAGTTATTCTTCCTTTCCTCTCCTTCCCCCAGAAGCTCTCTGTCTCCAGAGCCCTGGTCCTATCTAAGCTGGATTACTGTAACAGTCTCTATCTAAATCTGCCTGCCTCCACTCTCTGCCCTCTACAACTTATCCAGAACAGGACTGCGAGACTTGTCCTTGGCCTCAAGCCCATGGATCGTATCTCTCCAGGACAGAAATCTCTGCAGTGGCTCCCAATGGCTGCAAGGATTAAGTTCAAAACCCTCTGCATTGTACACAAGGCCTTCTGGGGTCTGGGGCCACAGTACCTTCAACTCTCTCTCCCTAAATATCTTCCTTCTCGAGCTCTTCGCTCATCTGCCTCCAACTCCCTCAGGGTCAGTCGCTTCTCCAAGCAACGAGTTGGTGACAGATCACTCTCTTCGGCAGGGGCCTCTCTCTGGAACAGCCTTCCTGCCTCCCTGAAACTTGAGGAGAACCATCTCCGGTTCAGGAAACACCTCAAAACTTTTCTCTTTGCTTCTGCTTTCTCCCCACCCCTCCCCTGCTGAATTCCTAACTGAAACTGCACTGGTTACCTGGCCACACTTTCTGATCTCTGGCCCAGGCCTGTCAATTGCCCACCTGCACTTCCTCCCTGGCAACCCCTGCACTTGGGGACCGTTTTCTGTATCCCTTCAGTCCCCCTACCAACACTTATGTCTGCACTTCCTTGCACTTGCCACTATCTGGCTGTTTTATTTGTCTTATTTATCCTATTTATGTCTATTTATTCCGCTTTCCCATGTACTGCACTTTCCCCTCTCCCTTCCCCTTGCGCACTTCTCCTTTCCCCCCCTTCCCATGCACTTGCGCGATCTGAATGACACCTGGCCTAGTAGGATTGTTGTCTGTCCTCCCTCTGTTCCCCCCCCTTGCCACGTCGCGCCTTGAACCACTTGTGTATAGGCGCGTTATAAACGCCATATTATATCATATCATATCATGGTGTTCTTTCCTTGCACCTTAACAAGGGATAATTCAGCTTTTCACGTTCCGTGCCTTCAAGAATAGATAACCGGTCTTGGCTGCCTTCAGTCTTGACATCAGGCCAGACAGCCTTTCTCGATTCTTCCATGCTCCTAGCTAATTCTCTGCTGCGCCACAGCTTCCAGCCCTTCTTCCTGGGTTTGAACTTACTGAAATTGTAACACTGATGTCCAGTTTCTATATAATGCTGCTTCGCCTGCAGTTTGTTCACTACGTATAGCCAGCTTCTATGATCACTTAGTGTACTTGTGTTGATGCAGCTGTACAGTTATTGAACTATTTGCCTTTTCTACAGTGCTTTTCACGTGTACAATCTTTGTTTCGCACATGAAAGTTTACTCAATTATTTACTTCACCATCAGTTTCTATAAGGTCCATGCATTCTCTTCTTCAGCCAGTCTCCTCTGTGCGTCACGCTCATTTCTTATGATGTCACCAACTTCTCGTTCTCTCTTTTTCATATTCCTTCGGGGATCTCCTCCAAGAGATTGTCATCTCTTCTGGAATATATCTGATAGAGTTTTCTTAGTGGATGCCTTTTCTCGAAGACTCAACGAGGAATAATCACAACTGCTGGTGTCAAGCATGGCACAATTTCATGCTGCCAGCATACAGGTAGTATGGCAGTGGGACTTCCTGCAGGGGCAGTAGGCTACAGTTCTGTACACGGAATGTACCAGAGAGTCTTGAGAAGAATGTTCTGTGTGTTCTATAGTCAAAACAACTACATCTTTGTCGCCGTCGAGTTAAGTGTTTACTGTTGAGATTTGAGTGCAAGTTGCAAGCGCAGGTTCGAATGCCAGCAGGACAAACTCAGCTGTAAATGAATTAATGAAAGTAGCGAAAGACCTCTGCTCGGAGTCCCTGCAGCCACCCCGTGAGGACGATCCAAATGGATCAAAACATGTGCATGTCGTGGCCGACAAATTTAAAATAACACTGCCAAAGTAAAGAAACTGTAAGAATGCAAAAACAAATTAATACATTTTGAAAAATGTAAAAGACATTGGATTGTTTTGAAAAAATAAGGTGGTCACACCACCAAATAAGGTGCTTTCATTAAAAATATACTGAGGATCCCAGACCAGGTCAAACGATTGAGACCCTGTGGTTCTTATTTTTTTATTTTAAACGAGTGCTTAAGGTGCACTTCAATAACACGAACTCAGCCGTTATCCTACATATACATTGAGTAACAGTTGAGTTGGGAAATAACACTCACTGGAGCAGTGTTTATAATATTTAGCTGATATAGTACTTATTCAAGTAAATTTGGGCTGCAGCACTTAAAAGCAATCCAGACCTGCAATACTGGCACGCTGGCAAACACCTATTAGAAACGTGAAATGCCTCAATTCCCTCGAGAATGTTCTGGTATGCTATGAAAAACAACCCGAAGGACAACATGTTGGGCTGGGTCCCGCAGTCAGCAGCATTTACGGGCAAAGCATATTGAGGCTGCTCGGCTAATTTATATGTTCATATGAGCGTGGCTTTCCTTCAAAGGGCGCCCTGGAGAGCCCCCTGCTTCCAGGTAGATCCCCGCGGGCACTGCAGGGCCTGCGCCACAGGTATGCCGCGCCGAACTGCTGGCGTAGGGTCAAGTGCTGAGGGAGTCGGGGTGCCCCAGTCACCCCTCACTTGGGCCTGGAGCCCACCAACAGGTTCCTGCTCAAAGAATGCAATCATAGTTCGGGCCTGAGGAGAGGAAACAAGTGACTGTTTACAAGATGCAATAAATACGTGATTAAGTTCCACGCGATGACGGCCCCTTAATGGCTGGTTTAGGCCTTGCATCCTGGTCGCCCGTAACCCTTTAGTCGCTGATGCAAGGGGTCTATATACTTCATGGCAACTCCTTGATAGTACAGACCGGGGTTTCATCTTCCAGCCTTGGGGGGCTGCATATGGGGCGCGCGCAGAGAGCTGGTGTGCCGTTTCCGGCCTCGCGACACTGACTCCTTTGTGGCTCTGTTCACAAGGTCCTCATTGATTCACGCGCATAGAGAAAGGCATCACTGAGGGCTGATTGAGGGATAAGGGCGGGGCAAGGTGCTATAAGGGTTAAACCTTCCCGCAATCTTTTTTTGGGGTATTTTTATCGTAAGGGTGGATGGGTGGCCCATGCCAAGCCCAACAGCTGCCCAGAAAAACACAGGGCCTCTTGATATAGGCTACGCCAGCCAGGATGTGCAAGTGCGTAGAAAATCGGGGGGCTCTAGTATAAAAGTGTGCAGAGAACCTTTATGCATCTCCTTAAATATATGTATCTGTAAGCGCATTCTCCCTGGCATGGTGAAGAGGCGCTGAGGTGGCAAAGACTTGCGGCCAGGGCTCAGTTCTGAGAATGTGGAGTCAGACCAGATGGAACGAATGCACCCAGTTTAGCCGTCTCCCTCTCTGCCCTCCCCCCAAATCACCTGAAAAACGACTTATTTGCGTCGACTGTCTTACACATGGACAAGTGTTCCTAAACGTTTCACCTCTGTGCCTGTGTTCTATTGCTTTTAAAGTCTGAAATGCATTGGGTTTATTTTCTTCCGTTATAGGAGGTAAGTGTGGGCTTATGCGGATTCCAGACACATTATTGACCTACTTTCAACATGGCGAAATGAGTGGCGGGTACGATTGAGTACCCCCTTGAGAACGGTTGAGCCCTCCCTTACCCCCAGCATGTGTGTTGACAAAAACGGGGTTCAGACGGAGAGCATTTACTGCCTGCTCCCCTTTTCGTGGTCCACATTTTGTGAAACTGTTATGTTAAAGGATATTTATAACACCCACTGACACCACCGGACTGGTCCCATGGCCCTCCGGTGGATCTGAAAAGCAGAGGGTAGCGTAGGAGGCAGGGGGAGAAGAGAGCTGTGATGTGCTGTTGACAGCTTCAGTTCGGTTAACACCGTTCGCTGAGTTTAGGTGTGCTTTTCGGTTGGTAGCCTTCATGTGCTGTTGTGCGAGGCTATGTGTGCTTTGTTTGTTGTTGAAGTGTAGTTAAGTGCGTGGGGTTTGTTGTGCTTTAGAGATATAATTGTATTTAGTTCAGAGTTTGAGAGGTGTACGCAGAGGGGTGAGTATTTTTTATTAGTAGGCTTGGTTAGTGGCATCACTATCTCGATGTGGTGCATGCTGATAACCACATATCCATCTAGATGTGACACTAGCTAATATTCACAATTCAGTCTTGATGTGATGTAATCTAGTATTACAGTTGTCTAGATATGACACGGTGCTAATATTCACAATTCAGTCTTGATGTGATGTAATCTAGTATTACAGTTGTCTAGATATGACACGGTGCTAACCTTTACAATTCTGTCTTGATGTGATGCAAGCTAGTATTACAGTTGTCTAGATATGGCACAGTGCTAATCTTTACAATTCTGTCATGATGTGATGCAAGCTAGTATTACAGTTGTCTAGATATGGCACAGTGCTAATCTTCACAATTCTGTCTAGATGTGACTCAAAGCTACTCTTTACATTTCTCTCTAGATGTGACTCAAGGCTACTCTTCACAATTATGTCTTGATGTGACACAGGCTAATATTCATATTTCTGTCTTGATGTGACACCAGCTACTCTTTACATTTCTCTCTAGATGTGTCTCAAGGCTGCTCTTCACGATTCTGTCTAGATGTGACACAGGCAAATCTTCACAATTCTATCTACATGTGACTCAAGGCTACTCTTCACAATTCTGTCTAGATGTGACACAGGCTAATATTCACAGTTTTGTCTCGATGTGACGCAGGCTAATTTTCACAGTTCTGTCAAGATGTGACGCACAATTCTGTCTTGATGCGACCCTGGCTAATTTTCACAGTTCTGTCTAGATGTGACGCAGGCTAATATTTACAATTCTGTCTAGACGTTACTCAGGGCTACTTTTCACAGTTCTGTCTAGATGTGACACTAGCCAATATTCACAATTCTGTCTAGATGTGACACAGGCTAATCTTCACAATTCTGTCTAGATGTGATGCAAGTTAATGTTCAAAATTCGAACTAGATGTCACACAGGCTAATATTCACTGTGACTGATCTGGCAAACCTCTCTATGCTTCTTTTATTCTGGGGGCGGCCCTTGTCTTATCCAAAGATGAGAAGATGGAATGTACCAACAATAACTTATTCATGCAAGCCGTAGGGGGAACATTTAATTCCACCAGCTCTGCAGCACATGTGTTTGATGCAGAAGAGACCCTGGGGGGGGTTTCCAATGAAGGCAGACAGCCTTGACGAAGGGAGAAAGCAGGCGTACTGTGGATGCCTAGGATGAGGTGAAATAGGAAGCTAATCCCCTTTGAAGAGATGGACTTTCGGGGGAACCCCATCTTGCCCCAATTATTGTCGCGCCACTGTCATATATACAATAGCACAATAGGCGCCACACATCACCCATTAAACACAATGTATCGTGCCTACCCCCGCCCTTCGAATACAGATGAGAGTGAGGAGGAAACAGTGAGGAATCTTCTGAAGTAGCGGACCCATGACAAAGCTACCCCCGCCCCCAGAAGTAAATCGCCTTTGTAGTCGCCAAAAGCCAGAGTCAAAAGCAGCGGACTGTGTCAGTGTGAGTGTCACCCAATCCTTTGACCCATGTTCACCTGTCTTGATTGTAATCATTTTATATAAAAACTCAAAGTTGTCAAAAGAATTGCTATCTAATTAGTTTGGGCTATTAAGTGTCACTTGCAAACCTATAACCAAAACTATTGGATTGGTGTACAGATAGGGGAGAATGGCATATGCGTAGGGACAGAGTCTGTAGGCCATGTTTGGTTATGTGCCCACCCATTGCCTGGCCATGGCCATGCGAATCTCTATGACCAGTTCCTGCCCCTCTACACCTAAAACACCTCTTCATGGGAACTCTTTGAGCTCGCTTTAAACAAGCCTTACCATCAGACTTTGCATTCAAAGTGCCTGCCAGTGTTTGTTCAAAGCAGTCTTCTGAGAGCTAATGACTTAATTCAAGTTTCCTGCCTTCAGCCACTCAATTTATAAGCACCCTGCATGTCCTTTACTGAAGTCCTGTTAAAAACAAGCATTGGCAAAGCCACTGAAGTCCGGTTTAAAACAAGCATTGGCAAAGTCAACAGTTTTGGCTTGTATATAAGTATTCAGCTTTTTCCAGGCACGGCTATTAGATGCCCAGCTACATGCACCATTTTGCGCCTGCTATCAACAATGGGTAGTTAATACTACTACGGCTGTGCCTGCTAAGTGCCTTTCCCATGCCTACACAAAAGCCCAAACTGTTGGCATTGTTTTTAAAGAGGTAGGTTGGGAAGAAAGTCACTGTATGCCTGGGGCCAGAGAAGGACGATGGCTCATCCTGTCCCAGCTTTTACCTGTAGCAGTCACATCACCCGAGAACTCCTCAAGAATGAGGTCACAGATTGGGTTTTGTGGTGTTCAGCCAGGCCCTAAGTGTAGAGGAGGCATACACCCATGGTGTGGTGCCCACAGTGGTATGACCACAATTGAATCTTCCAATCCTGAACCATCTGGTAACGTGACTAATCCGCGACCGTGCCTGCCCTGAGAATACACTGTACCACATTACCTTGAACAATGGACATGCCCAGATGTACCAACCTGGGTCCATCTTCCACGCAGCATGTCCATGCCAAAGCGGGGCCCAAACATGCCAGTCCACCCCTTGCCTTCTGAATTTGGGAGCTTAGGAAAAAACCAAAGAGAGTAAGAATGTTGAGCTTTCCACTATTTTGACCAATGCAGTTGGCACTGAAACCTCGCAATTATGGCGTTAGAAGGCATCTTCCACTTCCTATGTGACCCACGTTTTGCTCATTCCTTCCCCTTTACAACACCTGAGAGAGTAACATTCCCTGCAATACTAAGGGTTTCCCCTTTGCCTGGTGGTCACTAAGCGAGGAATGCGTGGCACATGAATGTCGAATTAATGACATGCAGGAATCCACAGAAAGGACGTCTGCTGCAGACATATGTCATATATTGCTTGTAAAAACAAGAAATGCCGATTGGGAGTCCACTGGTCGACGTCAGATCACTCCCACCTCACGAGGCCTCTTTCATTGTACAAGTTCCTGGGTTGTGCAGGTTTTCACAGAAACCCCCTGTGCCAGAGGTGGACAAAAGCAAACTAGCTGCCTACAAGCACGTTTCCCTGTAGCCAACATCTCGAGCCGTTACAAGCTTGAGCAAGGCTTTTCTCCCTAACCTGTAGCCTCTGCCTGTAACTCTCAGCTTCCCAGCGCTTGGCATTCTCTCACCCGTACCCTTAGGAACCCACCCTTCTAAACGCAGCCGAAACATTGCACCCTGTTACTGTATCCCCTGCTTGTACAGTTTCCAAGCGCTTGACATTCGCTCACCCGTACCCTTAGTAACCCACCCTTCTAACCGCAGCCGAAACATTGCACCCTGTTACTGTATCCCCTGCTTGTACAGTTTCCAAGCGCTTGACATTCGCTCACCCGTACCCTTAGTAACCCACCCTTCTAACCGCAGCCGAAACATTGCACCGTTACTGCATCCCCTGCTTGTACAGTTTCCAAGCGCTTGACATTCGCTCACCCGTACCCTTAGTAACCCACCCTTCTAACCGCAGCCGAAACATTGCACCCTGTTACTGCATCCCCTGCTTGTACAGTTTCCCAGCGCTTGGCATTCTCTCACCCGTACCCTTAGGAACCCACCCTTCTAACCGCAGCCGATACATTGCACCCTTGTTGCCGAGGTCGCGGCACAAAGAAAGGACGCACACACGGAGGCATAAAGGAAGCTTCTTTATTCTTCTAACAACTACTCAGTAACTGGCGCCCTACGCGCCTTTTCCCACAAACCCTCACTTCCCCGCTCCCACGTCACACTAACACTCCGCCTCCCCAACGGAGGGGGCCAAGTGCCTTTAACTCGTGGAGTGCTGGGTAACACTACCCCCGAACATTATATCCTGACATCAGCTCAACATTCCTCAACAAGTCTCATTGGTTTCTTGATCACTCGTCGGGGCCTCTCATCTTGAGCTGTCGCCTCTAGGACAAGTGGATTGTTCACTCCCTGTCTCGTCCCTCCCGGATCCCCGACCGGAGGGGTCCACAGGTCATCTCTCTGCATGCGAGGTTCTGGGGAAACAGACCTCCTCGGCTCTTCCGAGCCCTCTCTCTTGATATAGTGTCTAAATTGTTGACAGTTCCTGGTGACGGCTCTATTTTGATCTTCAGCCGTCACCATAGTACCTTTTACTGCGACTACCCTCATGGGACTTGGGGCAAATCGCGGATCTGTCTTCCTGATTATTTGTTGTTGCACAAGGACGTCGTCTCCTACCTGGAAATCTTTTGTTTCAGCGTGGCGCCTCGCATCAGTGTCACGTCTTGCCTTCTCCTTTGCTTCAGCATCACGTTGGAGCGTCTCAGTGTCAAGCGGTTCTTCACTTGACGGGTTGCGTGGGATGCGGGTTCGCACCTCATAGCGAAACATTAGTTCAGCAGGAGTCTTGTTCGTTACTTCATGCGGGGTATTCCTGTAAGCTCTCAGGAGGCGGCACAGTGCTTGATGCGGGTGGACTGCCTCCACCTTGGCTCTTTGTATCGCTTTCTTGATGGAGGCCATGAAGCGTTCCGCCATCCCATTCGCTTGCGGGTGTCGAGGGGTTATCTTCATGTGCTTGAAACCCAAATGCATCGCTAGTTCTCCGAACTCGTGCCCGCAGAATGGTGGTCCATTGTCAGACTTGATGGTTTTGGGAACCCCCCACTCGCTGAATACTTCCTCTAGCACCTCTACCACCTGGGGAAACGCTGTGGTGGAGACCGACTTGACTATGGGGAACCTTGAATGTTCATCTATTAGCAGCAGGAGGTAGTCGCCAGTTTCGGTCGGTCCGTAGAAGTCCACGGCTACTCGTTCCCAGGGGCGATCTGGTATCTGTGTGTGTTGCAGCGGGGGTGGACGTTCCATTGAGGCGGTGCACTGGCACGCGTGACAGTTTTTCACCCATTCATCGACCGCCACATCTAGGAAGGGAAACCAGACGTAGCATCTCAACTGTTTCTTGGTGTTCTCCGCCCCTCGGTGACCTTCGTGGGCCGTGCGGACCACCTCGTTTCGTAGTGTGGCGGGAATAACAATCCTGCAGCCTCGTAGAAGAATGTTGTTGTCCTTCACAGCCAGTTCACCCTGCATTCTGGCCAGTCTCGCGATTTCCTGTTTGTTGACGCCCGGATGGGCTAGCATTGCCCTGTGGTGGTCTTTCCATTTGTTGGTTAAAGTCAAACTGATTGCAAGGGCTGTCGTCGGGTCAGCGGCAGATGCGGCGGCCACCCTTTCGAGGGACAACGCCGGTGGTAGCGATCGATCTGCTATATACTGCACATAGGCCACATCTCCTTTCCGCGTCAGCGGGGGCCCCACAGGGTGTCGTGACAGATAATCGGCTGGGTTTAGCTCACCTCCGGGGCGATGGATGATGTCGTAGTTGTACTCTTGAAGCCGGATGCCCCACCGCTCAATCCTTGGTGGCATCTTGGTGTGCGGGTTCCCGAACAGGGATAGGAGTGCCTGGTGGTCGGTAATCAGCGTGAACTTCTTCCCAATGAGGAAATTGTGGAAGTGTTCACATGCCCATACTGCGGCCAAACTCTCCTTCTCGGCTTGCGAATAAGCCAGCTCCGGCGTGGATAGCGCTCTGCTCGCATAAGCGACCACATGTCTCGGGTTGATGTCCGCCCCACTGGTTTGAGCTAGTATGGCCCCGAGGCCGACTGGGCTTGCGTCCACCACCACCTCGGTGTGCCACGCGGGGTTGAAGTAGGCCAGGCGGTGAGCCTCCGTGAGGGCCTGCTTGATGGCAGTGAATGCCTGCTGGCATGCGGGAGTCCACTCGAACACTGTCTCCTTCTGCAGGAGCCTCCTCAACGGGTCGGTGAGGGAGGCAAAGTGGGGAATGTATCTCGCACAGTACCCCGCCATGCCAAGGAAGGAGCGGACGTCTGCAACCTGCAGCGGTTCGCCAAGGCCAGTGATTGTGGCAACTTTGTCGGGATCCGGCATCATCCCTTCCCCGGAGAAGATGTGGCCGAAAAATTTAAGTTTCGTCTTGCTGAATCTGCACTTGGAGATGTTGAGCGTGAGACCAGCAGCTTGAAGGGCTTCACACGTGGCGTGCAGCGCTGTGTCGTGGGACTCCTTGGAGGCGCCGAACACAAGTATGTCGTTGCTGTAATTCAGAGCACCCTTAACGGGTCTGATAATTTGACGTATGGCTTCCTGAAAAATCTCCGCAGCGGACGAGATACCGAAATTCAGTCTGCGGTACCGGAATAGGCCATCATGTGTCGCAAATGTTGTGATGACTCGAGAGTCAGGGTGTAGCTCCAGCTGATGATAGCCCTGAACCAGGTCGAGCTTGGAAAACATCTGGGCGTTGTTCAACTGCACGATCATGTCTTCTATGCAAGGACCCGGGTGCCTCTCCCGCTGGATAGCCGTGTTGGCCACTCTCATGTCCACACATAGACGGATTTTTCCACCTTCTTTGGGTACGACCACCAGGGGGGAGACCCATGGGGTTGGGCCCGTTGCTGGCTCAATAATGCCGTCGGAGAGCAATTGCTGGAGAGCCTCGGACACTGCCTCTTGGAGGTGAAACCCGACCCGTCTGGGGTGTTGCGGCACTGGGCGTACCAGCGGGTCGATGTGTAGCTTGATGGGAGGGGCTATGAGTTTTCCCAATCCGGTACACAGCTTTGGGAATCTCTCCATTATGTCGTCTTGTGTGATTAGGTTCTGGTTTCGAACGCATGCCATTGTGCTGATTAAGTCCTTCGGGTTGTCTGAAGTTGCGGTAATGGTATCACCTGCTTTCACGTGGATCTCGATCAGACCCAGGCGGGATGCTGTGTGGTAGCTGATAAGGCATCTACTCCTGGTGAGCGAGCGAATGACATGGATGGTGGTGTCCACCTGTTGTCCATTCAGGAGAAACCGTCGAGCGAATTGACCCACCGTCTGCAAAGGGGTAGCAGCGCCCCACTGGAAGATTCTTGAATGTGACGGGGCAAGCTGTGGTGGGTCTGACATCCTGCCGTAGTCCTGCTCGCCCATGATGTTCACAGTGGCGCCAGAGTCGATCATGAACTGGAATTGGTAATTTCCCATCTTGATCGGGATTTTTGGGGCTTCCCGCGCCTCTTCGTTATCAAGAATGAGATTGACAAACTCATCCTGGTCATATGGATCATGCGGCGCATTGTAGGCCGCCTCTTGATCTTCATGATAGAATGCCTCAGGCCTTTGTTCCATGGGGGGGTTTTCGTATTCATCCACGAAATGCCTGGGCTGGTCCACCTGGTCTGGTTGCACGTAGTATCCCTGCATTTGGTACTCATCAATTGCTCTGACATATCGTCTCTGGTTTTGCCCTTGTTGGTACTGCCTCGGTTGATTGTATTGTGGGGGTGGCGGCCGAAACGGCGTTCTGGCGGGTGCTTGTGGACGCATCAGGGGAAATGGTATGCCCTCCCTACATACAGAGTGGAAGTGCCCCTCTCTTCCGCAGTTCGTGCACCGTTGGGATAATGCTGGGCACGACCCGGAGTGTGGGAAGGACATCCCGCACCGATAGCACTGTCTTTGCTGGCGCGGGGTTGGTGCCCCTGGTGCTCTATATTGTTGTGGTCCTCTGTCGCCTTGTCGAGGCGGCTGTATGGCGCCTATGAGTTCATTGGTGTCTTGTTTGGGGTTATTTGTGTTGCTCATGGATGAAGCTTGTGCATCAACTCTCTCGTGTATGCGAGCGAGTTCGCTCACTTCGGGGATGGTGAGAGGCTTTTTCAAAAGTTGTTTCTTGAGCGCAGGAGAGAGACAACCTTCTATCACTCTCAGCCGTATTGCTTCTTCCAGGGAGAAAGCGTCGAACTGGCAGTTAGCACCTTTCACTCTTAGGCGAGTTATGAACTCATCAACAGTCTCGTGTGGCAGCTGGGTGCATTTGTTGAATAGATATCTCTCATAGTCTCGGTTGACTTCGATGATGAGTAGCTTGTCCAGGGCCTTAATCAGGTTGGGGAAGGAGTCTTGTTCTGCCGTCGGGATTGTTTTTACTACCGTCTTGATTTCACCCCCCACGAGGTTGAGAAAAATGTCCCTGATGTTGGGGGAATCACCATCGCCGGACCCCCGCACAAAATGGTGGAAGTCTTCCATCCAGTCAGTCCACCTGGGTCCTTTCGTCGCTTGTGGCGTCATGGTGAATGGCGGGGGCAGCCTCAGCTGTATTGATTTTGCTGCGCGCACAGGCTGGGGGGACCCAGGATTGGATCCCTGGACGCTCATGTCGTCAGGAGATGAGACCTCTGCGATCTTCGGGCGGTGTGTGGTTATGGAGGCACTGGCGTGCACCCGCGCACTCACCCAAGCGTGCGAAGGCAGGTCCGGCTATGGACCATTAACGGTGAGAGGTGGCTCCCAGACGTCGTCGCTGGCGTGGTCCGTGACAGGGGACTGGAGCAACCGCCTTATGAGAGGGCGGGTTTGCCGGCATGCGTGAACAGCAGGGACCGCCTGGAGTGGAGGATGCGGTTCACGCGCGTCGTTTTAAATAAACGAGAAAAGAAAAAAATATATATATATATATTTTTTTTTTTTCTTTTTTTTTTCAGCTGCAGCCTTGTATGCGGAGGAGGAGGAGGCGCGGCGGGTCAGCGGCCGCCCGCGCGAGCACTGGCGGGTTTCTGGGCCCAGCGCCACGGAAGGAGGAACAGGAGGAGGAGGCTCCGCGTGATTCCCTGCACGCGAGCCGGGACGCGGCGGACTGCCGCTGGAGGACTCCGGTGTGCGAGGAACAGCCTCGTCGCCAATGTTGCCGAGGTCGCGGCACAAAGAAAGGACGCACACACGGAGGCATAAAGGAAGCTTCTTTATTCTTCTAACAACTACTCAGTAACTGGCGCCCTACGCGCCTTTTCCCACAAACCCCCACTTCCCCGCTCCCACGTACTCCGCCTCCCCAACGGAGGGGGCCAAGTGCCTTTAACTCGTGGAGTGCTGGGTAACACTCCTGTTACTGCATCCCCTGCTTGTACAGTTTCCAAGCGCTTGACATTCGCTCACCCGTACCCTTAGTAACCCACCCTTCTAACCGCAGCCGAAACATTGCACCCTGTTACTGCATCCCCTGCTTGTACAGTTCTGTATTGCTTCACAGCTAGGTTTGTGCTGTATAAACATGATCAAATGCAGCGTAAAGAGCACATCCTCAGTGTGATTGATTTGGGAACAGGTCGTACTGTCTAAATTTCCTGTACAACAACCTCCTGATTCTGAGCTGGAACTTCAGAGAAAGTGTAACATCCTGGGCGCCTTCCTCGTCGTTATGTTGCCGTGTGCTAGGTTGGGTTGGGCGGTGAGGAAGGGACATGCAGGAAGTATATCAAGTTAGAATACCATTGGGAAGAAGAATAAAGAAAGGCGTGTTATACATCATTCTGTCGTGTGCATTTCATTTAAATGCCGCCCGTGCACAACGCATGACAATGGCGATGAGAGAACATACCTGCCTACATTCCAAAATGAAAAACCATGAGATCTACGTCAACGGACTGTCCCGCCCACACGTTCGCAAGGCCAAGCCCACACATTGCAACATATTTAAGTTTGTACTATATATGTTTAAAAACTCACAGGATTGTAATAAGCACTAAATGTGCAAAACATATTAAAGGATCCATCATAAATATATATATATATTCAAATTTGAACGTGAATGTAAACTGAGTGCCTTAATGAAATCACTCCACGCCACAATAGCTTTTTTTTTTATCCCCATGTGTTCGCCATAGCGGAGGCCGTACTGTGTGCTCTTCATTACAGTTTACTCGCTTTGAAGGCAAACATGAGTGCATTTTGGATGGGGGGGAGCCAGCAAAGAAACATTTACTGCCGTCAGACGAGGTGTTAAGAAGCGCAGAAGGACACGGAGTTACTTGCCGGTATTTCATGGCAGGAAAGGGATCAAAGCACACAGATCTAGTGGAGACGTAGGGACGGCCGGAAAACCCGGAGACTCCATGTTCTTCCCCGGAGAAGGGCGTAAAAACCCGAGTCTCCTGGTTAACTGCGAACCAGCGCCACCTGTCGACACACTTCAGCAGTACAAGTCAGGGCCTGTCTTATCAGTGTGCACGCACTCCAGCATCCACAGGGCTCAGCTATCAGACGGCTGTGCCTCTTGAAGCATGCCATATCAGCTCAAGCCTGTGGTCGGTCGCTACCACACCAGAGCCCAGTTTCCCAGTGGCATCACTGTATCAACATGACATGCCCAGCCTCTGATACAGTGCCCTTTAACCTTGGTGAGAGCCTCGTTGGAGGTTTCCGTCACATTGCCTAAGAAGAAGGGGCACCCTTAAACTTCATAGAAAACGTCCTGAGTCCAGCAGCCATATCCTGCCTCCTCGGTGCTGGCGATCCACAAGTCCTCCCCACTCTCCTGATTGTGCACTACTCAGTAACTAGCGGCCACGTCTAACAGAAAGGTTTCGTCCTCTAGACCTGCTGTGAGAACAAGGCCCACCGCATCAACATCCATTATCCCGTTGACCATGTGAGCACCCCTGCCATTCGACCCTACGATTACTAGAAACCGGGACCAAGGTGGGTGCGGTGGATGCGTGACTTTGACCTATATATATTAATGCCATTGGCTCCCATGATGGCAAGAGTAAAAGGGACATCCTACTGTTGTCTTTTGGCCGAGCAGCTTGCAACGTCCTCTACAAGCTACCAGAAAATAACATTTCACGACTTAAAAAAGAGCCTAAATGACTATTTCACGCTGTATAAAAATGTTGATTATGAGCGTCATGTACTTCACACCACGCCACAAGCCAAAAGCGTAAGGATGGAGAATTTCATGATGCATTTACGTGCAAGCGTCAAACATTGTGATTTTCATCTGTATTCAAACAAAGAAGCCATGACATCTTAAATCGTAGTACATTGTGAATCGCCAGCCTTGTGTAAGAAACTACTACAGAAATCCCCACTTTAAAGCAGTGCTGGAAATGGAAAAAAAGGAGCATAAGCGAAACGTATCAAAGCATTGCATGTAGAGTAGTATGGCCATTGGTCACTCAGGGCTGAAACGATTAGAATGGTTAAACAACAATGCCGAAACTTGCTAAATGGATCTGTATTATACATAATGGGCATAGGATATCAACAGGAAGTAGCTATCCAGTTTTAATGATACATTGACATGCTTTTTTGGAAATATGTTAATGGTCTGAATAATATAATAGCAAATGTGATCCAGAAATCTACTTGGATAGACCATTTCAAGAATAAACGAGCCGTATCATCTAGAATGGGTTTGTTCTTTAATTGTAACATGCTACAAATAAAGAGCAATCATTGTTCTGTGGATGAAATCCAAAAGAAACTTAATGAAATGTAAAAGCTCAAGATCCATGTGGCCAGATGGGCTCCTAAATGTAGGTTTCAAGACAAATCCAGATATGTGGTCTTGTGTATCCTACGCAAACTATTTGTAAATATTAGAAGTGATTGCCTTATTCCAAACACTTGAAAGCACAGTTATATTGTACCAAGATTTATAAAAGACGATAAGTCCAAGCAGGAAATTATGTCTGATAGCTTTACAAAATTCTACAGCAAACATTTTTGCTTCAATGCTATTGGATGAAATAATCAGACGGTCTAAAATAATTGGGAAACCTACAAAATTCCAAACAGGATTTAGATCTTCAATAGGGACTTCACTAAATGGTTTTATTGTTACACTCCTACAACAGCAAGCAAAACATCAAACAACAGACAATTTTTTAGTGCAGTGTTGAGCTTTGCCTTGCCTTCCATGGTACAAGCTCTTGTATTAGGGGATGGATGAAGGACTATTAAAATTAATAATAACCCTTTATCTTGACACCACTCTAAGCATTACATTTGGGTGCTAGGGTTGCAATTAGTAAGGTAATACCAACATATAAAGGACTGCAGCAAGGCTATGTCATGGAGCCTGCACAATTTGTATGTTTCTGATTTCAGAGGAGTAGTGAAAAGTACTAATATATTTCCTCCGAAGTCAGGTCATCTGCAAAATTCCAACTTTTTATTTGTGGATGATTTTATATTGTTCGATGTGATGCAAATCAGATTTCAACGATCTTTATCCTCTTTGGAAAACGATATGAATCTTAATAAATTATAAATCAATGCAACTAAATCTGCCATTTTGATAACTAGAGCTGGCAGAAGAACGACCAAAACCTTTTCCTGTAGTATTGGAGGGGAAAAACATATGCGGCTACCACAGTAAAGATATTTGGAATTTAATATTCAGGAGAAGCCCTGCTGTAAACATACTGTATTGAACAATTAAGTCAAGTATTGCGCTTACACTTTAAATCCTTAGAAAAAAATGACTGTGGGAAAGTTATACCCTTCCTAGTTTATGGGCTTGAAGTATTGTCACTAGCCAAGCCTACAGTATTGGATTGCTTGGAAGGTGTCTTTTGGAAGAGCGTATTGGGGCTTGCAAAAGCAATCCATCAAGCTCTAATTCTGCATGAACTGGTGCTTCAGCCTTGGGTCACTTTAGTAAACATTTCACTTACTCATGGTATAAACGGCGTCTTTAAGGGCACCTGTGCCATAACAGAATAAATTCCTTTCCTTTTTCATGTATTATTTTCTGCTTGTTTCAGGAGAATACCATTTTCCAACAGACGGCTTATTGTATCCTGAAATTCAAAAAAGGTACTGGATCAGACACTAAATCTGCACCCTTCTACGTCTCCACAAGACTAATAGCACTACGCGCTCTATGAGCCAAAACTGCAAAACTGCTTGACTTCTTACTTCAATTTAGGAGTCTCTATGCTCACGGCCATCACATAACCTTTGTGAAGCCGGAATTCACCGTTTTTATCGGAAAATCGGCAGCGTAGCGTTGGTGACATCCTCGCGTGACATCAGGGGCGTCATTGTGTAACGTTATGACGCGCCACATTGTGCACTGATGCCCGGGCGCATTTGAACAACGCCCATAGCATTTTCCAATGCTCAATAAAGGCTGACCACAACCCTTTAGTTCAATACAGAGCAATGCACTGAACACCTCCGTAGGAAGGGGGAAGTCTATGGTCAGACAATAATAATACTTAGCTATATTGCCAATAACCATGGCATACGCAATATGGACAAGAATAAGTCCCACAACACCCCAAAATGATGGTGCTAACAGTGTTGAGTATATGATCTCAAAAAGGAACACACAAAGTTGTTCCAACCTGTGACACCCGTAGTACCATTTCACACATGTTCAAATGATGACAAATGTAATGAAAGAAACACATTCACATGGTACACAGATATGTAACATCAAACATATAGACAGCTTAAAAGATTACAGATCAAAGTCTCATAGTGCACATATTTCTATCACATAAAACAATAGGCTACATTTCGGATGGTATATTCAGTGTGGTTAGAATCACTGGGTCCTATCCCATATTTCTCTCGTATCACAACAGATCACATTTGATCCCCAATAATACGATCAATGTTAAACTGCATAACAACACGTGTACAATTTGCAAAAGCTGAAAACACGTTTTTTCTTACTTTTTGTACATTAGCCCTTATCTTCTTATACATATACAAAATGACACATGGAATAGTTGGAGATTCCCAATATCACAGTAAAGAGTTTGTATAGTATCACATATTAACAATTTATCCAATGCCAACATGATCATGGGTACATCAGTCCCCGATATTTTACACTTATTAGTTTCAACAATACTTGGTTACCCTTGAACAATGTTGCCAGGAACGGAGTGCAATACTCAGGATGATCAAAACACTTTTTTATTTATGTCATCCTGAGATTTGCCTCTTAATTTTTTCAGGATGCACAACTCAAATTCTGTAAAGGAATGGCCCTTTTTTCCAAAATGTTTAACTAGGAGGGCTTTTTGAACCTTATTTTTCAGGCAACTCTTGTATTCTATCAACTGAGTTTTGCACGTCCTGTTGGTCTTCCCAATATAGATGCACGGACATGGGCACTTGATCATCTAGATCAAATTATCCGTATTACAATTGGTGTGTTCTTGCATTCTTGACGTAACCCTAGATTAACTGATGTCATCTTGCTCGTCTGGGGACATATCACACATGTACCACAATGATGATGTCCAATTACTTGTGGCATTCCGCAAAGAGTATTTTGAGGGGCTATCTGTCTGCTCATGGCTAAACATGGTTGTTATGAATAGATAGTGACCTTCCTTTTGTTTGATCACATATATTGAATTCCCATTTAGTGGGAAAGCCCTTGTGTGAATACTAGAGTTTATTAGGTATGCATGGATGCTCTATTAAAATGAATTTGTAGAGTTTGTCGATTATGTGCGTAGGTATGCATATTTGTCCATTCTCTTCTATTTTGTGAAAGGTGTGTGCAAAGTAAATCACAATAAAAAAAAAAAGGAAATGGGAATTGCTTCTGAGGGATCCCACCAGCGATGAGCAGGGTGTGAGGGAGGGAGAAAGGGGCTCTCAGAAGATTTTTCTCAGACTCTTCCTATGAATAAACATTTTCTTTTCAGGTGATTAAACATATACACCTGAAAAAATCATCCAAGAAAGGAGGAGCCTTTCCTATAACGTATCAAGCAAAGTATAAAAGATGCTCAAATTTTAAACCTGAAAAGCTATACTTAAATATTTTCTGCAGAGTATAGTACTAGCAAGCAATTTGACAGGCATCCCCATAAGACAATAATGTGGTCTTGTGTTTAAGTCTCTTGACACTTAAGCGTTAACACGCAATTCGGCTGGCAGGATTGAGTGTTATCATCCCGGGGCCTGAGATAAAGGCCTGAGCGAAGCAATGGCATTTAAAAAGGGTCCCCAGGCCAATAACACCCGATCTGCCATGCTAGAGACAGTGTTAACACTATTAGAAACCCGGGTTGCCAATCCGGTAACCAGGGGTGCTGGTTGGTTGGCTCCACCACCGCAAGTGCTAATGAATCCGAATGACAGGCATTACGATCCCAGCTTCAGCAACATTTAAAGCACATCTAAAACACTTGATGTGTGCCAGAACCTGAATCTGTGAAACATCTGGCCCAATGACCAGCACTGCTTAGAGGAAATACTAGCAGTGGGTATTGCTTCTTGCTCTGTTCACTGTTCTTTGGTTTGCAGTTCTCGGTTCCTCGTCGGATATCTGCCATCTGCAGATGTTTGTGCTTGGAAAGCGTTCAGACTTCCTGTCGCAGTAATCTTGGCATAGTTCTTTGGGCTTCCTGCCCACCACTCTGCATGCATGGTCGGATCACTACCAGTTACCTCTTCCTTCTTCTCCTGTTCGTACTGCTTCTTTTGTGGTCTTGCACACACAGGACTCCGGTGCCTCACACTCTGTTGCTCTGCTTCTTCAAAACTCATGGGGTCAGCGATCTTCTTGGGCTCCACCTCCACAAAGCATGATGAGCTCGGGGGGCTTCCCTTGTGCATAGCACTATCCTTCTCCCCATCTGCTCTGACTCATCACAGTTAAATACATATCTCTGTTTAAAGAGACATTTTCCTTATTTTCTCCACATCGATTTCTTGTTACATTGCCTTCAGACAAACATGAAGTAGTCATAGGATTCTTCATAGAAGGCAGTCCCATATATGCAGCTATGGCAGTTGACGTAGGGACTTCCTCACAGGAACGGGAGTCCTTGCATCCAAAGTGGAGTCTCTCCCAGTGAGGTTCCTCTTGCCTCAAGCCCTAGGGAGGGTCCTGTGGAGCAGATTCACCTTCCTAGCCTCACATGGGGAGTCTCCCCCTTGGGGAGAAGGGACGAATACCTGTGATTTGTCACAATGCCCACAGAAAGAGACTGACTATGAAAATGAAGCTACTTATTAAAACTGGGTTTGTTTATATACATGAGGTCTACTAGTTTATATGAACTGAAAAGTAGGTTTGCATTCTGGGACTTGTAGTCTGCCTTTCAGAGTGCATCAAATACAGCTACAAAGATACTCTTTTGGCTTATCATTAGCCTTTACGTATTGTAAGGTTTCTTTGGTTAGTTTGTGTACTTTTCAAGTAAAATCTATATTGTATTAGTGGGTTTCTTGAAAGCCGAAAACACATTTGTACTAACTAGAGCTTGGAATGTATGTGGTAAATTGCCTAAATTGCTGGATTCAAATCCTGGCTTCACTGCTTAACTAAAGTATGTGATTGTGGGACAATTCTCAGATCCATCCCAGCCACAGCATTAGAATGCTGGCAAGTCCTTCCATTCTTGTATATTTAGAGGTAGTCAGTTGCCTGGTGTGCATTGATTTGCACAATTTGCTGCTAACTTGACACTATTTCACACAAACATAGCCTGGCAGAAAATTGTCCCACACAAGTAAAGGTACCCTCCCACACACAGTCTCTGAAGATAGTCCATCTCCCAACATATGAAGTTACCCTCCTAGCCAAAGTTATACTCTTTTGTACCATGTCAAATTTTGATATCATAATTCAGGGTGGAGGCTGTTCTGATATGCGGTTTGGGGGGGGGGGGGCACTAATTGAATGTCTTTAAAACCCAGGCTTTGGAAGCCGGCCAGAATAGCACTGTCGATTTCTGAAGATGTGCAGGCCCCTGTGAACCCCCGGCTGGACGTGACCGTCTGACAAAAGATGCATTTGTTTTTTAAAAAGTGAGTTGATTTTATGTATTTTATGAAGGCTTGTAAATAAATAGTTGTTTTTCTGACCAGGCAGGCTCTGTTTTAAAAGCATAAAATATGTGTACATGCTTTTGTAGTGATACACAAAATTGCAAATTTGCCAATCAGGGCTTTAGATGACAGCATTAGCCGCTGAAAGCCAATAGTTTATTCAAAGCATGTGCAAAAATGCTGACAGTAATCTGTTGTAGCACTTCCATTACGCAGTAGTGAGCTACATGGAATATGCAGGCCTAGTAGGAGTGGTAGGTCACATTATGCATTGTAGATAGACAGGCAGGACGAAGGCCCCAGCTGTGTAGCTAATAGACATTATTGGAGTGTTTGGAACATTATGGCACCTTTACAGCGCTTAGATAGCCAATCTTAAGCGCTATGAACACTAAGCTATGAGTGCATGCCTTTTAGAGCTTCTCTTAGAATATTCTGCCTTTCTAACTGTAGCCCTGCATGGTTTCGGAAACTAATCTTCTTTTCTCTGGGAACGCACTGATAAGACATTCCTGAGCTTTCGCGCAGATGGGCTCCAAGCACGGAGGGGCACAGGAAAGGAGCACAGTGGAAATTCACAGAGTTGGGTTTTTCCATTAGCAAGCCTATATTTTGCACAGGGAAGGTTCTAGAACTGTGTGTCATGGACTGACAGCACGAGATTATAAAAATGCATGCCCACATGACTCAGGTGGGAGATCGATCTGTGGACTTGGTTCGAGCAAAATCAAGTGTCCGGAACCTGCAGCTCTGTCCGCACCCTGCAGCGCTGTCCTCTGAGTGGGGCTTGCAACAGCTAGCTTATGAGGGCCATGGTCTCCCAGTGCTGATTGAAGACTGTGTTTCTCTATGTTTCTCTAAGTTCTATGTTTCTCTATATTTTGCATTTCTCTAAGTTTTGTGTTTTGTAATCTTCTCTAACTTGAATCCCAAAATGTTGCTTAAATTCACTGTTTAGAATAAATGCTAAAACCTTTTGAAGGTGTCATTTGTCACTAGCATGAGTTCACTGCTCGGCACAATAGAACCTGTATTTTGGGCTGAATTGGGTAATTTTTGCTCTCAAGGGCTGGTCCCGAGGAAGATTTTCCCAATATCAAGACATTTGGTGGCAGCTTGGGGATTTGTGCAGAGCAGTGCCTTGCAGTGAAATGACAAAATGTGTGAGAGAACACAGTGCAGAGTGAGGAGCAGGCTGTCGCATTTCCTTGGTGGTCTCACTGCAGCTCTGAGACTTCAAAAGACACCAACGTTTGTGTCGGCTTGCCACGGCCGATAGCTTGTGTAGTTAAGACTTTCCCCTTCAGTAAATCAGTCGTGGCAGACTTATTGCTTGGGAATGAAGCCAGGGAGCACAAGGCGATAAACAAGAGGGAAATGGCTTTGTTTAAAGCGCTCCGATGAATGGTCAAGAAAGATTTATGTTCAATTAGGAAATAATTTTATCATGCGGTTTCCCCGGTTTAAAGTTGCAATTTGAAATGCAAAGTGAGACGGAGTTCTTAACTCTATTCTGTCATGAGGGCAGGAAAAATAGTTGCTAGGATTTGACATGTAAATTGGGAATAGTAATTCAACCATTGAGATTCAGCCCCAGTGTGCTAGAGAGTGGGGGGCTGTAATGTAAGGAGGCGAAGGTTCGCTTTTTAAATGTATGCTTTTGAAGTGTTGACATTCCTGAAGATAACGTGGGAATGAGCAGGGTTTAGGAGAAAGAGTAACATCTGTGTTGAGAGCCTAAAGGGTTTGTTTTTTTTGGCAACTGTAAATTCCATGTGCTGGCGGTGCATTGTGTTTAAGGAAACACACTAAAATGGCTACATTGCATTTTAGCTGTGCCATGTTTACAATGGGTGAGAGACTCACTTAAAAGAGAAAGTGAGTGAATGGTATTTGAATTTTCGATTTTTGTGTATTGATGTGGAATTGCAGAATCAGTTTGCAATGGGTTGGGGGGAAAAGACAATTTATATTTTTCTAAATTGCCCCTAAATTGCCCCTGGAGTATTTTTGACTGTTCCCACGCTATGCCATGGATTAAAGTACTGTTGCGTTATAATTGATGTATGTTTTGGAAATAGTGACCTGTTGACTGTGATACATGGTGAAAAATGTTGTTGACACATTAACAGCCCACAAGCAATATAGAGTGTGGGTTGCACTTGCAGGAAAAACGTGCAGGGAGCTGCACTACATATGGCATGTTTTAAATGCACTGAAATAAGTGGTTATATTCTGGCAATGGTACAACAGAATGAAAAATCTGTGTGTGATAAGACAGCACAAAGATTTAGTGGGTTGCGGGTTCTTTTTAAAGATCGCACATTGCATTGGAGTGAGTTTGGGAAGCCAAACTACAAGGTTACGAGGAAAAAAAAAATGTATGCCTTTACATGGGACATTGATCTCTTCAAAACAGGCTAAAAAGACATTTTGCGAAAATTACATGGAGTAGAATCTGATGACAAGAAAAAGTGCCTCTTTTGAAAAAAAAGAGTCTTGCTGTGCAGAGCTTGTGCCTTGAAGATAACTTGCACTGTCTTGGGCGAGGTGCGCGAAAGAAAAAAAAACTGTTGGAGGAAGGCAGGAAAGCAGAATGCCGCGCTCCTGTTCAGTAAAATGGTGTTTATAAAAGCTGGCAGATATGGGAGCTTTTCTGAGTTGCTGAAGCAGTGCAGGAAACAGTTAATCTGGATGAACTGTCTGAACCGAGTGCCTTCCATTGAAGCCGCCCCAGTTTAAGAGTTATAGGCAAAGAGATAAGCTTGCTGCGTGGTATGGCGCTGCCATGTGCACAGGAAAGATAAACAATGACCTGCATTCCATCCCCTGTGAGAGACACCGTCAGTGTGAGCAAAAACTGAGGAGGGGGGGTGCAAAGACAGAATGCTGAAGCAGAACTGAAGGCAATAATTGCTGTGAGTGAGAAGACGAAAAAGAGCGCAATCTACTTTAAACATGCTGATGTACGCATGCTTTCTGACACTGGCATGCAATAACAGAGCTGATCAGAAGTAAAGAATTAGCTAGAGAAGAGTATTTCTATCACTGTGAACATGCTTGAAGGTGCAAAAATGTGTTCTCTGGAAATGGAAAAACTGTAAATTGTTTCCAAGTGTTTTTAGCCCAGCTATTTAATAAATATGTAGGATAAACAAAATACAGGCATTTTCAATGGGCAGGGCAAAATGAAAGTGAGTTTTGGCTAAACAACACACTTTTGTTGAAATGCTGGATTATTTAAACACAATATGAAAGCCAGTTTATTTAAAGTGTGTTCTATACTCTAGCACTGTGTATGTTTACAGACAATTTAAAACAAAACTTGTTTATTCTCAATGTGCAGGCAGGATTAACTGCCAGTCTGCATTTTTATACAGGGAAGTTAAAGCATGCTTTAACGGTGCCAGAAGAGGCTTAAGCCACAAGTGAAACTGTCTCAGTTTAGTTTAGTTTATTTAGTTTAGTTTATTTATTTGTAATGCGCGCCAGACCCAGGGGTAACCGGGCGCTGTGAGGAGAATATGCAAAGCTTACAATGTTACATAGAATTACAGTGTTACATAGAATTACAATTTTACATAATTTACAGTGATAGGGAGGTAGGTATGTACAGATTTAGCAGGAAGCAGATCTGATCAAAGATTGAGGCATTGCTATCAAGCGAGGCAGTCAGTTACATACAGTGTTGCCATGATTATTTACATCTGTGGTATATCTTTAGTAATACATATATACATTCAGATGACGTAGCATAACACAAGTGTCTAGCAATACGTTACATATTTTTGTCATTGAGGTGTTTGGTAAGGTGCGATAAGGTCATTTTGTAATCTGCATTTTGTGTTTGTTTTAGGACCGCTAGTGTTTAGGATTTATCAGCATTTTTAGAAGAAAGTCTGTTTACAAAGTTTCTGGCAGTGGGGACATTCTTTGTGTAAATGAAAGCCTTGGACTAGGGGTTATCTCCACATGCACAGATGATACAGCACACAATAATGCCAGTTATAAACTTCTGTAAATACTCATTTTAAAACAATGTGACAAGCAGGGTGGTTTTAGGTAATTAAACTTTTTAAAATGTTGAGTTCCGACTATGCACACATGGACCAGCAAAAGCTACATGGGGCACTGTGAAATGGCACACTGCGCACGTTTATAGAGGTCTCTTGTTCAATAAAACCCCATTTGTTTTTGAAAACACACAGTCAAATGGGGGTGTTTGATTTTAAACTGTGTTGCAAATGAACGCATTTTTTTAGAACATATTTTTATAACACAGTTGTTATTTTAAAACAAACATTTGTTTTGTAGGACGTGTAAGCTTATCACCATTTGTAGATAGCCGACCTAGGAGGCTCTAGGCATGCTGCTACAGCGAGGTACAGACATACTGTGTGTAAAATGAAAATGCCTGTATTTAAGAATTTTAAAAGTGCACAACACTTTTGGTTTTAGGAAAGCAGATGCACACACATGCTAGAGATGCTTTTTGAGGTTTTGCCCTGTATGAACACAGTTTAGAGGCAAAAAACCATTGACCAAGCCAACAACCGTGTGTTTTATATATACACAGTGAGGTTTGCTTAAAGCAAGCAGAAATGTGTTTTGAAATAGTGTCTGTATTGAATAATGTAATGTTTGTGCAGAATAGTCTGACCCATGGGAGACATCTGAATATATGGGTTGCAGAAAATATATATTTATGTGCATCTTGAAGAGGACTGTTTTAACACAGTTTATAAGATACATGGATTTACACAGTTAATAACCAAGGGTTTTACCTAGTTATAGTGAGGCTTGCTTAAATCAGCCACAGATGCATAAAGAATGCTTCACCCTGTGCAGCTATAGGCTTAAAATCTTCCCCATTTTCATACGTAAGCAGTGTAGAACTAAATAACTGTACAGATATGTGAACAAAAATATAAAGGTCACATTTTTTAAATAAGTTTGGGTCTGAACAAAAAAGCGAAACATTTAACATGTGCTAATTCTTATTTTTAACATGTGTAAGCCGCAATGTGTTTTTAAAACACAATTGTGAGTTAGATGTGTAATATTGTGTGCTAAATATTTATTTTAAACATCTGTTGGGTTGCGCAAGATGACAGAGATAACAAGATAACATATAAATGCTAGCTAGCCACCAACCAAAATTGACTGTAAAGTGTGGCTTTGAGCATGTGCCACAGATCACAAAGTTCATTGACATTTTTTATGGATGTCAAGAATCTGGGTGTTATATTTTAGCTCAGGGTTTAAATATTAATATTGAGACATGCCTGTGTGTGGCACAGGTGTCCCCATGTAGGCCCCCAGCTGGCCCATGTGGGGGCCCGGCTTCGCTGCAAGCTCTTTCAAATTTAATGGAGGGCACAATTGACCATCATGGACAGTCCGGACAGTTGGACCCATGCAGGCGGAACATCACCATTTTATAAATAGGGGCATGGCTGCGGTGATACCACTGCTGTCTGTTATGGTTCTGTGGTTGTGCTGTCCCTGTGGCCGATATTGTGTTGTTTTCTTAACTGTGTGTCACGATTTTAAAATATAATTGCAGCTTTTATAAAAGAATGTCTGTTTTGTCAATGTGTCACAGATCACACAGGTGGTTGAAATGTTCAAGGCTCCAAGATTCAGGATCTTGTATTCTGGCTCAGGGTGTAAATATTAACATTATAAGACACTGATTCCATATTTTTCTGTTTTTAATAGAAATGGCTTTCAACACATGGATGGATCAGGCATCACAATCTCTGGACCTGAATTGTAGAGCGCAGATAGTTTTTTTTACATTTTTTCAAAAGCACTGTGTTTGTTAATGGTGAGATAAAAGTGGAATACTGGGCGCTAGCAATTCAAATATAGTTATAACTTCAACACTTTTTTTTACACAATATGCACAGTGCTCACATTGTGAATTGTTTTACCAATGTGGCGCATATCACACACTAACAAAGTGTTGTAGCCGAGATTCATTTGTATACATGGATTGCATTTTCTAGGAGCTGTGTGCTTGGTTGTTATATGGGTTTAAGATGTTGAATCTGACATTGTGATGTATGTTTTGTACTCATTTTATATTCTTTATGTTTTCTTAAAGAAAAAGACTTGCAACAATTGGATACTGCAACAGTACGCTTCTAGAAAAACAGTCTCTGGAGACAGATGTTTTGAGGATCCAAGAATGGTGCTTGGGGCATCGACAAACCATCATGGTCTCTGCGTTGTTCCTACACTGTGCATGGCATGTGGACCCGTGCTTACGGTGGCTGCTGAGGCCATGGATCTGGAATGTATTGCGGAATTGTGCAATCTAGCAAATATCAAGGCTTGGGGAAATGGATCTAGGAATGCCGATGGATGTGGCTGTTGAGCTCACACAATCATCGTGGATGGGTCTGCATGGGCAGGATTTGTGGAGTGCGCCATTTGCTGGTTCTCAGGGGGCTTCAAGCCACAAAGGCAAAGGGTTGTCACAGCCAATGGTGAATGGCTTTTGGGCTAGTTTAATGACCCCCTGCAATAAGGGTTATGATGGCCCCCGGAGCGTCTTTCCATAGTGCCTGGACTTCCTTGCCTGGGCAGAAGCACATGGCAGCTTGCCGCAGCCCGGTTGACCGAGCCCCACTGCAAATGGGAGGATGGTTTCAAGCCGGAAGGCAAAGCAGGCCCCGGTTGCAAGGCCCTAGTCTTAAGGCCCAATTTCTGTCTTTCCCTCCTCCCTCTAAGTGGAGGATGTGCCCCTAACATGCTGGCACTCTTTGCTACCTCCCGACTACCATTCTGAACATCTACCCAGAAACATCACCAAGATGGCCGCTGGAGCATCTTTACACCTTGCCTGGACGTCCTTTCCTGGGCAGAAGCACCTGGCAGCTTGCCATAGCCTGATTGGCCAAGCCCCGCTGCAAAAGGGAGGCCGGCTTCAAGCTGGGAGGCGAAGCCGTCCCCCATTGCAAAGCCCTGGTTTTAAGGCACAATTTCTGTCTTTCCCTCCTCCCTGCCAGTGGAGGATGTGCCCCCAACATGCTGGCACTCTTTGCTACCCCCCGACTACCATTCCAAACATCTACCCAGAAAAATCACCAAGATGGCCGCCAGAGCGTCTGTCCACCTTGCCTGGACTTCCTTGCCTGGCCAGAAGCACCTGGCAGCTTGCTGCAGCCTGGTTGGCCGAGCTCTGCTGCAAATGGGAGGCCGGCTTCAAGCCGGGAGGCGAAGCCAGCCCCCGTTTCAAGGCCCTGGTTTTAAGGCCCAATTTCTGGCTTTCCCTCATCCCTGTCGGTGGAGAATGTGCCCCAACATTCTGGCACTCTTTGCTACCTCCCGACTACCATTCCAAACATCTACCCAGAAAGGCCCAATTTCTGTCTTTCTCTGTGTTCCTGGGATACCAGAGCTGGACCTGACAGAGGTAAGAGCTACGCCCTCAGCATAGCCCCTGCACAGCGCTTGTTTCCACCTCATGTGCCTTGATCCAGCCTGCGCTAACCTACCCGAATCAACACCTAAGGCCTGCGCCACACTTGTACTTAACAACAGAATGTAACCCTCACCGACACAGATCATTTATAATGGTTGTATGATGTTTGAACACTACTGTGTCGGACCCACCTACTGTGTATGACTATAATGGTTTGCAACTTTTCAACTATCATGACCAGCCCTTCACTGCTACGCCACCAATCGCTAACAACCCCCTCCTTCACATATGATGAACTGAAACTGGCTCAGCATCTGATATCATTCTATTGATTGCTACGGACTGTATCCCCCGGGAAGCCTTTGTGGCTCACGTACCCCACTCTAGTTATCTCTGTGTTTATTCATGGTGCCTAATGATGAGGCCTCTCATCAACTGAAAAGGCACTCTGATCCTGTCACTATTCAACTTGTGCCATGTAAGAGGATTCAATTCAACACTACAGCTAAGTCAACGCCTAGTCTATAATACTGAATGAAAACCCTTATTGATATATCTTTATGTTCAGTTCATGCGTTCTGGATGACTACCCCTATATAACACCCCTCCCTTGGAATCCCCCTGACCCCACTGAGCCAAGAAGTAGTTCTGCTTTGAAAGTTTAAAGGTTTATTTGATAACTTAAACAATATATATTATATCACGCTTTATAATAAATTAATAATTGGATATCACACTTAATCTGGTATGATAAAGATTAACAACGGAGAATCTGGCACTAGCACACTTCTTGATAATCACTAAGGAGTTGACATGAAATGGATAAGATAGCAACAATACTTTTATGGTTTCAAATGGATGCAATGTGGAATGAAATGCAGTACAGAAAATACTCAATATGATTTCAACAAAACAATGTAATCACTTTTCTCTGGCAATCCCCTCTCCCCTTTATGCAGTGCAAGGAAATGGAAGGAAAGCACACAGTTCTCAGAAATGCAATCAAATGTAATTCAGTTCACCCCAGCAACTTAGACTACAGAAGTTGAAAACACAGGCCCAAATGCTTTTAAATGTGCTGGAAATTAAGAAAAAAATATGCTAAAATGCTTTTAATTCCCTCTAGAGGTTCAGGGTGAGTGGTATCTAGTTAATATTAGTCCAGGCTCACTTTAGCAAGGATCTAGGGTGTAACTAGCAGGTTAAACGAATTTTTGGCAACTGAAAGGCAAGCAGCAGCAGATTTTTACATGTGGAGAAATTTGCAAATCGCGGTAAATTCGCGAGTGCGTTTTTCACGATTGCGGCAAAACTATAGAGAAAAGGAATGCGGTTCTGGGTTCGTTTAAAAGCTACGATTCTAAGCTTTCTGAGGAAAGTTACTGCAAGTCTCTAGCACAAACGGTCACGGCGGGAGATATGAGCGATTAAATAAAGGTCGTTTTTCAGATTTGAAATTTTAAAGTTCAAAAAGACAAGTGCAGCTTGCAACTAGAAAATGACAAGTGACAGCTTTACAAATGACTGGTGACAGTTAGGAGACAGCTCTACTTAGATTAAAATAGCTTGGATTATATTATTTTAACTAAGAGATTGGTTCTGCACAGTTTTCTAGGTACTCACACTATATTCTTGAGTTAAATGGGCCTCATCACGGATCTGGTCAGGTTTTAGACTGGACTCTGGTCTCTGCACTTCACAGTGATCTGGGTCAGCTCTCTCTGGTTCTGCTAACAGGGGTCTGGATCAGCTCTGCTCTGCTGGTCTGGTCTAGGTTTCTGGTTCTGGATATTTGATAGATTTGAAGTCTCTATGTCTGCTCTCTGAAGGTTGAGGGAGGTAAAGTATGGATTTTCCCGGCAGAGCTTCCAGCTGCAAATGGATTTGAAGGTCCCTATCTGTCCTGTCTGTCTGCTTTTATGTGTTTTCAAAATGGGTGTGTGTGCAGCATCACTAGACCCTACCCCTCTCCACTTATCATTGGCCAAGCTTTCATTTCTCCCCTGATTGGGGGAGCTAAGTTGTGTCAGAGTGATGTCATTTTACAGCCTGCAGAAAGTCCACTCCTCCTGTCAACTTGCACACAAATCTAGATTTGAACCAAATACATATTTGCAGAGGTACATATTGTTTAAAATAACATGCACCCATCATGCATTACAGGAGGTATACCCTGTTCAAACTCTGCTCTTCCTGAGAGCTTGCATTCAGAAATGGCAATATTTTGCACTTTTTAACTGGTTTGCAATACCGGACATTACCCCAAATTTACACACATGTGTGCAAGGAGTATGGACATTAGTTGATGAAGTGTCAGATTTTTCACATGCACACATTTTGAGTAATATCCTCTTTTCCGCTAAAACCCCCCTGAACATACCACCGGGTCCTAGCACGTCTTAAAACGTGGGCAGAAAAATCACAAGAATTATGGCATCATTTATAAAATTTTCACATGTCCGTACTATGAGTTATTCATCTTTTTAGAGTTATGTTCTGGCCCCAAAGGGGTGTGGTTTTCCTCCAGCACAAGGTTGAATTTCTGGTTTTTCCAGTTCTGCCAAGCCAGCTTGCTCTCACAGGCAGTGCTCCTCCCCTTTGCTTCAGGAGGAAGCTACTTTTACAGCCCCCGTAATAAAACCTTTGCCTGAGTCAGGACAGGGCTTTGTTCAGAGCTCCTGTATTCTGTGGGGCTCCCCTTAATTCAATTATCAGAGAGATGGCATATCCTTAGTGTGCCCAGCAAAAGGCAGATAGGCCTGGGAACACAGCTGTGACTCAAGTTTCACTCCTGATGGGGGGTAGTTGCCAGGCAGAATTCAGTTCCTTAAGCCAGGTTTCAGATAAAATGTCACTTTTTGTTACCCAGTTTAAGTCAAGACAATGTTTACATATGCAGCTAAAATGCTGATTCTAAGTTTAAAACTATGACATTTAAACAATTGCAACCTATGTGACACTCAAAGTAGGTCACTCAGTCAATTTAAACACTTAGATTTTTAGTGTCTTTCAGTCCAAATTTACTTAAACTGCTGAAATCCACAGCTCAGCCAGTCTTGTTATAAACCTTCAAGTCACTTCAGAATATAACTTTACATTGGATCCACCTCTCAGTAAGTCTTTCTTTGGCATGTTTTGGGTTCATTTATTCAGTTTTCTACAAAAAGTAAAATCTGGTGTTGTTTTAAAACGCCGGCTTTTGGATAGTGGTGAGTACTGGTACTGCACCCCTTTTTGGGATTTAAGAAAATGAATTCCCAACAGTTATGGGTTTGCTTTTGGCAATCAGCATTGCCATTCCCAATGGTTTCAGACTACTGTGTGGGTAGTCCAATGGTGGTTTTAGGCAGTGTCCTTCTGTGCCCATAACATCGGCAAAAATGAGTGGCAGCCTATTCTTCATGCATTTCCCTGTGAATTTTCTGGGAAGCTCTGGCCATCATGATGTTTTCCATGTCAGTACTGCACAGTTTTGAGGTAGGGCTCGGATGCATGGGTAAATACATCCCACAAGCCCCCCTTCTTGCGGTGGGCATCTGATCCTTCACTGGTGGGACCCGCAAGATCTGGGATGTTGTTTTCATCTTCTTCCGGTAGATGGCACAGTTCAGCATTTTTTCCTCCATCCGGTACTGATCGATCGGTTCTCCTCGCCGGTCCTGATAGGAATATTGGGCGGTACGCTGGGCCCATTGGATCTTCGTTCCCGTCTCCGGATCATCCTCCTTGGCCCGTCTCCCGGTTTTCTTTCTCCTAGGACGACAAAGGAAGAGCGGCAATACCTATTCATAGACATTTTTCCACCACTGTTGAGATAGTGGGACAGCATATGCATTTCATCATAACAAAACATTACATTCTTATTTTGAAAAAAAAACGGTATAACTAAGAGACAGTTTCATGCAAATCACAATATTTTAGAGACTAGATGTGGTATGTTTTATGGTTGGAACTGAATTAGTCTGAGACAGTACCCGCTAGGATTCCAGAGGATTCCTCCAGTTGTTGCAAAGTGTGCCTGGGATGGCAACATTTCAACTGGTTTATGTGGACCCACTTGTCTTCCCCCGCTGCCAAAGGACCTTTGGGGATGTGGATTTTGTAGGCCACAGGGGAGATCTTGTCGATGATCTCAAAGGGTCCCTTCCATGTAGGCAAACATTTTCGCTGTTTGGCCTGGTTCCTTTGGAAGTTGTATAGATAGACCCGGTCTCCCACCTGATATTCCTTCCTGGAAGTCTTCAGGTCATAGTGGGTCTTCATGCTATCAGCTGATCTTTCTAGATTCCGCTGAGCGTAAGCAAAAGCATGTTGGAGGTGTTTCCTTAAATTCTCCACATACTCATGAGTTGTGGAGGCATTTATCAGTGTCTGCTCTTGGGTCCTGTATAGCAAATGCTGCGGAAGCACCATTTTGCGCCCAGTCATCAACTCAAATGGTGACATTTTGGTTGCAGATGAAGGGGTAGATCTGATGGCCATTAGGACCAGAGGTAATCGGATATCCCAACTTGGCCCAGAATCTGCCACAAACTTTTTTAAGATGCTCACAATTGTCCAGTTATATCTCTTTACTGCCCCAGAAGAAGCTGGCCTGTAAGCAATATGCAACTTCCTTTTGACCCCCAGTATCTCCCACATCTTTGTCATTACTTCACTGGTGAAGTGGCTACCCCTGTCTGACTCAATCCTTTGAGGTAGACCAAAACGGGAAAAGATGTGGTTAATCATCAGGGCAGCTGCGGTTTCTGCCTTGCAATTTGGGGCTGGGAGACATTCCACCCACTTGGTAAACAAGCATGTCACAGTCAACATGTACTTATTCCCCCTAGCAGAGCGAAACACAGGGCCTACAAAGTCGATTTGTAAATCTGACCATGGCAGTGTCATCCCCCTCTTTTGGAGAGGCGCACGGTGCGTGAGGGATGATGGCTGAAATTGTGCACACACAAGACACCCCTTCAAGTATTGGTCGTGGTCCTGCCCCATGTGTGGCCAGTATGCAACCTCTCTTAAGATTTCCAATGTTGTGTGAAACCCCCTATGACCGGCAGTAGCCGCATCATGGGCGTGACTTAACATCAGGCTTCGGAATGAGGTAGGAACCACCCACTGGTCATGGCCAGCTTTGGATTTCCTTACCAACAAACCGTCTTGGATTCGGAACATTTTTGGACATTTCATCAACACTCTTAGGTCCTCTTTCCCAATGTAATCGGTATCCGTCAGGGGAAAGTTCTCAGGGTCCTCAAGGTGCTGGTAAAATTTACCAATTATTGGATCCCCCTTCTGAGCGGTAATCAAATCAGCATCAGGGGTCTCCTTACTCCATTGTGCAATTGAAAGGTCGTTGTGAGCATTTGTCTGGGACCTAGTGATAGCAGTGACCTGGATTTCCCCCAACAGGGACTCAATCTCAATTAGATCCCCTTGGATGGCCCCGGTTTTGGCCAACTGATCAGCTAAGTCATTTCCAGTTTTGTCTGGTCCCTCTACTTTGGAATGACCCTTGATCTTTTTCCAATAGATGGTCATCTCATTCGAGGTGACCAGATCATCAATGTTTTGGATCAACTTCCCATGTTTCAAGGGTTTGTTGTTAGCACATAACATGCCTCTGGTTTTCCAATTAACCAGGTGCTCCACGAACCCGTTCCGTACATAATCCGAATCTGTGATTATGACCAGCTCGTGGAGTTGATGCTGGACAGCAGTGAGGATGGCCTGATGCACAGCCATCAATTCTGCCACCTGACTACTTCGGGACCAATTTTGTATCCAGCGGAGGGTTCTGGGGACTCATTCACCCATGCATTCCCTACGCCAGCCACCAGTTCTTTCTCCCCGTCGTTTTCAACATGGTAAGAGCATCCATCCACATACACAGTGGGCATTCCCTCACACTTGTCCTCTTCAAAGACTTTGTGTGGGGAATTAAGGTATGCCTCCGTGTTGTCCTTGATTTTTAGACTTTCGTCCTCGAGACAGTTTTCTCTGGCACAATCATGCAAGTCAGCCAGACCTTGCGCGAGGGGACTCTTCTTGTTTTGGCCATATCTGACCTCCACAGGAAAGCCTTGCATTGACAGAATCCAGGAAGTAATTTGGGAATTACTCACATTTCCGGCCCGGATTCTATCACTTTGGAGATATTGCAGAGGCTGGTGTGGAGTCTCCACTATGATGTGTTCCCCCTGGATAAACGGGCGGTAATTCTTCAATGCCCACACCGTTGCCAGGAGTGCCTTCTCACAATCGTTGAATTTTTCCTCCACAGAGGATAAAGTTTTGCTCGCATAGGAGATTACTTTATTGACCTTGTCATGCTTTTGGTATAATACTGCCGTCAAGCACGTATTAGAGAACCCCGTCTCCAGGAAGAACTCCTTGTTTCTGACAGGGTAAGCTTGGCAAGGCGCTTGTGAGAGGCTTCTCTTGAGTTGTCTTACTGCCTCGGCTTGTTCTGGACCCCATTCCCACTTGACCCCCCCCTTCAGGAGATAAATCAGGGGTCTGGTGATCTCTGCGTAGCCCTCAATGAACTTTCTGCTGTAATTAGTCAGTCCAAGGAGGCTCCTTAGTTCCCGCAGAGTTGTGGGGTCTTTCAGTTTCTGAAGTGCTTCCACTTTCTTTTCCTGGGGACAGAGACCCTGAGGAGTAATCTCATGCCCCAAGAAATTAACACGGGTTCTACACCACTGTGCTTTCTGAAAGGAAAGTTTTGCTCTGGCGGCCCTCAACTGGGTCAGAACATAACGGATCTCCGCTATGTGTTCCTCCACAGATGAACTTTTGATGAGGACATCATCTACATAAGCCAGGTTACCCCTCGCACCCAGGTCGGGCATGGCCTTATGTAGGAAAATGTTGAATTCATTGCCGGAGTTGAGGTATCCGAAGGGAGTCCGGGTCCATGTGTACTGCTGGCCCCCAAAGGTAAAAGCCAGTTTGTATTGGTCCTCCCTGCTGACAGGCACGGTCCAGTATCCATTGGTCAGGTCTATTGCAGTGAATACCTGTGACCCCTGAATCTGGGCCAGCCCTTGGTCAATGTAGGGAAGAGGCCATCGGGAAGTATGGACCCGTTTGTTGAGCTCCCTGAGGTCGGCGCAGAGTCTCCACTGGCCGTTTGGCTTCAATATTCCCAGCACCGGATTATTGAAGGTGCTGTGGACTGGACGGATTATTCCCCGGGACTCAAGGTTCTTAATTATTTCAGTAAGGGACTCCATTGATGCGAGAGGCAAGCGATATTGCTTCACAAACACAGGAGTCATGCCAGGGTCCGTGGGGATTGTTGTTGTGTGGATGTCGGTGCGACCACAGTCATATGAGTCTACCGCAAAGAGATCTTGGAAATCCAAGAAAACTTGTTTCAACTTTTGCTTTTGTTCCAGAGTCACACAGGCATCAGCTAGGTTGACTCTCTCTTCCACCATCTGCCTGAAGCCTGGAAAGACTTCTGGTTTGGCTATTTCAGCGGCCTCCTCCAGCTGGGTGGAGAAGTCCCTGGTCAGAGTGCTGATTTGGACTGGAGGCTTCAGGTGGGACAGGCAGCCCTCATGGACCTGGAAAATCACCTCATACCTCCTGAAGTCACAAGTCACATCTTCCTTACCATAAGGGCAGGAAGTGTACACCAGGAAGTTCCCCCCATGCCGGGTAAAAATCCTGTCTGGTGTTGCGTTGTCATCACTGTCACTGTCAAAACAGTCCTTGGGGATTGGTCCTAACAGTTCATTTCCAAGGTCAATGGAGAAATGTCGGTCATCAACCGCCATTCCAATAATGGTGCCTGCGGCTAGAGTAATACTCTTTAAGTCGGTGTTATCCACCTCTATTAGAATGGTGTCATGTTCTATGTTGACTAATGGAGTTGGTTTACCCCCAACCCTTGCTGTTGGAGAGAAGCATTTAGATCTATGTAAGCATCAGGGTTTTTCAAATGTTGTCCTCTTTTAACTCTCACTTCCAGGGAGAATTGTCGGGTCCTTTCTGGGATGGTGACTTCCTCTTTAACCTGAATTTCAACTGCATAAGGTAGCAATTGAGCTGACCTAAATGCTTTTTCTGGATCATCAAAGCCCATGGGATTATCCGCTAATCGGGACCAAGCTTTGAAGTTTATTAGGTCCAAACTAATGGCAAAGCGATTGAGAATGTCACTGCCTAAGTAAAAGGCGGCAGTGACGTCTCGCACGACCAAACAATTGTGGACTATGCTCTTGTTGCCAATGGAGATTTTGAGCATACACCTGCTTGGCAGGAGATGTTTGGAATTAGGTGCTTCCAGGTCCATTTCCCATTTGTCTATCAGTTTGAATGTGGGAATGGCTGGATCTTTTGGGAGTTGGCGGAACATGGCTTCGCTGATGAAGCTCTTACCGTTGTTCACACACACTCGAGCGAGAACAGAGTCCTTCCCATCATTTAACTGAACAGGGATGAACAACTGCTCTCCAATTTGCTGAATATCAGCCAGGCTCTGAGCCGATTTCACATCTTTCTGGACTATAGGAATGGGAGTTTCTGATTGTGGATTAGTAAAGAATTTCAGGGTGTTTCCTTCCAGTGTGGAATACCACCTTAAACTGGAAGGAAGGTTGATTTTCAGAAATAGAGAGGACCCCCCATCACCAGTCTGTTGTCCTACTGCTATTACTGTCACGTCTGGAATTTGGCTGTTCTGGAAGTGAAATTCTACTTGGTCAGATTTTTGTTCAACCATGTGGCAGGTGCCGTTTAAACTAACATGGTTGACACTCTGTTTTAATTTTATTGGTCGGCTAGTCTGGGTCCAGAGGACCTTGTTTACACAATCTATTAGGGGTGACAACCTTCTCAGGAGGTCATTCCCTAGTAAACAACGGGTGCCCTCTGGGGTCACAACTATGACCGGGTGTTTCAACTTGTGTCGCCCAATTTTAATGTCCAAGTCTGCAGTCCCCTCGACGGGAATTTCCTTCCCGTCGAAGTTCTGGAGTTGTCCAGGAAGAGAGGTGAGAGGAATTTGGTAATTCTCTCCCCTTCCTGCATTCAGTTCGTCAAAGGCCCTTCTGGACAGAAGGGTAGCTTGAGATCCAGTGTCCACCAGTGCCAAAATCGTACCCTGCCCCTGTACTTGTACCGGGGCATAGTATCTTCCCTCCTTCTCCTCAAGGGGGCACAGATAATGCACATTTCTGGACAACTGGTGGGCTAACTTTCTGGTTTTGGACATCGCTAGCGAAGAGATTTGGGCAGAATTCTGTGGAGAGCCTTGGGAATCTGAAAGAAAAAGTTGGCAACTGGAGATCAGAGCCATGGTGGGTTCCCCGGGTTCCGGTTCCGGGCCGCCCCCCCCTTTTTGGAGGCAGTCATCAGGATGGGTTTGAACCAGGGGATTTTCTTGCTGTTGGTTCTGGGATGAGATGGTGGGTGGCGGTAGCTCAGTCTCCACATCTCCCCAGTCTGGATTTGCATCCCTAGGGACCCATTTTTCTTTGGGAGGAGTTCCCCCCTCTCTGAAGGAGAAGATCCTTTTCCCAGGATCTTCTGAGGATCCCTCTCCCTCAAATTGGAAGATCTGTACCTCCTCCTCAAACTGAGTCTGTTTGGGTCTTTTGTTTCTCCTACCCCCCCTCTGCTCCTTAGGAGGCAGACTTTCAGGGGCAAGAGATTTTGTTTCCGGTTCCTGGGTTTCCAGGGGCTGTTTACAAGTGAGGAAGGAAGCTTCCTCCAAGGTTTTACACCCCCCTTCCCTTTGTGCCTCCTCCCTGGGAACCGGTGAGTTATCGGGGTGCTGCCCCCGTCATTGTTCTGGGGCACCAGGTCCAGAGTTGGGTACGTTCTGCGCCGGCATGCTGATCTGAGGGTTCTGCTGAGCCCTCAGTATGTGACCCAAATCCCGCGCCATGTTTTGAACCTGGCGCTCTAACTGGGAAACCCGCTCAGGCTGATACGGGGCCCTGTTTCCTCCCCTGGGCTGATCCCGGGAAGGGTAGCTGTCCCTCCTCTGGTAATACCCCGGGTTGGGAAGATTTGGGTACCCCTCCACCCTTGGCCTCCCCTCTCCCGGATTCAGTGGTCTGGGCTCAGGGAATTGGGGAAAGAAGGATGGATGTTTTTGGGGCTGAAAGTCGGGTGGATATCTGGGGAAAAAGTTCTGCCCAGGGTTTGGTAAATTTCTGCCCTCCTGTGGAAAGTTTGGAGGGAAGTTCCCTGGGTTCGGTGCTCGGTTGGATCCCCCCCCTTGGGCTGGGGGAGTCCACACATAACCCAGGATGGGTCGATTTCCCTTGTAACGGGGACTTACATAATCAGGAGAGCGAGGGACCCCATTTGTGGGGCTGCCTCCTTGGCTCCCTGTCTGTGACTGACCCGAGGACCTCCTGGGCCTAGCATTATTAGGTGCAGGTAGGTTTTTAGGCCCCCCCATCTCCAAATCTAAAACGGGGGTGACCTTTACCTCTGCCACCTTGGCAGCAGCAGGGGTGCTGTTGGCTTTGGGGTTTTTCTGGGCATTACTTTTGCTATCTACCGGTTTCTGCACCTCATAGATCCGGGTAGCCTGTTCAATAACCCAGTCTAAAGATCTTTTCTCGTGAAAATCCCTCACGAGCTGGGTCATTATGTATTTGGGCAAGGCATGAAAAAATGTATTAATGAATTCTCTACTGTCTGTGCGCACCCTTCTGGTGGTCTGCGCAAAAGCACGTTTCAGTTCTTGCACAAATTCTTGTGGGGCCTGATCCTCCCCACATTGCAAATTGTTTCAAGATGGCCGCCTTATAGGTGGACCATCTTAAATGATTTTGGTCCTCCAGCCCCGCAAAGAAACTGGAGTATTCCGGGGAGAAGGTCCACTTTACATATTGAATACAGCTTTGGCTGTCCTTCAAATGGAAAGTCTCCATCATTTGCTCAAACAACTCTAAGTGCTCCCAAACAGAATACTTAGCGTTCTTATGGTAAGGCGTGATGACGCTCCTGATCGCCTTAATCTGCTTTAAGGGGTCCTTAAGTAAGGCCCTTTTTGCCTTATTGGCCTTTTTGGTTCGGGTAACCCTTGTCCATTCATCCTCTGACTCAGAGGCACTGCTCCCAGAGGTTCCTGTCTGCTCTTCCAGGTTTTCCCGGATTCTGCGAGCCTGGGAATGGCTGGCAGAATGTGGGGACCTGGTCTCCTGTGTCCTGCGCAGTTCAGAGGAGTCTTCAGATTCCTCCTTGCTGCCAGGATTTGATGGGTACCCCCTCCACTGACCTAACTGGGCAGAGGTTTTCAGGATGCCCTTAATGGGCCTACTCTCCTGGGGTTCCCCATTAAATTGCACTGTGCTTGGGTGCCCATACCCGGATGCCCGCCCCTCCATTCCTGGGTGGTACTGGCCTATGAGCCCCATGCTTCTGGCTGGATAGTAATCTGCCATCCCTGTGGCCCTGTGCTCATGTGCGCCAGGGGACATGGGGGTGGCAGAGTCCAGGGACTGAAAGGTATGAGGGCCTCTGGCACTAGGGCTCCTGAGGTTATGCTCCGGAGTTTCCATTTCCCAGCGAACCTCATCTCTATCCGCCCCTGCTCCCTGTTGCAATGCAAGAGCCGCATTTGTGCTTTCAGTTCCTCAGTCAAGGCCTTACTAGACTCTATCAGTTTCTCCTGCATCGCTACCTGTTGTTGGAGCCTATCATTGTGTTGACAGAGGGCCTCATTTTCCCTCTGTGCTTCCTGGTTGGTCCTGGAGAAATGGGCCAGTCTTTGCTGCAGGAGGGTTACCTCCTGAGCTGTGTCACTATTGGCCTGCTCCTTTCTTGCCAGAGCATCCTCCACCTTCCTGGTGTGCTCTAACAAGTTCTGGTATTCTTTTTGGAGGTCACCCAGTCCCTGGAGGGCCAGGTGATTTTCTTCCATTTTCCTTTTTAAGTGGCAGACTTCCTGGCCTAAGGTATCCCTTTCCTGACTAAGAGCCTGCATCTGTGCCGCCAGGTCGTCCCTTTGCCTTTGGAAGGCACCAGCTTTCTGGCGCTCCTCATCAAACTCTGCCTGGGTATCCAGGTCTTTCAGAATCAGTTTATTGCTCTCCTCTTTCTCTCTATCTAGCTGGCTTTGCAGGGTGACTACCTGCTCCGCGCATGCCCTGTTGAAATTGATCTGTTGCTCCAACTTTTTCTGGTTCTGCAGTAAGGAGTCCAAACTGTCTTGGTGCTCCTTCTGCAGGGCCAGAAATCTGGTATCCTGGTCTGTCTTTTCCTGTTGTAGGATGCCCATATCCTCTTTTATTTTAATGATATATTGCCTACTATCATTTTCTGACTCCTGGCTCCTCTGCAGCCTCTGCTCAGAAGAGGCCAGATCAGATCGGGCCTTCTCTAACGCCATCTGTTGCCTTTTTGCCAGATCATGGCCTTCAGCAGATTTATTCTGTATGGCTCCCATATATAAATATAAATATGCCGCTATCCTAACAATCTTGTCGTGTTCATCTTTGGCTTAGGAGCCATATATAGTTCACTCAGGGCCACATGTAATGGACCCTGATCTCTCCATAGGTCTGACCCTGTTTCAGTGACCTGTCGCGTGATGGCCTGCAACCAGGCATCCTGGCCCTGCTCAGCCCATTCACCTCTCACAAATAGTTTATGTAAGAAGTGCTCTCTGGCTATTTTCATATCTACCAAGGTCGTCATTCTAGAGATTGGTCTCTGTCCTGACTTACAGAAGTTAGTATTTTTTTTTTGCAGAACAGAACTTTTCTTGGAGTGTCCCTTTTGAGGAATGCTTCACAGCGTGATGCAGCGTGGTGATCCGACTGGATGTATGTATCCCGTCAGTTAGCACACTGTATTAAGCTGCACAAGGGTATTCTAACCCAGAATCCCGGACGAGCCCCCAATTTGTAAGAGGATTCAATTCAACACTACAGCTAAGTCAACGCCTAGTCTATAATACTGAATGAAAACCCTTATTGATATATCTTTATGTCCAGTTCATGCGTTCTGGATGACTACCCCTATATAACACCCCTCCCTTGGAATCCCCCTGACCCTACTGAGCCAAGAAGTAGTTCTGCTTTGCAAGTTTAAAGGTTTATTTGATAACTTAAACAATATATATTATATCACGCTTTATAATAAATTAATAATTGGATAACACACTTAATCTGGTATGATAAAGATTAACAACGGAGAATCTGGCACTAGCACACTTCTTGATAATCACTAAGGAGTTGACATGAAATGGATAAGATAGCAACAATACTTTTATGGTTTCAAATGGATGCAATGTGGAATGAAATGCAGTACAGAAAATACTCAATATGATTTCAACAAAACAATGTAATCACTTTTCTCTGGCAATCCCCTCCCCCCTTTATGCAGTGCAAGGAAATGGAAGGAAAGCACACAGTTCTCAGAAATGCAATCAAATGTAATTCAGTTCACCCCAGCAACTTAGACTACAGAAGTTGAAAACACAGGCCCAAATGCTTTTAAATGTGCTGGAAATTAAGAAAAAAATATGCTAAAATGCTTTTAATTCCCTCTAGAGGTTCAGGGTGAGTGGTATCTAGTTAATATTAGTCCAGGCTCACTTTAGCATGTGCGCCAGGGGACATGGGGGTGGCAGAGTCCAGGGACTGAAAGGTATGAGGGCCTCTGGTACTAGGGCTCCTGAGGTTATGCTCCGGAGTTTCCATTTCCCAGCGAACCTCATCTCTATCCGCCCCTGCTCCCTGTTGCAATGCAAGAGCCGCATTTGTGCTTTCAGTTCCTCAGTCAAGGCCTTACTAGACTCTATCAGTTTCTCCTGCATCGCTACCTGTTGTTGGAGCCTATCATTGTGTTGACAGAGGGCCTCATTTTCCCTCTGTGCTTCCTGGTTGGTCCTGGAGAACTGGGCCAGTCTTTGCTGCAGGAGGGTTACCTCCTGAGCTGTGTCCCTATTGGCCTGCTCCTTTCTTGCCAGAGCATCCTCCACCTTCCTGGTGTGCTCTAACAAGTTCTGGTATTCTTTTTGGAGGTCACCCAGTCCCTGGAGGGCCAGGTGATTTTCTTCCATTTTCCTTTTTAAGTGGCAGACTTCCTGGCCTAAGGTATCCCTTTCCTGACTAAGAGCCTGCATCTGTGCCGCCAGGTCGTCCCTTTGCCTTTGGAAGGCACCAGCTTTCTGGCGCTCCTCATCAAACTCTGCCTGGGTATCCAGGTCTTTCAGAATCAGTTTATTGCTCTCCTCTTTCTCTCTATCTAGCTGGCTTTGCAGGGTGACTACCTGCTCCGCGCATGCCCTGTTGAAATTGATCTGTTGCTCCAACTTTTTCTGGTTCTGCAGTAAGGAGTCCAAACTGTCTTGGTGCTCCTTCTGCAGGGCCAGAAATCTGGTATCCGGGTCTGTCTTTTCCTGTTGTAGGATGCCCATATCCTCTTTTATTTTAATGATATATTGCCTACTATCATTTTCTGACTCCTGGCTCCTCTGCAGCCTCTGCTCAGAAGAGGCCAGATCAGATCGGGCCTTCTCTAACGTCATCTGTTGCCTTTTTGCCAGATCATGGCCTTCAGCACATTTATTCTGTATGGCTCCCATATATAAATATAAATATGCCGCTATCCTAACAATCTTGTCGTGTTCATCTTTAGCCTTAGGAGCCATATATAGTTCACTCAGGGCCACATGTAATGGACCCTGATCTCTCCATAAGTCTGACCCTGTTTCAGTGACCTGTCGCGTGATGGCCTGCAACCAGGCATCCTGGCCCTGCTCAGCCCATTCACCTCTCACAAATAGTTTATGTAAGAAGTGCTCTCTGGCTATTTTCATATCTACCAAGGTCGTCATTCTAGAGATTTGTCTCTGTCCTGACTTACAGAAGTTAGTATTTTATTTTTGCAGAACAGAACTTTTCTTGGAGTGTCCCTTTTGAGGAATGCTTCACAGCGTGATGCAGCGTGGTGATCCGACTGGATGTATGTATCCCGTCAGTTAGCACACTGTATTAAGCTGCACAAGGGTATTCTAACCCAGAATCCCGGACGAGCCCCCAATTTGTAAGAGGATTCAATTCAACACTACAGCTAAGTCAACGCCTAGTCTATAATACTGAATGAAAACCCTTATTGATATATCTTTATGTCCAGTTCATGCGTTCTGGATGACTACCCCTATATAACACCCCTCCCTTGGAATCCCCCTGACCCTACTGAGCCAATAAGTAGTTCTGCTTTGCAAGTTTAAAGGTTTATTTGATAACTTAAACAATATATATTATATCACGCTTTATAATAAATTAATAATTGGATATCACACTTAATCTGGTATGATAAAGATTAACAACGGAGAATCTGGCACTAGCACACTTCTTGATAATCACTAAGGAGTTGACATGAAATGGATAAGATAGCAACAATACTTTTATGGTTTCAAATGGATGCAATGTGGAATGAAATGCAGTACAGAAAATACTCAATATGATTTCAACAAAACAATGTAATCACTTTTCTCTGGCAATCCCCTCCCCCCTTTATGCAGTGCAAGGAAATGGAAGGAAAGCACACAGTTCTCAGAAATGCAATCAAATGTAATTCAGTTCACGCCAGCAACTTAGACTACAGAAGTTGAAAACACAGGCCCAAATGCTTTTAAATGTGCTGGAAATTAAGAAAAAAATATGCTAAAATGCTTTTAATTCCCTCTAGAGGTTCAGGGTGAGTGGTATCTAGTTAATATTAGTCCAGGCTCACTTTAGCAAGGATCTAGGGTGTAACTAGCAGGTTAAACGAATTTTTGGCAACTGAAAGGCAAGCAGCAGCAGATTTTTACACGTGGAGAAATTTGCAAATCGCGGTAAATTCGCGAGTGCGTTTTTCATGATTACGGCAAAACTATAGAGAATGCGGTTCTGGGTTCGTTTAAAAGCTACGATTCTAAGCTTTCTGAGGAAAGTTACTGCAAGTCTCTAGCACAAACGGTCACGGAGATATGAGCGATTAAATAAAGGTCGTTTTTCAGATTTGAAATTTTAAAGTTCAAAAAGACAAGTGCAGCTTGCAACTAGAAAATGACAAGTGACAGCTTTACAAATGACTGGTGACAGTTAGGAGACAGTTCTACTTAGATTAAAATAGCTTGGATTATATTATTTTAACTAAGAGATTGGTTCTGCACAGTTTTCTAGGTACTCACACTATATTCTTGAGTTAAATGGGCCTCATCACGGATCTGGTCAGGTTTTAGACTGGACTCTGGTCTCTGCACTTCACAGTGATCTGGGTCAGCTCTCTCTGGTTCTGCTAACAGTGGTCTGGATCAGCTCTGCTCTGCTGGTCTGGTCTAGGTTTCTGGTTCTGGATATTTGATAGATTTGAAGTCTCTATGTCTGCTCTCTGAAGGTTGAGGGAGGTAAAGTATGGATTTTCCCGGCAGAGCTTCCAGCTGCAAATGGATTTGAAGGTCCCTATCTGTCCTGTCTGTCTGCTTTTATGTGTTTTCAAAATGGGTGTGTGTGCAGCATCACTAGACCCTACCCCTCTCCACTTATCATTGGCCAAGCTTTCATTTCTCCCCTGATTGGGGGAGCTAAGTTGTGTCAGAGTGATGTCATTTTACAGCCTGCAGAAAGTCCACTCCTCCTGTCAACTTGCACACAAATCTAGATTTGAACCAAATACATATTTGCAGAGGTACATATTGTTTAAAATTACATGCACCCATCATGCATTACAGGAGGTATACCCTGTTCAAACTCTGCTCTTCCTGAGAGCTTGCATTCAGAAATGGCAATATTTTGCACTTTTTAACTGGTTTGCAATACCGGACATTACCCCAAATTTACACACATGTGTGCAAGGAGTATGGACATTAGTTGATGAAGTGTCAGATTTTTCACATGCACACATTTTGAGTAATATCCTCTTTTCCGCTAAAACCCCCCTGAACATACCACCGGGTCCTAGCACGTCTTAAAACGTGGGCAGAAAAATCACAAGAATTATGGCATCATTTATAAAATTTTCACGTGTCCGTACTATGAGTTATTCATCTTTTTAGAGTTATGTTCTGGCCCCAAAGGGGTGTGGTTTTCCTCCAGCACAAGGTTGAATTTCTGGTTTTTCCAGTTCTGCCAAGCCAGCTTGCTCTCACAGGCAGTGCTCCTCCCCTTTGCTTCAGGAGGAAGCTACTTTTACAGCCCCCGTAATAAAACCTTTGCCTGAGTCAGGACAGGGCTTTGTTCAGAGCTCCTGTATTCTGTGGGGCTCCCCTTAATTCAATTATCAGAGAGATGGCATATCCTTAGTGTGGCCAGCAAAAGGCAGATAGGCCTGGGAACACAGCTGTGACTCAAGTTTCACTCCTGATGGGGGGTAGTTGCCAGGCAGAATTCAGTTCCTTAAGCCAGGTTTCAGATAAAATGTCACTTTTTGTTACCCAGTTTAAGTCAAGACAATGTTTACATATGCAGCTAAAATGCTGATTCTAAGTTTAAAACTATGACATTTAAACAATTGCAACCTATGTGACACTCAAAGTAGGTCACTCAGTCAATTTAAACACTTAGATTTTTAGTGTCTTTCAGTCCAAATTTACTTAAACTGCTGAAATCCACAGCTCAGCCAGTCTTGTTATAAACCTTCAAGTCACTTCAGAATATAACTTTACATTGGATCCACCTCTCAGTAAGTCTTTCTTTGGCATGTTTTGGGTTCATTTATTCAGTTTTCTACAAAAAGTAAAATCTGGTGTTGTTTTAAAACGCCGGCTTTTGGATAGTGGTGAGTACTGGTACTGCACCCCTTTTTGGGATTTAAGAAAATTAATTCCCAACAGTTATGGGTTTGCTTTTGGCAATCAGCATTGCCATTCCCAATGGTTTCAGACTACTGTGTGGGTAGTCCAATGGTGGTTTTAGGCAGTGTCCTTCTGTGCCCATAACATCGGCAAAAATGAGTGGCAGCCTATTCTTCATGCATTTCCCTGTGCATTTTCTGGGAAGCTCTGGCCATCATGATGTTTTCCATGTCAGTACTGCACAGTTTTGAGGTAGGGCTCGGATGCATGGGTAAATACATCCCACAGCCACTCCGGCTCACATCAATATGAACCTTTGCTTCTGATCCCCATATAGTGCCACATTCCTGTATTTGCTCTTGCTTAAACCGTTCACCTGGCCATCACCGCACCATGCCCTCCTGCAACTATATATCTGGATGTATCTGCCTCTCAACACTCACTTGTGTATTCCAATATTTGTACCGGACTATACTGCACCTTACCCCTCTGCAACTCTATGTCACATCTTGCAGGCATCTTCCAATATGAGTTCAGGTGCCCCAATAGCGCATCTGCCTACTCCTAACTTTTCCTACTTACAATTGCATGCCTTGATGTAGCTGCCTTTCAACATGAGGTCAGGCTTTCCAATTTGTGCTCCTGTCATAACTGTAACTTACCTATGTGTTACTACATGTCTTGATATAGCCCCCTTGCAATGTGAGGTCAGGCTTTCCAATTTGTGCTCCTGACATTACTGTAACTTACCTACGTGTTACTGCATATCTTGACATAGCCACCTTCCAATGTGAGGTCAGACTTTCCAATTTGTGCTCCTGCCATTACTGTAACTTACCTATGGGTTACTGCATGTCTTGATGTAGCCGCCTTGCAACGTGAGGTCAGGCTTTCCAATTTGTGCTCCTGCCATTACTGTAACTTACCTACATGTTACTGCATGTCTTGATGTAGCCGCCTTGCAACTTGAGGTCAGACGTTCCAATTTGTGCCCCTGCCATTACTGTAACTTACCTACGTGTTACCGCATGTCTTGACAAAGCCGCCTTCAATTGTGAGGTCAGACTTCCCAATTTGTGCTCCTGCCATTACTGTAACTTACCTACGGGTTACTGCATGTCTTGATGTAGCCGCCTTGCAACGTGAGGTCAGGCTTTCCAATTTGTGCTCCTGCCATTACTGTAACTTACCTACATGTTACTGCATGTCATGATATAGCCGCCTTGCAACGTGAGGTCAGACGTTCCAATTTGTGCCCCTGCCATTACTGTAACTAACCTCCGTGTTGCTGTATGTCTTGATGTAGCCGCCTGGCAATGTGAGGTCAGGCTTTCCAATTTGTGCTCCTGCTACTACTGTAACTTACCTATGTGTTACTGTTAACTTTAGAGTTAGTTGTAACTGTGGGAACGTAATGGCTCACTCAGTTTCCCCCCAACACCACACAACAACCGGAGATTTCCTACCTTGTCTTCAATAGTGAGATGAGGCTATCAGGAGTTCACCTGTTACACCCTCTCTTCGCCTCTAACTCGGCAAATGAAGGATGCGGCAGGGAAACCCTTTGTAAAGGTTAATGGGATTTGACAAGACTTCTGCTGCAGCCTCGAGGTGGAAATGTTTCAGCGTGCGGGTTTCTCTCGGAGGTTCTCTGATAGTTCGCCGATTGCTATGCCGATTCTCGGAGGTGGGTTTGTTGAGAGGTTCGGGACCGGCGGGAACTTTGGGAGAGGAAGAAAACAAGGTCAGTGATGTTTTAAGAGAAGACAGGTTGTAGGAATATGTAAGGGATTTGGCTCCACCTACCCAGTCTGAGTACGAAGGGGGATGTGAATGGAGATTTCCGGGATGAATGATGGGAGATGTAGTTCGGAGATTCCTAATGAATAGACACGAGGGGGAAACAATGAGAGGTAAGTATAGAACGAGGCTTCCTGTGTGATGAAATGTGAATCGAAGGGAGAGGGGAGGTAACCTACGGACTGTGAGCAGGTCTGAAGGCGACTTCACCGGTAACAAGCTCTTGAACGCTATGAAGTGACAGTGATTGGTCGCGGTCAGCCTGGGAAAGAGAAAAGAGGATAGACAAGCAGGTTTCAATAAAGGGAGGAGGTGGAAGGTTGGAACCAATTCGGAAACGAAATTCTAGTATTTCTCCTAAGCGAAGACTTACGGAGCGTGACCACTAACAACAGTAGCAACGCGCTGAGTCTTCCATTCCGGCGGTTTAAGTAACGTGATCAAATCACCGGGCGGAGTTTCCTCAATGGATGGAATGGGTTCTAGACCGTCCATTCGATTCCGCGACGCCATCTTGGGAGTGACGGCGTGAATAGATGGCATGAAGCGCCACCGGCGCAGAAAAGACCACCGTTGGGAACGGTTCGTAACTGTTACTGCATGTCTTGATGTAGCCACCTTGCAACATGAGGTCAGGTTTACCAATTTGTGCACCTGACTTTACTGTAACTCACCTACTTATTACTGCATGTCTTGACATAGCTGCCTTGCAACATGATGTGGGATGTTTCAACCCACTAGTCCAGGCCCTGCAACATTACTGTGCATTGCTTGCATCAGAAACATCATAATGGCCGCCGGAAAGCATGCTGCTTGCTAAAAATCACCCAAAAGTGCACAGTAAAAATCCAAAAAACAAGCCGCCATCCACTTTTGCCTATCTCAGTGTTAACACAGGAGACCAATGCCAAAACCCATCATTTGGCTACCCACAGAGCAAAATGACTGCAAAAGAAACACAGAGCTGTTTGGAAATCCGTTTTTCATGGTTGTCAAATTTGCAAAAATCATGGCTCACAAACCACCCAAAAGACCCAACCTCCTTGTTGGGTGTTAAGCATCATTCTACTTCAAGAATCCACATAAATACAATGTCCACAGAAGTACACTTATCAGAAGAAAATCCACATTGAAGATTGCTTGCTTGGAGAAATATGTCAAAAATGGGTGCAATACCGTTACTCACCTCTGTCAGAAGCTGGCGATTTCTAAAACCTGTCATGTGTAAAGTTGGACATTGAACTCAAAGTATGCCAAAGAAAGACTTGCTATCAGAAGCCTAAGAGGTGGAGACATTCCAAAACTATATTTTAAAAAGGCTTGAATTAAGAAATTGGTTGATGTAGTTGTTAAAAATGTAAGTTATATTTTAAGACAAGACAATTTCAGACATTGTGTTTAAAAGTTAAAGTTAGCCAGACTGAGCTTCAAAGACATTTCACACCTTCTCCCAAACAAAGAAATCTTCCCCCTGCTCTCTGCTAAGAAACTGGCAGGCTGGTGTGAAAGGAACTGGGAGGGGCACTCTGGCATGTTGCTCTGAGTGTAGACAAAGGACTCCTTTGACCTGAATGAAAATGCTAATTCGGGTGTGACTGACATCAGCTGCGCTGGCAGGAAGAAGACCATGTGACTCTCTGACTCAGTCAAAATTGGAGGCGGGCCAGACTGGAAATGTGGATTGGAAACTAAAGTAACTGTATGTTTTGGGAAAAGACTTATAAAATATTGTGCCGAACTGACAAAAATATGAAATTTAGAGATTATTAAAATGAGAAATTCACTCTCAGTTTAAAACTAATCTGGAATCCGTGCGACATTCAGAGACTGAACCAGAAAATTTTAATATTGTAGCTATTGTGATTATGCTAGAAACATGAACAATTACAGGAATATGCTCAGAGGGTAGGTGCATGTAAGGATAAAAAATTGTTCAGATCTGAAAATGTGTAACCAACCAAAAGCGCGAAAATTGTCATTTATGAACCAAAACTCGTAGGAAGATAAGATTTGGACAGAAACGTACCGTAGTCAATCTGTCATTTAATGATGTATTATTAACAAGTTGTGCATATTGAAAATATGTTTTTTGGGAAAAATAGATTTTCTGGGTAAAAGCAAAGGGGAGGTTTGTACCTAGATTGTAAATGGCAGCATCACTCTGACACATCATGACACACTGTTCCTTTCTCAAATCAGGGGACAGGGAATTCTTTGACCTATCAGATCCTTAGAGGGTTAGGCATAGACAATCAGCCTCCCCACCCACTTTGGAAAATGGATAAATAGGGACTGCTGAGGACAGGCAGGACACACACTTTCACTCATCACTGATCTACCGGCGAAGCGCTCTGCAGGAAGAACCCACCTCTAGATCCAGACTCCAGAACCCTGAAGCAAAGGCCTAACCCAAAAAGCTGAACCCTTTTCAGCAGGCCTTTAAAATCTAGTAACCTGATTTTAACCCCTAAACTTCCAAGGGACACCACAAAATCCAATAGCCTGCCTGAGCTGTTTTGCTGCTTCTAGCTAAGAACCCCGTGCTAGAACCAAGATCCAGACCCATAGATCAGAGCTGTACCCAGAACCGACCCATCAGATCCAGTCCAAGAGGCCGTGCAGACCAGAGTGCCTTGCTGAGGGCAGAGTCCAGATGCCCTGAATCCTGTCTGGTGGCGAGTGAAGTCCAAGCCAAACCTTTGACCAGATCTTTGACGGGCCCATTCAATTCCAAAGCCATAGTTGTAAGTATTTAGCATAGAACTGTCAGTAGTCATCTCTTAGTATTAAGTAATCCCATCCAACTCATTCCAATATATCAATAACTGCATTATTGAATCTCTTTTGTCCATCCTAAATCTTCCTCTCCTCGCAATAATCCTGTGATAATTGTAGTGATAAGCATCTTGGCGTTTATATATAATTTCTGGAGAAAGGCAATCATCTCAGGCAGATAGAAACCATCCGGAGGCGCCTCTGCATAGGTGGCTGTGCTGTCCGTGTAGTTTGCGGCTCCATAGACTCCCTAGTGTTAAGAAATCTTTGTTCTAAATCTTCAACCGCGCATCTTTCAATTTGAAATCTTGACCTTTTTGAGAAAAATCTATCTTCACTAAAACCTCTGAAACTTTTGAACCGTACGTCCTAGAAACAGAATTTAAATGTCCTTTTGAAGCTAACATCCTCAGTTTTTAAACGCAAGACATTCCAATTCCTTATAGTTTTTCTGTAATCACGTTTCTCACACACATAAAAGTTGCTGCAATTTCGTATTTGGCTCAATTTCACTCCATGTAAAAACAGCTATTTCTTGCTTCTAACTTCTGAATTTCGTTTTCCATCTGCTAACCATTCAATAATCATTGCTAGTATTGACCTGACCCAATCCAAAACAACTCTCACTTGTTCTGAATCCTATTTAGTGAATTAAAACCATTTTTCCCATTTCTTCCATCACTTCATATTACATTCAAAAGAAATTGACCTGTTTAAAATCAGCCCTGTTTCTCTCTGCTTGGTGGGGGGAATCGGGATTGAAACTGCAATTGTTGATTGTTATTCCTGAAACCTGTGTGCCCTCATTACATATCTTCATATTCCATATTGGGGGAGTGAGTAGTGACAGGGGGAAAGAGTGATCACCTTATCTTTGATTGAAGTCATATCAAGTCTTATTTCTGTGTTGCATTTTTCCTATCATTGCATTTCTTGAACCCATACAAAGTATTCTCTGCTACATTATTCTTCCTATTCCTACTCCTAATTGATTGAAGAGATTGTTGATATTGTAATATTACCCATTGCTGATCATTGCATATATATTCATAAGTGTGATATTCCGATATTATTCATATTCATAAAAGTGTGATGATATATTGTCAATTCTTCAAATAAATCTTTTAATTTGCAAAACAAACCTATTTCTTGGTTCAGTGAGACCGGGGGAATTCAAAGAGAGGGGCGTTATATAAGGGTCCATCATCCAGAATTAAAAGAACTTTTGACGTAAAAATGAATAAATAAGGGTTTCCATTGGGCATCCCATAATAGGCATTAACTTAGTTGGAGTGCTGGATTGAAATCACTTACAGATTGGGGGCTCGTAGCAGGATTTCTGGATTAGGCCTACCACTTGTGCAGCTTAATACAGTGTGCTAACTGACAGGATACATAAATCCTGTTGGGCTACCACGCTGTGTTACACTGTAAAAGCACCCCTCAAAAGGGACCGCTCTAAGGAAACGGTCTGTTTTGCAAAAAATAAAATAATAAACTTCTGTAAGTCAGGAAGGAAATTAATATTTCCAAAATGGCGACATTGGTAGACATCAAGATAGCTACAGAACACCTTTTACATAAGTTATTTGTGAGAGGTGAGTGGACTGAGCAGGCAATCACACAACAGATCACGGCAACAGGGTTAGATATCTGGAAAGACCAGGGTCCCTTACATGTGGCCCTGAGTGAAATATATATGGCCCCTAAGGCCAAGGATGAGCAAAATAAGATTGCCAAGATAGCGGCATATCTATATTTATCTATAGCAGCCATACAGGATAAATATACCGAAGGCCAAGATCTGCCAAGTAGGCAACTGATGGCATCAGAAAAGGCCCAATCTGATCTGGACTCTTCTGAGCAGAGGCTGCAGAGGAGCCAGGAGTCCGAAAATGAAATCAGGCAGTATATAGTTAAAATCAAAGAGGATATGGGTATCCTACAACAGGAAAAGGCAGAGCAGGATGCCAGAATTCTGGCCTTGCAGAAGGGGTACCAAGAAAGTGTGGACTCCCTACTGCAGAGCCAGAAAAAGTTGGAGCAACAACTGGATTTTAACAGGGCATGCACAGAGCAGGTAGCCACCCTGCAAAGCCACCTAGATAGAGAGAAGGCAGAGAGCAACAAATTAATTCTGAAAGACCTGGACACCCAGGTAGAGTTTGATGAAGAGCGCCAGAAAGCTGGTGTCCTTCAAAGACAGAGGGACGACCTGGGGGCACAGAGGCAGGCTCTTGCTCAGGAAAGGGACACCTTAGGCCAGGAAGTCTGTCACTTAAAAGGGAAACTGGAAGAAAATCACCTAGCCCCCTGGGACTGGGTGACCTCCAAAAAGAGCATGATAGATTGTTAGAGCACACCAGGAGGGTGGAAGATGTTTTGGCAAGGAAGGAGCAGACCAGTATGGACAGGACTCAGGAGGTAACCCTCCTGCAGCAAAGACTGGCCCAGTACTCAAAGACAAACCAGGACGCACAGAGAGAAAATGAGGCTCTCTGTCAGAATAATGATAGGCTCCACAGGCAGGTAGCCATGCAAGAGAGAATGATAGAGACTAATAAGGCCTTGATTGAGGAACAGAAAGCTCAGGTTCTTGCATGGCAACAGTGAGCAGGGGCTGATAGAGATGAGGTTCGCTGGGAAAGGGAAACACCTGAGCATAACCTCAGGAACCCTAGTACCAGAGGCCTTCACCTCTCCCAGTCCCTGGACTCTGCCACCCCCATGTCCACTGGCGCACATGAGCCCAGTGCCAGGGGGATGGCAGATTACTATCCAGTCAGAAGTATGGGCTCATAGACCAACACCTCCCAGGAATGGATGGGCGGGCATCTGGGTATGGGTGCCCAAGCACTGTGAAGTTTAGTGGGGAACCCCATGAGAGTAGGCCCACTAAGGGAATCCTAAAAACCTCTGCCCAGTTAGGACAGTGGGGGGGTACCCATCAAATCCTGGGAACAAGGAGGAATCAGAAGACTCCTCTGAGCGCCCCAGGACACAGGAGACTAGGTCCCCACATTCTGCCAGCCATTCCCAGGCTCGCAGAATCCGTGAAAACCTGGAAGACCAGACAGGCACCTCTGGGAGCAGTGCCTCTGAGTCAGAGGAGGATTGGACCAGGGTTACCCGAACCAAGAAGGCCAATAAGGCAAAAAGGGCCTTGCTTAAGGACCCCTTAAAACAGATCAAGGTAATAAGCAGCGTCATCATGCCTTATCATAAGAATGCTAAGTATTCTGTGTGGGAACACTTAGAGCTCTTTGAGCAGATGATGGAAACTTTCTATCTGAAAGACAGCAGTAGCTGCATTCAGTATGTGAAATGGACCTTTTCACCAGAATACTCCAGTTTCTTTGCGGGGCTGGAGGACCAAAATCATTCAAGATGGTCCACATATAGGGCAGCCATCTTGAAGCATTTTTCTCTTCACAGAAATCCCCAAGAGGCTCGCAAGGCAGCCTACAACTTGCAATGTGGGGAGGATTAGGCCCCACAAGAATTTGTGCAGGAGTTAAAGCGTGCCTTTGCGCAGACTACCAGAAGGATGCGCACGGACAGCAAAGAATTTGTCAATACTTTTTTCCATGCTCTACCAAAAAACATCATGACCCAGCAAGTGAGAGATTTTCATGAGGAAAGATCACTAGACTGGGTCATTGAACAGGCCACCCGGATCTATGAGGTGCAAAAGCCCATAGAAAACAAGAATGCTCAGAAAAGCCCCAAACCAACCAACGTCCCTGCTGCTGCTAAGGTGGCAGAGGTAAAGGTTGCCCCCATTTTAGATTTGGAGATGGGGGGCCTAAAAACTTGCCTGCACAGCAGAATAATTCCAAGCCCAGAAGGCCCTCAGCCAGTCACAGACAGGGACCCAAGGAGGTTGTCCCACAAATGGGATCCCTCACTCCCCTGACTATGTAAATTCTCGCGACAAGGGGAACCGACCCATCCTGGGTTATGTGTGGACTCCTCCTGCCCAAGGAGGGGGGTCCAACCAAGCACCTAACCCAGGGAACCTCCCTCCTCACTTCCCCCAAGAGGGCAGAAATTCTCCAAATCCTGGGCAGAACCTTTTCCCCAGGTACCCACAAAACTTCCAACCCTAGAACAATCCATCCTTCTTTCCCCACTTTCCTGAGCCCAGACAACCTAATCCGGGAGAGGGGAGGCCAAGGGTGGAGGGGTACCCAAATCTTCCTAACCCGGGATATTACCAGAGAAGGGATAGCTACCCTTCCCGGGATCAGTCCAGGGGAGAAATGAGAACACCGTATCAGCCTGGTCCAAAATATGGCACAGGATCTGGGTTGCATGCTGGGGGCTCAACAGAACCCTCAGATGAGCATCCCGGCACAGAATGCCTCAAGCTCTGGTCCGGGTGCTCCAGAACAATGACGGGGGTAGCACCCCGACAACCCACTGGTTCCAGGGAGGAAGCCACAAGGGGAAGGGGGGGTGTAAAGCCTCGTAGGAAGCTTCCTTCTGCACTCATAGAAAGCCCCTGGAAACCCAGGAACCGGAAACAAAATCTCCTGCCCCTGAAAGTCTGCCACCCAAGGAGCAGAGAGGGAGTAGGAGAAACAAAGAACCCAAACAGACCCACTTTGTGGAGGAGATACAGATCTTCCAATTTGAAGGAGAGGGATCCTCAGAGGATCCTGGGGAAAGGATTTTCTCCTTCAGAGATGGGAGAACTCCTCCCAAAGAAAAATGGGTCCCAAAGGATTCAAAGCTAGACTGGGTAGATGTGGGGACTGAGCTAGCGCCGCCCATCATCCAATCCCAGAAACAACAACATGAAAATCCCCTGGTTCAAACCCATCCTGGTGACTGCCTCCAATAAGGGGAGGGGCCAGAACTGGAACCACAGGAAGTCAAACCTTCTCCCAACTCTAGTTGCCACCTTTTCTTTTCAGATTCCCAAGACTCCCCACCGAATTCTGCCCAAATCTCTTCTCTCTCAATGTCCAAAACTAAAAAACGAGCCCACCAGTTGTCCAAAAATGTGCATTATCTGTGCCCATTGCGGAGAAGGAGGGAAGATACTATGCCCCGGTTCAAGTACAGGGGCAGGGTACAATTATGGCACTGGTGGACACTGGATCCCAAGCTACCCTTCTGTCCAAAAAGGCCTTTGATTAACTAAATTCAGGAAGGGGGAGAATTACCAAATTCCTCTCACCTCTCTTCCTGGACAACTTCAGACCTTTGACGGGAAGAAAATTCCCATCGAGGGGACTGCGGATTTGGCCATTAAAATTGGGTGACACAAGGTGAAGCACCCGATCATAGTTGTGACCCCAGAGGGCACCTCTTGTTTACTAGGGAATGACGTCCTGCGAATGTTGTCACCCCTATTAGATTGCGTAAACAAGGTCCTCTGGACCCACATTAGCCGACCAATAAAATGGAAACAGAGTGTCAACCATGTTAGTTTAAACGGCACCTGCCATATGGTTGAACAAAAATCTGACCAAGTAGAATTTCACTTCCGGAACAACCAAATTCCAGCCGTGACAGTAATAGCAGTAGGACAACAAATTGGTGATGGGGGGTCCTCTCTATTTCTGAAAATCAACCTTCCTGAAATTCTTTACCAATCCACAATCAGACACTCCCACTCCTATAGTCCAGAAAGATGAGAAATCAGCTCATAGCCTGGCTGATATTTAGCAAATTGGAGAGCAGTTGTTCATCCCTGTTCAGTTACATGAAGGGAAGGACTCTTTTCTCGCCCGAGTGTGTGTGAACATTGGTAAGAGCTTAATCAGCAAAGCCATGTTCCGCCAACTCCCAAAAGATCCAGCCATTCCCAAATTTAGACTGATAGACAAATGGGAAATGAATCTGGAAGCACCCAATTCCAAACATCTCCTGCCAAGCAGGTGTATGCTCTAAATCTCAATAGGCAACAAGAGCATAGTCCATAATTGTTGGGTCGTGGAGACGTCACTGCCGCCTTTTACTTAGGCAGTGACATTCTCAATTGCTTTGCCATTAGTTTGGACCTAATAAACTTCAAAGCTTGGTCCCGATTAGCGGATAATCCCATGGGCTTTGATGATCCAGAGAAAGCATTTAGGTCAGCTCAACTGCTGCCTTATGCAGTTGAAATTCAGATAGGAGAGGAAGTCATCATCCCAGAAAGGACCTGACAATTCTCCCTGGAAGTGAAAGTTAAAAGAGGACAGAAATTGAAATACCCTGATGCTTATATTCATCTAAATGCTTCTCTCCAACAGCAAGGGTTGGGGGTAAACCCAACAGCACTAGTCAATATAGAACATGACACCATTCCAATAGAGGTGGATAACAGCGACTTAAAGAGTATCACTCTAGCCGCAGGCACCATTATTGGAATGGCGGCTGATGACCGACATTTTTCCATTGATTTAGGCAATGAACTGTTAGGACCAATCCCCAAGGACTGTTTTGACAGTGATGACAACACAACACCAGACAGGATCTTCACCCGGCATGGGTGGAACTCCCTGGTGTACACTTCCTTCAATTATGGTAAGGAAGATATGACTTGTGACTTCAGGAGGGACGAGGTGATTTTCCAGGTCCATGAGGGCTGCCTTTCCCACTTGAAGCCACCAGTCCAAATCAGCACTTTGACCAGAGACTTCTCCACCCAGCTGGAGGAGGCTGCTGAGATAGCAAAACCAGAAGTCTTTCCAGGCTTCAGGCAGATGGTTGAAGAGAGAGTCAATCAACCTAGCTGATGCCTGTGAGACTCTGGAGCAGAAGCAAAAGTTGAAACTAGTTTTCTTGGATTTTCAAGATCTCTTTGTGGTGGACTCACATGACTGTGGTCGCACCGACATCCACACAACAATTCCCACGGACCCTGGCATGACTCCAGTGTTTGTGAAGAAATATCGCTTGCCTCTCGCATCAATGGAGTCCCTTACTGAAATAATTAAGAACCATGAGTCCCATGGGATAATCCGTCCAGTCCACAGCACCTTCAATAATCCGGTGCTGGGGATATTGAAGCCAAACGGCCAGTGGAGGATCTGTGCCGACCTAAGGGAGCTCAACAAACAGGTCCATACTTCCCGATGGCCTCTTCCCTACATTGACCAAGGGCTGGCAAAGATCCAGGGGTCACAGGTATTCACTGCAGTAGACCTGACCAATGGCTACTGTACTGTACCTATCAGTGGGGAGGACCAATACAAGCTGGCTTTTACCTTTGGGGCCAGCAGTACACATGGACCCGGACTCCCTTGGGATACATCGACTCCGGCAATGAATTCAACATTTTCCTACATAAGGCCATGCCCGACCTGGGTGAAAGGGGTAACCTGGCCTATGTAGAGGATGTACTCATCAAAAGCTCAACTGTGGAGGAACACATAGCGGAGATCCGTTATGTTCTGACGCAGTTGAGGGCCGCCGGAGCAAAACTTTCCTTTCAAAACGCACAGTGGTGTAGAACCCGTGTCAATTTCTTGGGGCAGGAGATTACTCCTCAGGGTCTCTGTCCCCAGGAAAAGAAAGTGGAAGCACTCCGGAATTTGAAAAACCCCACAACTCTGCAGGAACTAAGGAGCCTCTTTGGACTGAGTAATTACAGTAGAAAGTTCATTGAGGGCTACAAAGAGATCACAAGACCCCTGATTAATCTTTTGAAGGGGGGGGTCAAGTAGGAATGGGGTCCAGAACAAGCCGAGGCAGTAAGACAACTCAAAAGAAGCCTCTCACAAGCACCTTGCCTAGCTTACCCTGTCAGAAACAAGGAGTTATTCTTGGAGACAGGGTTCTCTAATACATGCTTGACTGCAGTATTATACCAAAAGCATGACAAGGTCAATAAAGTAATCCCCTATGCGAGTAAAACTTTATCCTATGTGGAGGAAAAATTCAAAGATTGTGAGAAGGCACTCCTGGCAATGGTGTGGGCATTGAAGAATTACCGCCCGTTTATCCAGGGGGAACATATCATAGTGGAGACTTCACACCAGCCTCTGCAATATCTCCAAAGTGACAGAATCTGGGCCGGAAATGTGAGTAATTCCTGAATTACTTCCTGGATTCTGTCAATGCAAGGCTTTCCTGTGGAGGCCAGATATGGCCAAAACAAGAAGAGTCCCCTCGCGCAAGGTCTGGCTGACTTGCATGATTGTGCCAGAGAAAACTGTCTCGAGGACGAAAGTCTAAAAACCAAGGACAACATGGAGGCATAGCTAAATTCCCCACACAAAGTCTTTGAAGAAGACAAGTGTGAGGGAATGCCCACTGTCTATGTGGATGGATGCTCTGACCATGTTGACAACAATGGGGAAAAAGAACTTGTGGCTGGCGTAGGGAATGCATGGGTGAATGAGACCCCAGAACCCTCCGCTGGGTACAAGATTGGTCCCGAAGTAGTCAAGTGGCAGAGTTGATGGCTGTGCCTCATGCCATCCTCACTGCTGTCCAACATCAACTCCACAAACTGGTCATAATCACTGATTCGGATTATGTACGGAACGGGTTCATGGAGCACCTGGTTAATTGGAAAACCAGAGGCATGCTATGTGCTAATAACAAACCCTTGAAACATGGGAAGTTAATCCAAAATATTGATGATCTGGTCACCTCGAATGGGATGACCATCTACAGGTAAAAGATCAAGGGTCATTCCAAAGTAGAGGGACCAGACAAAACTGGAAATGACTTAGCTGATCAGCTGGCCAAAACCGGGGCCATCCAAGGGGATCTAATAAAGATTGAGTCCCTGTTGGGGAAAACCATGTCAATGCTATCACCAGGTCACAGAAAAATGCTCACAATGAACTCCCAACTGAACAATGGAGTAAGGAGACCCCATATGCTGATTTGATTACGGCTCAAAAAGGGGATCCAATAATTGGTAAGTTTTAGCAACACATTGAGGACCCTGAGAACTTTCCCCTGACGGATATGATTACATAGGGAAAGAGGACCTCAGAGTGTTGATGAAATGTCCAAAAATGTTCCGAATCCAAGACGGTTTGTTGGTGAGGAAATCCCTATAACAAGGGGGTTGTCCTACCCTCTATGAATCTAAGGAGTGTACAAAATGAGTCAGGTACACACTGGTTTTTAGACCCTTTTGGGTGCCCATCCAATTAGGTCAACCGTTGTTAGAAACAGCATGATTGCTGCTGCCAAACACATATCTCAAACTCATACAAGACATTTTTTTATAAAAGTTCCAGCTTTTTATTATTAGTTAGCTGATGCTTTTTTCTTTATGTAAAACATTTTTTAGGTTGTTTTATATACATGACAGTACATGATATCCATTGTGGTAAATAAAAACATAGTTAGACATCCACTATGACATAATTACAAATGACATAGGGTGTAGATCAATCACTTATACATTTAACAGGCAACTTGTTTGTAAGTGGAATGTCCCATGCCATTGGGTATAGAAAACACAGGATAAGAGTACAAATGGAGGAGACGTTGATAGTAGGTCTCCTATGCCCGGCTAAAGTCTGACCTCATATTTGGTCTACGTCTGGGTATGATGTTAGAAATGGGAATGCAACACTAGATAAAGCCCATGAAGGATCTAGCTCAATGTGCGGCTGACGTTTCGGCAGAATAGATGGTATCCTTCTTCTGTGGCCAAAAAGTCAGGAAACTCACTGGTCGTGCTTCGAGTGGGAGCAGATGAACACAGAGTGCTTCATCATAGGGCAGGTGGAGAAACAGGAGTAGCCTGTGTGGGCGTTGGTAGAGAGGGCGGCCAGGATGGAGGCGGGCGGCCCGTGCGGGACAGGTAAGGGACCCCTGGTACTGGGTGCGAGGTCCAGTGGAGGTCCGAGCGGGTCGGACCTAGAGCTAATTGAAGAAGTGAGCCCAATTCTGGAGGAGGGCTGAAGCAAAGTGAGCCAGGAGCGAAGTCATTGAGGCTGAGTGACTCAGGTATAATTTCCATCTGGTTCGCCCTGCACAAAGTCGAGGCGAGCTGCAGTGGGACTGGCGTCTCGAAATGGCGCCTAGCTAGAGGAAATCCCTAGCTGGCCATGATCAGTGGGTGGTTCCTACCTCATTCCGAAGCCTGATGTTAAGTCACGCCCATGATGCGGCCACAGCCGGTCATAGGGGGTTTCATACAACACTTGAAATCTTAAGAGAAGTTGCATACTGGCCACACATGGGGCAGGACCTCGGCCAATACTTGAAGGGGTGTCTTGTGTGTGCACAATTTCAGCCAACATCCCTCACACCCCGTGTGGCTCTCCAAAAGAGGCGGATGACACTGCCATGGTCAGATTTGCAAGTCGACTTTATCGGGCCCTTGATTCGCTCCTCTCGGGGATACAAGTACATGTTGACTGTGAGATGCTTGTTTACTAAATGGGTGGAATGTCTCCCAGCCCCAAACTGCAAAGCAGAAACAGCAGCTGCTCTGATGATCAACCACATCTTTTCGTGTTTTGGAGTACCCCAAAGGATCGAGTCAGACAGAGGTAGCCATTTCACCAGCGAAGTAATGAAAAAGATGTGGGAGATACTTGGGGTTAAAAGGAAGCTACACATTGCTTACCGGCTAGCCTCTAGTGGTGCAGTAGAGAGATATAATAGAACAATTGTGAGCATATTAAAAAAGTTTGTGGCAGATTCTGGGCCAAGTTGGGATATTCGATTACCTCTTGTCCTAGTGGCCATCAGATCTACCCCTTCATCTGCAACTAAAATGTCACCATTTGAGCTGATGACTGGATGCAGGATGGTGCTTCTCCAGCATCTGCTCTACATAACCCAAGAGCAGACATTGATCAATGCCTCCACAACACATCAGTATGTTGAAAATCTAAGAAAACACCTTCAACATGATTTTGCCTATGCTCAGTGAAATCTAGAAAAATCTGCAGACAGCATGAAGACCCACTATGACTTGAAGACTACCAGAATAGAATACAATGTAGGAGACCGGGTCTACTTATACAATTTCCAAAGGAACCAGGCCAAACAGCACACATGTTTGCCTACCTGGAGGGGTCCTTTTGAAATTGTAGACAAAATCTCACCAGTCTCCTACAAAATCCGAATCCCCAAAGGCAGTTTGGCAGAAGGGGAAGATAAGTGGGTCCATATTAATCAACTAAAGTGTTGCCATCCTAGACACACTCTGCAGCAACTGGAGGAGTCTTCTGGAACCCCAGAGGGGGTCACTCCAGATCCATAAAATTCCAACTCTAAAATATTCCACATATAGCCTATAAAATACAATAATACAAATGTGTCCTGATTTATCAAATGCATGTGTCCGCCCCACTACATTAATAGTGGTGGGGAAATGTCTACAAATATGTTTTTGCTTTGTTATCCTTTTTTTGTGATTGGAAACCACAGAGACTGACCAATGAGGGCTATCCGGGGACCGGGAGGAAAGATCCGAAGGGCCCGGAGTATCGCTCAATACTCACGTCAGTACTGGCGAGGAGAACCGATGAATCAACCCCTGATGGAGGAAAAGATGATGAACTTTGCCATTGGTGGAATCAGAAGAGATGAGGCTGACATCCCAGTCTTGTGAATTTCCATTGATGGAAGATCAACGCCAAATCGCAAGAGGGGGGGGCTTGTGGGATGTTTCAACCCACTAGTCCAGGCCCTGCAACATTACTGTGCATTGCTTGCATCAGGAACATCAGAATGGCCGCCGGAAAGCATGCTGCTCGCTAAAAATCACCCAAAAGTGCGTTGTTCTGAGGGTCCCGAGGATGTGCTATCTTTTTTATTTTCATTTAGGAAAGGCCAAGGAATGTCTGGGGGCCTTATACGCCAGAGTTCATTCTTGGTTTATCTACATGCCCCATCGGGTTAGGGGGCCAGCAAGGACCAATGGAGTTTCTCTGGGTTCCCAACACTGAGGAATTGTTTTATTCTGATTCATTAATGGCTGTTTTGGGGTTACCGCCTTTATCAAACACCACCGGAATGTCTGGGATGCCAACACCACAGAGTTGTTCTTTTTATCTGTAAAACAGGTGTTGTGGGATCTCTGATTAATGGCAACCCATTGTTTTTACATAAGGGTTTCTGGGATGGGGCGCTATATGTGAAGTGCTTTATTATATCTTCTAAAGAAAAGTTATCTGTGATATACAATGCATTGGTTTTATAAAGTTTTCAGGAGGTGTAATGTCAAATGCTTTTATCTGCAGCTTCTAGGAGAGGTAAAGAATGACAACTTGTTGTAAGTTTCTATGTAGCCTTTAAATGACAGCTACAGTGGCACAAATATAGCAGTGTTTGTTTTATTAACTCCTAAAAGATTGAAAGGCTAACCATCCAATGTGATGTAACCACAACACAGATGCTCACACTTAGATATATGTGCATGATTTGTTAATGTTAAATTATTTATCGTTATGGATACCAGGCTACAACATCCCTTCACGTGTGTGCTGGCAGGCCCCTCCAGCTGTGGGAAGACTTACTTTGTGAAAAAAACATTTAGAACATTTTCAGACCACAATCAAATATGTACCAGATAATATTCTCTGGTTGTAAACCTGCTGGAAACGTCTATCTAACACCTTGCAACAGTAGTTTAAGCACCTATTGTTTATAGAAGGCATGCCCAAGAGTCTCAACAACGACCGTTTACTGCCACCGGGCATGGTGAATATGATCATCGTGGACGATTTAATGACCGAGGGTGGCCGAGCTAGGAAAAGCTTTTACTCAATATTCTCATCACCGCAATCTAAGCATTTGTTATATCATGCAAAACAAGGGCAAGAGCAACAGATCTATAATGCTAAATGCAAGTTATCTAGTGTTATTTAAACCCCCCGTGATGAACAACCACTAGTCATCTGGCAGATATATGCAGCCAAAAAACATTTTGTATGGAGGCTTCTGAAGACGCAACCAGTAAGCCCTATGGATATCTTTTGGTTGATTTAAAAACAACCACGCTAGAGGATTATAGATTGCGCACCGATATATCCCCCCAGCTCTACCAGCTGTTTATATTTCGAAAAAAGACATCTAAAAAGCAACATTAAGAGTAATATTACATCATTAGCCAGTTGTGCTTTCACCATGCCGGCACGCATAATGAGAAACATTGAGCTTCTCAGAATGCGTGTATATGCCACCCCTCAACAACGCAATGCCATTCTTACTGCGGCCCCTGACGATTTGGTGGCCACTATTGCACAGACTGCTCAGAACACTTTAAAGCGTCATGTCCCCCTGACACACTGCCAAATAAGTGTGTTGAAAAAGAAAAAGGGGGTCAGCAAGAAACTGATCAGTAAGCGGAGAGGCCGGTGGATTCCTAGGATTGTTCATAGTTCATAGGCATAGCTCTACCACTAATCACCGTCTTACTCAGGAGGCACTGATGGAGCACACCCGTAAAATTTATTTGGTGGACAAACGTTGGCTAGAAAGTCAGACAACCCCACCACCCGCACCGGATTCAGATATATGGAAGGTTGCTACTATGCATCTCGACTCGGAAATGAAGGATGTTGTTAACAGACCTGATTTACCGGTGCATGATAAAGCGGCTTTATATACGGATAATCTACATAAATTCCTAAACCACGCCCACCACGCTGCTACAGAAAAAAAAAAAACTTTATACATGCCCCCAGATGAATCTAGCGGCATAAAGGCTCCATCAGAAACAAATCCAGTATAGGCTGATGTGGTGAAAACACTTGGCCAGCGCTATAAACCTAATGCAGAACTACTGCTACACAATCTGGAACTTGCAAAGGATGTGGCCTCATGGACCGATAGGGGGGAGGAGTTTATTCACAGAGGCCAGGTGATTAGGGGTTTGAACCTGCATGATCTAGTACAGGGCATCACAAGTTGACAGCTCACTTCTATCATAAACACCCCCATCAGAGTTCATACAAGCGGTCACTGATTTAAATATCCCGACATCCGTTGAGGGTAATGTCACCCAACGCTGCCTTCTGGAGTGGCTGAAAACTGTTGCTGCCGTTAATCCTCACCAGCCACACAGCCCTCTGGAGAGCCCTATGAGCAGAACACGTTCCACCAGCCCCAAAGAGGCATACTTGCCGGTTTAAGGAACCCTCATCCAGCCCCATGCAAATCCACAACACCTCCGACACTCAGACCCCTGAAGTGTCTAGGCCACGCCAGAGCAATGCCCCTGCAATGTGGCTGTCTGACAGCTGGCTGTCTGATTAATGGGCACACCCCGTTGTCTCTGTATGTTTGCTTTCAATGTAGCCTTGATTTTATTTCTACGTTGAATTGTTCATACACATATAACACTTTTTCCTCTTGGTATTTAATATTTCTTATTTATTGTTATTACTAAATTGTGTTTTCAATTAATAAAACTGTCTGGTTCTTTATTACGGTGTATCCTTTATTAGTTGTACTAATGCATGACGCTTTTTGATTTCTAAAAAGTAATTTTATTGATACGTATATCACTGTATAGATGAAGCACATTTACATTTTTGATACACTTTATACATTGTGTGAGATCTATGCACATTATTTAACATCTTGTTAACAAATCTGGTTCCCATTTGATCGTTTTGCATGGGATTGCTAGAATACATTTCCAAAACAGCCGACAACGATCTCCATTCTGATATTTGACAGATAAAAAATATACAGTGTTGACCACAGGTCATGGCTTTAGAGTCTTGAACTGGTACTGTGATAAAACGAAAAAACTTTGCGATGCTTTTGACATAGTCTGTTAAAACTCTGGTGTATATGGGGTGCTGCAGGAAGCACGCCAACCTGTTGAACACTGTTAACACATCTCCCTCCAGCCACAGAGCTATCCAATGTGTTCCAACCGGTCACACGGATCGGTGTTCACCACCATGCTAACCTGGTGATTTATGGGTGGGTGTCTGGGACATGTATCACTGCCATATATGCTGTGAAATGTTTTCAGAGAATGGTTATGTTTACGCAGAAATCCTTTTATCTGTAGAGTATCCATTAAATATCAAAGAGTATATTTCTCTGCGCGCTGATTTAAAAAACGCTATCAAAAATGCTCCATACTAATAACAATTGCGTAGCGGTTAGGTTTCTTTCAAACTTTATTTCAGCACATAGGTTTCCACTCCTCAGGAGGTTAAAATGACCTGCTGATGCATTGTCTGGTCTTAGATGGAAGGCCAATAGGCTATATCCGAGAGCATACTCATTGCGTGGGATTGAAACTGGTGTATCACGCATGTGTTTTCCCATGACAGACACCAGGCCCATGTATTCCCTGATTATGTTTGGAACTCCAAAGTTAGGCGTGTATGATTTGTCCGGTATCATTATACAGTTCTGCATAGTTCATGTTACAGTGTTTGAAGTCAAAGGGGTTTTTATCATGTGGCCCTGTGAGCGCCATTGAAATTGCAGTTTGTACCCTTAACATTTGTCAGAAGGAATTTGTAATGTTTTTAATAAGGTGACAGGAAGACGTGGGCATCCCATTGGGTAGGCCCATAGTTACGGGTGGGTGAAATAGAGAGTGGAAGAGCTGGCTGCATAGTAAGTATCAAAGTAGCCAAAGCAGTGTTCAATTTGGCAAAGGCAAGTTTAATGGAGCAGTGGAGAGAGAGTTTGGTAGGAAGTCATTTCTTGGTCAGAGTAGTGGGCCATTGAGTTGAGCATGAATTTCCATTTGATGATGGATGAGGGAGAGAAAAGTGCAATCAGTGGGGTGGAGATGGTGTAATGAATGAGTGATTGGTTAGGAGTTGAAGCATCAAAAGTACATCAGAGCATATGAAAGTAAGAGTGACCAGTGCACGTAATTGTAACGCTCACCTGACTCCCACGGAGACGCTGACCAGGTCTGGGCTGCTGCGACCTCTTCTAAGGTGATGCGCAGGGTTCGGAAGACGGACTGGACCGGACCCCCAAATCTGGCTTGTCTGGCTCGCAGAAGTATCCTTCTGTAGACGAAAATAGGGGATTAACTGTCTGCGGGGTAATGCAATCGGCCTCCCACTTTCCCCTCTCACCCTCCTTGAAACCCTTCTGTATTTTCTCGTAGCGTCTCACCTTAGGGTCTGGAAGGACGAGCTCTCCATCCTGCTTCTGATGCAGGGGCGCGTTGGTATCCAGTTACTTCACTGGATTTTCGGATTGTTGAGAACCAAACATGCTTGGCTTCCAGGTACGTTTTTTGATAAGAGGTTCCCCTTGTGTCCATGCATTAATGTACTAATGCTAGTGTCTTTTTCCCCATAGGGGCCGGGGTACGGAATGCCGGGGAACAGGCACCGACCCGAGATGAGAGGTGGAATCCTTGTAGAAATCAGGTAAGTCTTTAATGAGCGTTTTTTGGTAATGTCTTTTCATTCGCTCATTAACGCTGATGTCTTTTTTTCCCCTTAGGGGCCGGGGTCCAGAAATGCCAGGATGCGGCGCGGACCCGAAATGAAGAGGGAATGAATCAACAGGTAAGTCTTAACATGGAGATTTAGCTTTCCTTATTCCCTTCTCTCTCTCACCTTTTGTTCTGGTCTTTTTCTCCCTAGGCGCTGGGGCGTGACTGCGAATTCCGGATGATCGCTGCTGAACATGGAGGCGCCCTGTAAAGGTGAGTGGAATGCGGCGCTGCAGCGATCGACGCAATGAGCTTTTAAATTAAAGTCTTCCTTTTCAGGATTGTCGGCAAGATGTCTCCGGGATGCAGATTTAGCAGGTAAGGACTTTTCCTTCTTCTGTTCTCTTCTTCTCTTCCTTTGCAGGTGATCCAGGATGCTGGCAGGCGTGGCAGAAGTCAGGATGCAGGAGCAGACACGGTGAGCGTCCAGCTGCTAAATGCAGAACAACGCGAAGCACGTGTGGCTGTTCGGGTGGGGTTTAAATAGCCTTGGAAGAAGTTCCAGGTATGTATCCTTCCTCCAATCAGGTATGTATCCTTCCCCGACCACGCCCGTATGGTAAATTAGTCCCACAGGTAAAGTAGTTCCTTTCAGGCCTCAAGGAGGCCGGGATCCTGCAGCATGGTCTGCATCAGGTAAGTGCACCCAAGCATTCCCATAATGAGCCTGGCGCCTACGGCACCAGGACTGATGTCTTTTATGAGCCTGGCGCCATAGGCGCCAGGACACTGTCCAAAGGGCCCCTATATGGGGTTGCTGGGTCCTTCCTTGGGCACTGGATGTCCGCTTTCGGGGACGCCGGGCTTGAACCGGCTCCCAGGGAGCGGGCATCATGACAGTAATTTAATTCTCTCATGGATGGGGAGCCAGTGAGATTCCTTTCTGAAAGTGGAGATGTGGGCCTTGCGGGGAAGGTTGAGAGCACATCGGAGGGCATTATTTTGGAGTACCTGTAGTCTGTTCAAGTTGTGGTTCGTGGAACCAAGGAAAAGTGTATTGCAATAGTCAAATTTGGACAATATGAGGACTCTAGCCAATGTGAGGCTGCTGGTGGATAGAAAAGGTTTACAGGCATTTATAAGTTTATTGGTGTAGGCTGTAGATGAGATGGTGGCATTGATTTTCTTTTTGAAAGAAAGTGTGGAGTCAAGATACACTCCCAGTGTTTTCACTTCTTTTGACACTTTAATGATGTTGCCATCCATGGTGAAGGATTGGTATCTGGGGTCAAGTTTGTTGAGACGGGCCTGTGAGCCGACAATAAGCAGTTCTGTCTTGTCATTGTTTAGGTAGAGGCTATGGGTGGCCATCCATGCTTGGATTTCAATATAGATCTCATTCAGCTTTGCAATATCCTCGTCATAGCTCCCTATGAGAGCGATGAGGACCTGGGTGTCGTCCGATTGTTTGTATATGTGACAAAGAGGAGCTTAGTGAAGATATTGTAAAGCATGGGGGAGATACAGGATCCTTGTGGGACTCCACATTGGATTGGGACCGAGTCAGCCACAGCGCCGCCAGATGGGGCGAAGACCCTGGTTGTTCTGTCCAATAGGAAGGACTGAATCCAATTGGTGGCATCCTGGGAGAATGCAGCAGCCGAGGAAAGGTGTTTGGTGAATATTTGGTGGTCAACTAGGTCGAAGGCTGCGGACAAATCCAACAAAAGCAGGATAGCCAAATTGCCCTTGTCTTTAGCTTCATCCATTTTGATTTTTAGATCCAAGAGGGCTGTTTCCGTCCCATGCCTGGGTCTAAAGCCAGATTGTCGCAGTCCTAGAAGGTTGTTGTCTTGAAAATGTCGTTGTATTTGGAGGTATGCTACTCTGTCTAGTATTTTTAAGAGAAAAATGCTCCAAGACCCAGGCGTTGCCACAGATCTATCCTCCCAATTTTATTATTATCTGTAGGTGAATTAAAAAAAGAAAATCATGTATATGGAGAACGCCTTTGCAGCTTCAGTGAGCAGCAGTAAAATTTGGAAAGGTGTGAAAATTACTGGATTTGATTGGCAGAAAGGCCCAGCATTGTCCTCTACTGTGTTCTATTAGTGCATCTGCATCAGTGCACAATCTGAGTGGAGTGGACAGACCACATCAAAAGCAACACTATAAAATCTGGTGTCAAAATGAAAATAGAGACGGCATTTCAAGTGTACACATATTCTGACACAAAGAATGAACAGACAGATGGTGACGATGCTGTCTGTTTCCCTGCCTACTGGTACTATACAGAGCATGGCATGCCTTGTAATGCCAGTGACTTACATAGAGATGTTAACGCATCTAGGCTGAGGGGGGGACAGAAGCGTGTAGAAGAGGACAGCAAAGAGAAGAGGGAAGAGGGAAACATGCTATTTTGGCCCAGGGACATGAGGTTTGGCCTGTTAGAAGTTGGGGGGAGGGGGGAAATGCTAGTTCACCTGTGAGAGCCTGAATCTTTGACTGTCCCTGGGGGAGATATGCAGTACCCACTCTAACATGTTATTTGCGAACGTTGTGGTGCTGTTATGCAGAGTTGTTATTGCCATGCCATGCTGTGTTGTTGCTATGTGGTTGTGCTATGCTACCTATGTTAGCTTCACTAAGCTCTGCTGTGCTTTCAAATGCTTTGCTTTCTTAGGTTTGGTATGCTACGCTATGCTATTTTATGGTATGCCATGTCATGCTTATGCTGCTGGCGCATTCGGTGTACTGGTCTGTTAGGATCTATGCATTTTGTTCTCCAATGCTTCTTTGCTGGAAATGTTCATTTGTAATTGTGCTTTTGATACACACATTGCTTTTGCGTTTAGGTGGTTGTCTCTCCATACCACATATCCCTTTTAGGACTTCCACTTTCACCCTCGTTGCGTCAAGACCTAGCCCTGCTCCACCATTGTGATTTCCTTTTTAATTCTATTTTCCCCTAGGCTATCTTGCAACTGAGTGGCACTCTTTTGATTTCACTGCACTTTTGTTTTTATTTATGCGATAGTTTATTAATTCTCCCCAACATTTTGTTTTTTTGGGTCCTGATGCTGGTTTTGAAGTTCTTGTGTGAGCCCCCCCTTATCCCCTGAGTCCTTTTGTAAGACTCCCTTTGCCCCCGAGTCCTTGTGTGAGCCCCCCTTGCCCCTGAGTCCTTGCGTGTGCCCCTCTGTGGCCCCGAGTCCTTGTGTGTGCCCAACTTGCCCCTGAGTCCTTGTGTGAGCCCCCCCTTGCCCCCGAGTCCTGGTGTGTGCCCCCCATGCCCCTGAATCCTTGTGTGAGCCCCCCTTGCTCCGGAGTCCTTGTGTGAGCCCTCTTTCCCCTGAGTCCTTGTGTCTGCCCCCCTTGTGTGAGCCCTCCCCCTTGCCCCCTGAGTCCTTGTGTGAGCACCCCCTTGCTCCAGAGACCTTGTGTGAGCCCCCCTGCCCCAAGTCCTTGTGTGAGCCCCCTTGCCCCAGAGTCCTTGTGTGAGCCCCCCTGACACCCAAGTCCTGGTGTGTGTCCCCTTACCCCTGAGTCCTTGTGTGAGCCCCACCTTGCTCCTGAGTCCTTGTGTGAGCCCCCCTTGCCCCTGAGTCCTGTGTGTGCCCCCCTTGCACACGATTCCTTGTGTGAGCCCCCCCTTGCCCCGATTCCTTGTGTGAGCCCCCCCTTGCCCCTGAGTCCTGGTGTGTGCCCCTCTTTCCCCCAAGTCCTTGTGTGTGCCCCCTTGCCCTTGTGTGAGCCCCTCCTTGCCCCCAAGTCCTGGTGTGTGCCCCCCCTTGCCCCTGAGTCCTGGTGTGTGCCCCCTCTTGCCCCTGAGTCCTGGTGTGTGCCCCTCTTTCCCCCAAGTCCTTGTGTGTGCCCCCCTTGCCCTTGCGTGAGCCTCTCCTTGCCCCCAAGTCCTGGTGTGTGCCCCCCTTACCCCTGAGTCCTTGTGTGAGCCCCCCTTGTCCCCGAGTCCTGATGTGTGCCCCCTTGCCCCTGAGTCCTTGTGTGAGCCTCCCCTTGCCCCTGAGTCATTCTGTGTGCCCCCATTGCCTCCCGAGTCCGTCTCTGTGCCCCCTCTTTCCCCCTAATCTGTCTGTCCGACCACCCCTCCCCTCATCATTGTTTCCCCTCCTGCCCACCCCATACCTTCCCTGTGGGTCTCTTTGCCCCATGTGATGAACTTTCTTCTTTTTTCCCCCCCCACCCCTTGCTTGCGTTACTATACTGTGCCCCACTCTTTCTCCTACCCCTCCCTCACCCCTCCATCCCACTCCTTTCCCTCCGTCTGTCAAACTTCCGGCACTACCCCAATTGTCGTCTGGCATAATAATTGTAGTCGTCTGTCTTTTGCAGCCGCCTGCCCTCTCCTACTTCCTCTCCCTCCCTTTGTCCTGTGAAAGTTTGGCACTACCTCAATTGCCATCAGGCATAGTAATTAGTAGCTACCTGCCTTTCAGCAGACATCATGCCCTCCCCTTCCCCCCTTCACTTTTCATTTATCTTAGCACTTACTCTTATGATTGTGCCTTGATCTTTGATAACAGCTTGTCTGTCCCCCTTTTCCTCTTTGTCATCTCCTCCCACTCTCTCCCCAGCACTAGCTTGATCAGTCGCCGACCCTTTAAGATAGTCACTTGTTTTGTTCCTCTCCTCTACCCTTCTCTGCCCTCCCCCAACCCTCCTCTCCCTCTGCCCTCCCCTCCTGCCCCTCCTCTTGTCACTCTTGCACTGCAACAACTGTCGTCAGGCATAGTAATGTTACTGCTAGTATTGTCTCCTTTTTTCCTCCCTCGCCTCTCCCTTATTGTTTCATGCACTTGTACTATCTGTTATGATGTGATCATTTTTCTCACATTCTGATTGTTTCAAGGACCTTTTAGAATGTAACTGTTTTTCTCCCATGTTCCCTCCCGCCTTGAAACACTTTGAAACACATTGTGTGTAGGCGCTATACAAATAAACTATCAATATCAATATCAAACTTGGTTTGTTGTGTTATGACAGATTACATCATGTCATGTTTATTTATGTCGTTTGACATTAGTGTCATGCTGCCCTTTACAAGGCTGACAGTGATTTGAAGCAACCACAAAACACCAGATAAATAAATAATACACGATTAGTACTCGTTTTATGGAAAATGGTCATGACACCCAAAGTAGACCTGCACATCCCTGCTGCTGTCTTTTAACAGGACAAGGTGACTGCGTCCCAGGGTGGAAGGGTAGGCAAGGCTGGATTATGTAGATTAACGCCCGGAAGAGCCAAGACTCAACAAGATATACATCCTCATTCAGGCATGGATGGCGTCACATCGCCTCTGCCTAAATGACGATAAAACGGAGATACTGATCCTAGGATCTGAAGCTAATCTTAAAAAACTAAGCTCAAACTACGCATCCTTCAACATTGAAAACAATATTATCAAGGTGATGCCTGTGGTTAAAACCTTAGGATTCTATCTGGACTCCTCTCTCACCCTCAAGAAGGAAGTCAACTCCCTTGCCTCCGCAACAGCCTATACCTGTAAACTAATCCGAGCTTCTAGACCGTTTCTCTCTAGTGCTAGCTGTATTACCCTAGCCAACGCTCTCATTATGTCCAGATTAGATTATTGCAATGCCCTGTATTCAGGAGCTAACAAATATATCACAGACAAAATTCAAAGATTGCAAAATAACGCCTTGAGAGCAGCGTTGGATATCCCAAATAGAGAGCACATTACTAAATTCAGAAAAGAGGCTCACTGGCTATAAATAAAGGATAGAATCTTCTTTAAAACAGTTTCTCTCACCTCTCACCTCCAAATGCCTGAATAACCTAGCCCCCCCTACTTGTCGGAAAAAATCGCTAGGAGAACAGCCTTCCACCCCACGAGATCTGCCAAACATCTATGCTTGAGATTCCCAGGTTCAAACGATCTACAGCTGGTGGAACCAGCTTCCCAGTTAAAGCTGTACAATCATGGAATATGCTCCCACTTGACCTCAGACTAGAACCATACCCTAAATTTAGACACAAGGTACTCAAATGGTTGCGTACTAACGACCCATAACCAGATCTACCTTATACCTACCTGCTACCAGCTTATACCAGACATGACTACTGCACCCCCCACTGCACCCCCGTACCTGACCGTCGTCACTACTATACACTGTCTGCATGTATACACTCCCTGCATGCACACATGCCCATAAACATCTGCATTGAGTTATACTGTATTTAGGCAAGTATGTATATGTGAATGCTCCCTGACACACAAAGGCTATGTTCTGTATTATATGTATGTATGTATTTGTTTGCATATACCCGTTATATGCAATGTATCTAAGATATAAGACTACTTGTACTGCTGCACCCGTGTACCTAAGGGTTTGATGCGCATTACCAAATAAATAAACAAACAAACAAACAAACAAAGAGGAAACCGGCCTCCCACACCACTAATACTAACCTCATTAACTTCTGAGCTGGCCTCAAGAATTTCAAGTAAGCCCAGTCTGGGGATTTATCCGAAAAGGAACCACACCTCAAAAGTCACCCTCATTTAAAATGTCCCCTTAGCTCTTCCCATCTGTCTTGTCTATAGAACCTTGATGTTTCGGACATAGGTTAGTAAGTGGGGTCTTTTACTCTCCTGTTCTCTTGTGCATGTTTTTCACATACCCATGCTTATAACGATAACCTGTAATTGTGGAAAGCATAAAGGATGAGGGTGCCCCTCCACCCTTCTCACAGAGAGGTGTTGCGTGTTGTACTTGATTCTTCTACCCTGCTCCCTCTCCATCCTCTTCCAGCCTACTTTTGCAGGAGTCTTTCCTGATACATTCTGGTTTGACCATCATCGTCTTGTGGCCAATGCTGGACTTGACTTTTATGGACTTCATTGTTTCACGGTGCGTCACCCTTTCTCAACTCTCATGCTGGACTTCCTTTGTATCTTGTACTCATGGTGTCCCTGAATCATGCTGTTCCCATCTTCATCTTGTATCCTGGTTTGCAACATTATGTGTTACTACTGACTTTTGCAATTGTATTCGCTCTCCCCTCTTGCTTCTCCACTCTTTTTGACTGCTTACTCTCTGTTCTCTCCTCTCTCCCTTTCTCCCTTTTCCTATCTACTCCCCTCCTCCCCTTACTTTCTTCTATGCACTTACTCTATCAGAATGGTACGACGTCATTACATTGCCGGATGTTATTTTGCTGGGTTTATTACCGCGGATGTTTTTTTGAAAAAAATCATCGCATTTTTTGGGGGGGTTTAAAAAAATTATATACATTGGGTGTGGGTGTACGGGGATATAAAAAAATTAAGGGGATGGGGCAGTAAAAAATAAAAAATTGGATGATTGTTCGCGGAAAAAAATCTGCTGTAAATAAACCCCACGAAAAAACATCCCACGATGAAATGACATGGAACCATCAGAATTGTCCCTGGACCTAGTATGATTGCAACCTCGTCTGTCTCCCCCCCCCACTGAGAGAAAGCATGAATTGGACCTGCAGGACAGGGAATAGCCCGCTTAGTACATTTTTTTTTCATAAATACCAATAAATGTTCATTTTTAGTTTCTAAAACCTTTTATTTGCATAATAAATTCATACACAATGCTAAAACATTTCAATAAACCAATACTTATAACTTCGACTCATACTGTTTCACTCCTACCATTCATGCTACATTTTGCTTTTTATAACAGATTAATGACATATATAGATTTCTCTGGCCTCATCTATAAAAGACCTCTAAATCTGTTTAAACAATTATATAAAAAAATCCTCCATCTTTCTTCCTGATGGTTACGTCTGTGTGTTCTTATCACACCAACAATCGTTTACACGTGTTTCAGTTGTCTATTTTCGGGACGTCAATATTCATCGACCCTTAATTCATACAACCGTCTTCAGGACAAGATAAATGGGAGTTTCTTTGTTCCCACAAACATCAAGTAGGGTGAGTATCACCACCTAAAATACAATATAAAATACATCAGAACACACTAAAAAAATGTATTAAGACACATTACATATACATTTTATCGGCTATTCCCTCTAATTTATAACACTCTTAATGTGAGAACATGATTCTAAAAAGTAATCATTAGTACAATATAAGTGGATGATGCATGTTGACACCCACCTCCATTGTGATCTGGATAAATCCTATTTACATATGGGACTAGTGGCCACTACCCCAGATGCAAACAAACTTGTTCTGTTGTAATTCTAGAACATACTACTTACTTAAAATGAAATTCAATTGATTCTGTCTATGCGTACAAATTTGCACCCTATTTCTTCAAGAGGGGTTCTTCGCAAGACAGACCATTCATTAGATCCTAAAAAGAAAACGGGAGACCTATGTAATAGAGTACATAATAATGTATATAATAATAGTGTATATAATGTAATGATGGAATACATTTCTGAAATGAATCCACGACTCTCAATGGATAAATAGACTTAGACTTACAAAGGACTCCAGCTGAATACTGTGTCTGACTAGTTTCCTCGTTCTCAGAGAACCATAATCAGTAGTGACCTTGATGTAAATTCTGTAAATAAATATAAAGAATAGAGAAAATCATCTAAGCTCAGATCATTACACATCGAGCTTCGAATAGTAGTGACTTAGATAAGTTCCACCAAAATGCTTGTAAGGTTACTAAGCTTCCAGTCTGTGCCTTTTCCATTGTCTAAAAAGCAACCCATTAGCTTTCACTAGCTCTCATGGACTTGGGATCACGTTCTGTATTTGTTCCCCCTTCAATTAATTCCGTTCGCCTCGCAACCTGCTATCTAGCTCTCGCACTTACCTTAATATTTGTCTCTGGAGCCCCACAGTCTTCCGTCTTGTACAACGTCTTCCGGCACTGTTGATTTCCTCCCGGCGCGTGTTTATTTATATTCGCGTCGCAGTCGTGATAAAAAGAGGACTCATTAAAATTACTCCTTCATAGACACATAAAGGGACTTCTTGCCTAGTGAATAGACGTACTGAAGGAACCACTATTCTCCTTCTCACGTGTTTATTTTTACTCGCATAACAATCGCGATAAAAAGAGGACTAAGCAACGATCTCGCCTTCATAAACACACTGAAAGGGGCTACTTGCTTCCACATTCGATATTTTGATAATTAACGACTATGGATGTATAGTATTTCAACACGTTTGCAGAAAAATACCACCACATGAATTACTCTTCATCCATACTTGCAAAATTGCAAATTTCGTACATTGCAAATAGGAATCAATATTTTCTTTCCAATCTCGTTTAGTGTGTAATAAGGGCTCCCCATTCCACAGAAATGTTCAGGCCATTTTTGACTGTGTCGAGGCGATATATCCTTCGTTGCTCCAATTTATGGAGCATAGTCGATAGGTCACCTCCTCTCTTGGGTGATTTTATAGTCTGTAGCACAAACCATCTCATGTCAGTGTCTTTATGTTGTTTCAGACTAAAATGGTCTACAAGTGGCTCATCAACTACTTTATTCCGAATGCAGCTCCGGTGTTCACCTATACGCTGTCGCACCTCTCTGGTCGTTTTGCCCACATACATCAAATTGCAAGGGCAACTAATAATATAAATAGCATTCTTAGTGCGACAATTAGTATGTGTCTTCAATTTCCACTTTACCGCCCCATAGTTGAATTCATGTCTGGTCTCTTTCAATGGACAGTATACACAGTTGCCACATTTGTAGTGACCCACAATGGGGGATAACCCCCATTGATTGAGTACAGTTTGATCCAAATTCAAATCTCTGTAAGTGTGAACTAGGCGTTGCCTCAGATTTTGATTTTTTTTAAAGGCAAAAATGGGTTTCTTAGAGAGACTACCTGCTTGTTTGATAAGGTCCCAATTGCGGTTCACAATCTTCTTGATTTCATTGCTAACCGGATTGAATGTCGTTACGCACACTGATCTGTCTTGTTTTTTCCTTTCTTTTGGTACAAGGCATTCATCTCTATTCCTGTTCAATGCCCTTTTTAGACTGTTTTTTACCAATTTGTACGGATAGCCTCTCTCCAATAGCCTATCTTTCAAGTCCTCTGCATGTTTTTTATATTCCTCCTTCTCGGTACAGTTCCTCCGTATCCTTAGAAACTGCCCGTAGGGTAAATTTTGGCATAAACCCATGGGATGGAAACTCGAATAATGAAGTAGTGTGTTCTTATCGGTGGTTTTACGATAGAGAGTAGTCACCAATTTCTGATTAGATTTTTTGATGAGTAGATCTACAAAATCTACCTGTTCTGTATGCCATTCCATCGTGAACTTGATATTATTATCACATGTGTTCAACCATTTATGAAATCGGTTCAGTGTTTCCTTTGTACCCCTCCATATCAGGAACACATCGTCGATGTATCTGTACCAGGCCCGTAGACCTTTGCACAGATCACCTTTTTGTTTCAGCTGGCTCTGCTCACCTAGGACGTATTTTTCTTCATATTCCGCCATGAATACATTTGCCACATCTGGGGCAAATGTTGCCCCCATACTGACTCCCTTCTTTTGTTTAAAAAGGGTTTGTTTAAACAAAAAGAAGTTCTCTGTCATGGCGATCCGTGCACATTCTTGTATAAATTCAGTCGGCGGAGTATGTGGTTCCGATCTTTTATTCAAAATTCTTCCTAGCACTTCCAGACATTCTGTCTGTGGAATAGAAGTGTAGAGGGACTCTACATCCATGGTGACTAAAATATCGTGATCACTTACAACTTGATTCTGGGTTATCCTTATCATATCTCCTGAATCTTTCACATATGATGGCATCTTGCCCACAAACGGTTTTAGAAAAAATTCGACAGACCGAAAGTGGTTCTAGCAGTGAATCAATCGCCGCCACTATGGGTATCCCTGGTGGATCTATCATCCTCTTGTGAATCTTGGGCAAGATGTAAAAAGCCGCTTTTTAGGGTGACTTTTTCTTAAAAAACACCCCTCTTCACTGCTGATCCATGATTCTCTTTCTGCATGATTCGTCAGGCTCTTAATCTCTTCCTCTAGTCTCAATGTCGGATCGTGGGATAACTTGAGGTAAGAATTTTCGTCGCCCAAAAGGCGCATACATTCCTTTTCATATTTCTTCGTAGAGAGGATAACTATCCATCCCCCCCTCTTATTTGTTCCCCCACCGTCCAGCATTATATGAAATGTCGTCAGGCCTAGTACGATAGTCAATTGTTTTGTTCCTTCCCTCCCTTTCTGCACACCTCTCCCTCACCTTTTTGTTTTCTCGGGCTCTACCAGAAATGTCTTCAGGTCTAGTATGGTAGTTGCCGGTCTGTTTCCATTTCCTTCGCACTCCCCCCTCCCTTCCTTATCTATGTCTTAGTTCTTGCACCATCTGAAATGTCGTCAGGCCAAGTACAATACTTAATTTCACATCCTTACTGTTCATGTTCTGTAAGAATGTCATTGTATTTCCCTTGTTCCCTCCCTTGCCTTGAAGCGCTTTGAAACACATTGTCTATAGGCGCTATATAAATAAACTATCATATCATATCATATCATAAAAGCCTTAGACAAAGACTTACTTGCTTCATCACATATCATATACACAAGACTTTCGCTGTATACAGAAGGACAGACATATGGCCCATTTCTCTTTGCCTACTATCTTTCTCTCGCATTCACATCTGCCTTTCGCACAGTTTATTGTACACAGCCTGGATAGGGAGCTCCAGGTATATTTTCTCACTATGGGTGGGTATGCGTCGCTGTAATTTGATAGCCTACTCTGAAGTAAGGCACCAAATCTTCTCTCATCCTCTTTCATTGATCAGTCAGTCTCATCCCTCATCAGGCAGCTGAGCAAGTTTGGCTCTTGCAGTATGGGGATTCCCCTTTCTTCCACTTTTATGTTCCTTGCATTCACCTTTACATGGCCAACTCTTCGCTCTGGCACCCCCATTTTACCTTACTGGTATACGAGGGGGTGGGGATGGGGGCATTTAATTTCTACTAAAGACGCCGCTACACTTTAAGGGAAAGGTTGAGCACAACTGAAGTTCATCGCACAGCCATGCGCTGACTAATTCTAGTAGCACAACACAACAGTACTAGAAACGGCCCTCCTGGAAAAACATTCGGCATCACAGTGGGGTTTTACTCCCTTCCTTCTGGTTTACATTGATTTGCTCCACTGCCCCCCATTCCCAGTCCTATTTCTCTTTCGTGTCCACCCCAGACCTTTCTGTGTGTGCCTCTTGCGCCATATCCAGCTGTGGGCCTCTTTACAGCCAGGGACAGCACTGGAGTCACCTGGCATGGAAAGGGTTTCCTGGTGGGGTTCTCCTTGGCACATTTACTGGAGGTTGTTCCCTGCAGTCCCTCCCCCTTTTGTTTCTTGGAGATTGAGGTTTATTGCATCGTGTGGCTTGGTTGCACGTTGGCACAGATGCACACCGAGATGGGCTCGACCGTATGTAACTCCTATCCATGGAGACTGGCCCCATCCTGCCGGAGGAAGGAGAGGATGAAACATTACACGGAGCCCGAGGTCTTGTAATATAATCTGTGCTCTGGGTTCTGCATGAGTGCACACGTCTGGTTTTGATTTAATATGTGTACGCTGTTCTTTCTTCCTCTGCTCATTTGCAGACAAATTGCCATGTATTTTTTGTAATTCTATCAAAGGCAGCGAGATTCAGAATGTATTACTCTATGAGCCCCAGTGTTTAATTGTAACAATCTGGTGTTGCCATTCTCTTGCAAGGAAGAACTTCGTACATCGTATGATGGAAAGCTTTAATGGGGCCAACAAACGTAGGACAACATTCTTGCCAAAATGATCCATTCCATTCGGTAGACACTAGTCCAGTCTGGCTTTAAATGTGCATCCTGGGGCTCGTAGTTCTGCTTTATAATGAGGAAATTCAGAGCTACAAGTCCCAGAATGCAAACTTAAAACCAGGACTGGACTAGTGTCTCCCAAATGGAATGGATAATGTTGGCATGTACGCAACAAATATAGCCATTGAAATCAGTTACAAACGATCAACCCTTACATAGTTTTTAATGTATTCATAACCAAACACATATTTCTGGGGGACTTCTGCCCTTTTTACCCTCAACATCTCTTTAGTTGTGTTGGTCCTCCTTCTTCCCAGGGCCCCAGAATTCCCAACACTTTATTTAAAGATAAACCTCAGGTTTACAAGAAACCCTGTTTTGCAATTGGGTTACAAAGCTGAACAGTCTAGTGGTTCTTTGTAGAAGGTAGATAGGCAGACACAGATTATGCAAATATTTGGCCCTTCAAGTGTTCTGACCACAACTCCCATGAACCTTCACCATTGACTATGCTGGTTAGAGATCATGGGAGTCAAAGTCCAACACATTGGAGGGGCCCACATAATGAGTAGCCATGGGTAGTGCATACTGAAGATGCAAATATTGACACAATGTTTCTTCACCAAAGCTACGGATAATAATGCACCTCAGAATACAAAAAAGCCTTCTTAAGAGAATAGCAAACACATAGGTTTAGTCTATGAAATACCTTGCTCATGAAATAGCGGTTGAGGCCGAACACTCACATAAGAACATGTGCTGTGGTGCTGAATACCTCAGTTTGGGGTGATAGATATGGAGGCTGTTGCCAGAATGCAGAGCGATCACAAACCCTTAATACAGAAAGGAGAAATTATCTCATATATAAGAAACCTTAGATGGACCAGGAAGTAGTGCAGGCTAAGCTCCTAGCCTCTGCTATGATGAAGGTTCAATGTCTACTGTATCAGAATTGCCCTGGAATTCCTAGATTACTGGCCTTCACAATACTGCAGGAAAAGGCTCTGGCAGTTATTTCCTGGCCTTTGGGAGAGGGGCCAGCCAGGTAGGTGGCTGAGAATGTAGGCTTTACTACATAGCAATGCCTGCATTCCAAGCAGGCCACCCTCAGGCTGCCATTTCCCCCACCACACGGTGGCCAGCCCTTGCTCCTGCTCAACTCCCCACCCCTGCTTCCCTCACCCCCCCCCACACCTCACCTACCTGTGTCATCACTGTCACCACCATGCACACAGAAAAGGGACTTGAAATCTAAGGTCCCATTCTGGCTAATTAGCACAAGGATGGATATGGTGTTATATTAATGTTCCAAGGCCATTGTCCAGAGGATATTCTAATTTACTATCCCTTGTCCCTAATCTGTTGTTTGAACCTGTCTTTGCTGTTTTGGCACATATCAACTATTTATCTATGAAAATGTCTGTGATGGTTTACTGTGATACACGCCATAATTATCTTATAACAGCATTATGTATGATATATGATACTATATGCATGTGTATTCATGGCAGCATTGTGGAAGACCTGGGGTCAAAACACTTGTTGGCTCCAATCTTTGTGTTTATAGGACTGAAGCGAATGCAATTTTTCTGTTTATATGATTCAAGCGACATTGTGATTAATTTATAATACATCAATTTTGTTCAAGTTATACTGGAGATAGGTTCTTTAAATGTTCTTAGACAGTGCGATAGCTCAGCCTTATATTTCTTTGTTATATACACTTGGTTCACTCTCCTGCCAAGTACACATCATACTCAGGGTCCCAGACCGTCTTCTTCTCATTCTCTTACTTGAGTGCAGGTCCCAGACTCACACTACTATGTTGCATACACTTGGTTCACTCTCCGGCCAAGGACAGAACTCACTCAGGGTCCCAGACCCTCTTCTTCAAGCTTTGTAGGGTTCCTGCAGCTCCCCTGGACTTCCTGCACCTCGCAGAAACCCTGTGTGCCTTTTTCCTTCCTTCCTGCAGGTATCTGCAGTTCCCGGGCAGCTGCGTCCCTCAGTAAGGCTCCCGTAGCGTTTAGACGTCCAGCAGGGTCTGCTGCGGCTCTGCAATCTTTCCATGTTCCTCAGCTGACATTCTCATTCTCATGCACTTTGCCGATGCCCGGGACACCCTGAGGATTTACTCAGCGACAACCTGAATTGTTCTCTAATGGTGGACCACCTTCGAGTTCTCCCTTTCGCCTCTGTTCGGCTTCCCTAGCGGCTTGCTTCGGTTGCCTTCCAGCACAGCTCCTGCTGTTGCCCCTCAGAGGACCACTTTCTCTGGCTGGTATCCGGGCTGTTCTTCTTTGAAACTCCGGCGTCAGATATTTATATTTCTTTGAACCAATCACTTGTGATAATAAGATAAACCAGTCACTCTGCTTCTCTGGAGTGATCCAGGGACTCCCGGTCCTCTTCTTCTACACAGTACCAGTTTCCAACTTATATGCAAAAAAACGTTGTCGTTTTTACTTTCTCAGTCTTGTCATGTGTATTGCTGTGGCTGACTTTACAACAAAATACATTAACTCTGTCCAGACAGGGCGAAGGAGGATTTAGGGTTGAAGAAGGTGTAAAAGGTATTGAAGCGGGGGTCATACCACGACCTCCAATGATGGGCGTCCCCAATCCCATAGATGTGATCCTCCCTCGGTGCTCCACCCCCAGGGCAGTACTGTACTCTGAATGCACCACCCTGACCCCATGGGAAAGGTCTCCCCTAGGGGAGGAGGGACAAGATCCTCAAAGTCATCACAGTACTTAAATATGTTTGGTTACATTATATTGAAGGAGAACAGGCATGTCTTGGTCTACCTAGGTGCTTCAGTTCTCTGGAAACTACGCCTTCCAATGCTAAGAGCTTCATTCAAAAAGAGAGTATGAACGATACAGTGGGTTTCATTATGAGTTTGGCAGCAATTTCATTGGAATTTCTGCCACACTCTTTCACAGCCACTCGGACTCATGTATTTACCGTGGGGCTGTGAGTGGAGTAATGGTGGTGTAAATCCCCATTTTGGGCCACCATTGAGATTTCATTGGTTAATCTGATACTTTGTGATGGTAAAATTAATGACAAACCTCCATGTTTTTACTAAAAATAATTCATATATCTCTTAAATTGTAGTTTGGTGGTGCGTTAAAGTGGCAGTGATTGAGTTACTGCCACTTTACTACCATGTTTACCTGCACCACCAATGCGTGATGAGACCCAATATCCGTATTGAAGTGAAAGAGATGTAGAAATCTGCAGTGCACTGGCATCTGTCACTGAAGTCAGCAGAGAGGTGTGATCCTTGCCTATCGTGTTTGCCTCGCCACGGGCAAGATCATATATAAGACTGGGGGCGCTGGTGCGGTGGGGGCGAAATATATCACCGCAAGCTTTTAATGCTGTCAAATGGGGGAATGAGGGAGGGGGGAATTGCAGTTGTCTTTGTGATAATAATTTCTGGGAATCACTATCCCATTTTGTGGTGTTTGCCACCTTTATATTTCCTTCTGAAAACATGATTTAATTCCATGCATAGGGAGTTTGGGAATTCGGAAAGTCTCGTTTTGCTCTGATTACTTGTCATCTGCCATGAATGTTCAGCTCACAAACGCTTTACCACGTCATATGACTAAAGCCTTTACTATAAGAAGTTGCACGGTATTTATCTTATTAAGGACGGCAGTATTCATAATTGTATACATTATAATTTTGCAGTTTAACTTGCGTTTGTAAGTCAAAACTGAATGATACATTTTAATAAATGTCTTATGTCCTTTACGTCTGTAAATGAAAACTGTGGAATACAGGTTATTATTATTATCAATAATAATAATTATAATAGTAATAATGTACACAAGGGCTCTCCTAAGGCTTTAATGGTATTTCATAGATTTAATTTTCTTTTGTTATTTTTATATCACACACAGGTCAAACATAACCGCCTCTGGGTGCAGTTCTAGCAAAGCAGTTACTATTATCCTTCGGGAGGATAGCTCAGGGGCAACGTACTCGCCTTGGAAGCAAAGACACAGAGCCCCACAGGTTGGATCCCTGGATCCAGCTTAGAAACCTCTGGGTATTAAGCGCATTATAAATAACCCATTAGAATTAGTCGATGTCAGAGTCACATAAATGAATTCAGAGTCACGGGCATTTTACTGACCATCTAACTCTAGCAAGTGAGTAGGTGGCACTACTGATAGGCAGCTGATGAACACGGCGCTCTCAATGGTCTGGTGTGATGGTAGAGGCTAAGTAGGGGGCACCCCCATCAAGACACTTGAATTCCACCAAACAGAGTAGTTTAAATTCAATGTGTTGGAGGGAAGGGATTTAAGAAAGCACTTAATATGCAAGACTTTAGAGAGGCTGAGGCTGAAGGTAGAGAGGAAGATAGAAAAAAGAGAGAGAGGCTGAAAGCAAAATCGCCGCACTGCCACACGTTTTCAATATTCTACAGGCACTTATGAGCCCATTTGAGTAATCAAGTTTTAGGGTTAAAAGCGGGGGTCTGGTGAAATGAAGCAGGCAAAGCCTCAAAGACGCAGGCTTAACCACCTCCCCCACTTGTAGCCACCTAAAGACCTGATTGTCAGAAAGACAAACCTTAAGCTCTTAACCTTCTTGGCTTAAGAAGTGGGAAGCAGGGGACAGGGGGCGAGGGAAAATAATTCTAACTTGAGGGACCATAGCATCGCATCTCTGTTTTCAAGGAATTCAGTTTGAGGATTTGGGACAACATCCTCAGCAATTCTCATGCAAGAGTTAAGTTCTTGAGAAATTGCCTCTGAACACAAACAGTGCACAAAGATGTAGAACTGAATGGTGCAAGTGAATTGTGGTGTGTCTTCAGGCAAGCGTCGTTGGGTTGTGAGGAGCAAGAGAAATGTTTGCCGTGCGGGTATGGACCAAGGCTCTTTTGTGAGCAGCAAACACACTGGAAATCGCTCATTGCGCAACAGGAGACATCCGGAAACACGGTAGTGGCGACATATAGAGAAAGAAGGTAAGGAGGGGGACTGTGGTACGTTGTGTGTGTGTTGTTGTATCCGTGTATGTCTCTGTGTTTGGGTGAGGGTGATTGTGGGAAGGAGGGCGGGAAGGGGGGAGAACATAACAGAGAGCGACAGAGAACGGGACGGGGAGTGTGCCGTGGGTGTTCCCTGCCGAACACAGGGTGAGTAGTGGACGGGAGCGAGGGTTTGGCATACTATGGGGGTTGTGGAGGTGTCGCCCACATAGGAGATTAGTGGGGAGAGGGAGGAGCAATGGGAAATGTTGTTTCCCCGCAGTGCTGTGATCAATCCCAGTGACCCGGTATTCAATCAAAACATACAACCCTTCGGACCACCAGACCAGCACTGCTCCACAGTCTCTAGACAACATATCACTCTTTATCATTAGGTAGTGTGAGGCTGGCTCTCGCAAGACCACACATTAGGTAACAACCAGGGTGGAAGAATCTTTTCTCAAGGCACTTTGCCAGATGTTTTTGGACTACACCTCCCTTCAGCCCTAGCTACCACAATCATTGGTGAGAGATCATGGGAGTCATAGTCCAAAACATTTGGAGAGCCATGTTTCTGCCCCCTGCTCTAGACTTCTACACAGAGGACCTCGTTACAATGGGCCTCATTAGGATACTGCCGGCTCCAGAAACAAGGGTGCCGGTAAGCTCACCGGCACCGTTGTTTCTGGACAGGCATATAACAGGTCTGCCTGCCGGAGCGCTGTGCCCAACAGCTCTGGCCCTGCTGGGCACAGCGGCAAAGGTAAGCAGACTGGTCACGGAAGCACCGGCACGTTAGCAACTGTGCTGGTGCTTCTGTGTCCCCACTCCCATAGAGTCCTATAGCACTCAATAGGAATGGGGACTTACATTTTACTGGTGCCTGACTTTTACCGGGCCGTCGGAGTTGTAATCTCCCGTTGGCAACGGGAAGTCAGACACTGATAAATTTTTACGGGTCTGGCGGCAACCAGCCGGTAGCAGAGGCAGGGTTCCCGCCAGGCCCGTAATGAGGCCCATTGTCATTGTTTAGAATGGGTTCCCACACGACTACACAAAAACAGGCGGCATTGACGAGATTCAGATTTGAAACTCGAAATTTAGTGGAGCAGTCCAACGTGGTATTTCCATGTATCGCATTTGTTACCGTTGCTGCCAAACTTATAATCAGGTCCTGGTCTAAGCAAGGAGGCTCACCGAAGATATGCAGGGAATGCAGAATGCTGTCTCAGCCTTGCTAACACTGCGCTAGAATGCAGGTACTCAAGGCAAACATCGAGCAGTGCATCACCGGGGAGATCAGTAGGAAATGAAATCGCAAACATCTGGAATTTCTGGTATTGTGGTGCGTTAAGCCTCAGCAGCGCCCCCTAGACGGGTTTCCATTTTTCCTTTGGCACAGAATGAAAAGCTGGCCTTCGATAAAGCGCTTGCCTTATTTTCTGGTATTGATATTGATGTGATGGTTGCGTGCACCGAGGTTGATGATTCCATTCTGAGATATCCGTGACCTTCTAATAACTGAAGTCAAATATAATCCCGCACTGGGCTGACGGGGGTGAATACCTAAAGACTAGGGATTATATTTTATATACTTGCTATGAATGCACAAGGTCACAGAATGTGGTTAAATAGCTCTGAGGGTTAGGTGCTTTTGAGGTTGTTGAATGAGTACTACTTTGGATGGGTAATACTAATTATTAATAGAGATGTTGTATTTACAGTGCTTTGGTGAAAACGCTATGCAAATAACACATTACTACCATGTGGCTCCAGGAACCTTGTGTTACAAGCCCAATCCTCACAAACATTTGGATTTGATTTCTTTTCTCTTTGAGGGACTTTGAGGTTGCTTGCCTTTTGCTGGAACAAAGTATGAAGCACCGCTAGTTCTGGACGCTGCCGTGACCCAGGCCTGGGCTTCCAGACAGCTTCGTAGCACGAGGAATGAATGCACGCAGCTCAAGGGGAAAGGATTTCCAGGGATAGGATGGAGATGAGTTAAACGGATATTACATCCAACTATTGCTGAAAAGGATCCAAATTTCCCATTGCCCGCGTCCTTCTGCTGCTCCAGTGCCCACACATGCCAGGTCACAGAGTTTACAGGACTGTGGGATATCACTCTAGCTCCTTTTGAAATTCCATATTTGAACGGGATGTTCCTGCCAAAAAAAAACTCATTTGACATCAAAGGCGAGGTTCTTCAGCCTAAGAACTGATCATGCCCTGAAATGACCCTTCTTGCCTTTTGTACAGCCAGTGCACTGTCCCCCGTTTATACATGTCTCACTGCCCCTTTTATTAATGTGTCACTGTTTCACCTCAATGTCCCTTAAAAATGTGAATATTACATGAGTGCAAGCCTTTACCGCTGAGTGTCCTGCTGCGTACTCTTAGCATCTGGCCGGGTGATCTCCTCCTCCCAATCGGGATCTGGTGCAAGAAGCAGACATGCGGTGGGCAGGATACTGAGCCAGTTGTCTGTGGCAGTACGCAGCACCAAATCTGTACTGCGGAATTTTAGTCTCTAGCTCATATGCTGAATATTTGAATATTTATTAGTACAGTGGGGTCATTACTGACCTTCTCTCAGCCAATCTGAATGCCCAGAATGCAGTCAAGAACAATGTTTTTTGATTGATTTTTTAAATGGATTTATTTATACACAGGAGGAAGAATGCTCTTTTGACCACAAAAAAATGGACAATAGATAAGAAATCAGATGTAACGGGAAGCAGTGAGTTTCTTACAACGGGGTGAGTTGCAGGGACATTCTGACCAGATTGTGGAGGGGAGTAAATGGAACAGTCACCAGGGACAATACATAAGTGGACATTGATGGATTAAGGACAACCAACAATGGACATTTTTAAGTGCAGGCAGGCGGTACGGCCAGCTGTGGTCGGGACGTCACAATGATGCGTTAAGTGCTAGAATGGAGGCAGAGGAAGTGAGAGACAGAGGTAGGTTAGAGAGGAGGGAAAAATGTTAGCTAGCAGGCAGATGAGAGGTACGTTAAGAGGGTAACTGAGAGGCGAGGAGGTAGGCTTTTAGTTTGGCTTTGAACAAATCCATGTGGACTGTTTCTCAGATTTCTGGGGGAAAAGAATTCCTTGCAAGTGGAGCAAGAAGAGAGAAAGAGCAGAAGCAAGAGGAAGCACAGGGAGGGCGAAAAGCCACAAGAGTATTTGAGGAGGCAGAGCAGAGATTACGAGAAGGCTTATAGAGTTGGATAGAGGAGGATAGATGCAGTGCTGACTTACTGTGGATAGATCTGTGAACATGGGGAACTACTTATGTTGATTGCTTCTGATGATAGAATGTGTGGAATGCAGACAGGGAAAAAACTGAAGATATTTCTCAGCATTCAAACGATACCAGTGCAGTCTTCCAGCTAAATGTCCTTCACTGAACCTTCAATGAGACACCAATTAAACACTAAGGGCCTCATTACACGGACGGCGGTGGACCAAGGTGCTATTAGCACCTTGGTCCATGCCGGTAAAATACCGGCACCGCCTTGGAGGAAAGGGGAATTACTGCCCTATTCCAAGGTTGGTGGGGCGGTAATTCCCACTTCCCCCATTGCCCTTCCCCATTCCCATTTTTGCCCCATAGGGCATAATAGGAATGGGGAAGGTACTAATTACGGCACCGCAAATTGCGGTACCGTAATTAGCTCCCTGGTCCCTTTGCGGGTTGGTTTTTAATGCCTGCAAAAAGCAGGCGTTAAAGTCTCCAACCCGCAAAGGGACCTCGTAGTAAGGCGGTAAGGGTTAGCGGTCACCGGTACCATTAACGGTGACCGTTAACCCTTACCGCCGTCCGTGTAATGAGGCCCTAAAGCGTGGAACAATGTTGTTTACTTTCGTATATAGAAATCCATTTACTTTTACATTCCAAATAACGCATGCTCAAACTAAAACGGCTCCATTACGATTAACATGCTTACCTAGAAAACCATATTTAATTTACTCACACTTTTTAAATTCACTGTTAAACTAGCGTTTTTAACTTCCCCACAACTCTAAACCCTTCATTGCGGTTAGCACTCTGTGCTAGTAGCCTGATACAGCTCAGGAGGGGCCAACATAGCTTGGGATAATGACCCTTCTCCAACGCATTACCAGGTCTATAATGCTATATCATTGCCCAAAGTTTTTCTGGAGGACAAAACAGTCAAAGAAAGTTATATTCTCAGAATAATTTGCATACAGGTTTTCCCTAATTATGGCTATGCTGCAGACTGAGACCACTTGGCTTCGTTCTGTGAGGTGCAGCCTGGTTGTTTAGCTTTTCTAGCAAAAGGTTTACGCGGGTGTCAAAGAACACTTCCTGTTTGACTTTAGATTAAGGGTTACTTATGGCAGTGCATGTGAGAATTGAAAGAGAACCCCTTCTAAACATCCCCACATTTCTCTGGGGTTTGGAGACCAACATCCTTGCCTCACAGTGGGGGGCTAAGAATCACATCCAACGGGAGATCTGGAATAGGGAAGTGGACTACTGAGTAACTGCAGAGGGAACTGAATTGTTTGGCTCTAAAAACAAAAATGCAAAATGCCAAAACAAGCAAAAAAATCAAGACTCCAGGGGCTGCTTTCATACATGTGGTGCTTTCCTCTTGCGCATGCCGTCATGACATGGATTACTGGTGAAGAATTCTGAGGCTCAATTCCTCCTTTTCCCTAAATACTGCCACCCCTGTTGGCCACAGGAACATATCCTAGTAGGATAACCATGAACTGTGCAGCATTTAATGTATTATAACTTTTACACATTTCATTTGCAATTAGGGGTGGGCTAAACAGCCGCTTTTCAATCCACCGAAAAAGTTGTGATTTCTGGATAACATCTGCCCCTTTGCCATTTCACCCACTGAGCAATGTGTAGATTTCACATGTCCTTCTAAACCCCCCATGCCTCCTAAATTTGATTTTTTGGTTTTGGCCAGCTGTGCTTTGGGCACACAACATTTTAGGCAATTAAAGGACGTACAAAGTGTGGCCCCGTAATTGCCTGAAATGTTGTACACGCAGAGCAAAAGTGTCAAAAGAAAAATTAGAAACAGAGAAATAATCTGGTCCACTGACACGGCAAACTAGAGGTGAATATCACCTATTTTGGCAGCAGTCATTTCAACAACCCCTATTTTCAATTGGCCTCATTACGACCCAGGCGGTAAGTTACCGCCTGGGTCGTACCTTTACCACCATGGCGTAAACTATGTTTACGCCATGGTGGTTGGCGGACTTACCGCCCCATTCCGAGGTTGGCGGGGCCGTAAGTCCCCAATCCCCATTTACCCTTCCCCATTCCCATTTTTGCCCCATAGGGCATAATGGGAGTGGGGAAGGCGTTAATTACGCCACCGTAAATTACGGTGGCGTAATTAACAACAAGGACCCTTAGCGCCATGGATTTTAACACCTGCTAAAAGCAGGTGTTAAATCCTCCATGGCGCTAAGGGACCTCGGAATCAGGCGGTAAGGGTCGGCGCTGTTTACGCTGCCGTAAACCCCTTACCGCCTGGGTCGTAATGAGGCCCAATGTCTCCTAAATCTTCACCAATATTCTTCTTGTCTTCTGAATTGTGAGTGGGATAAAATGGCTTCTGTTCTTCAGGAGTACAGGGGTGAACAGTGGCAAACCTACCTACTCAGCCCCACACTACTGCTAAACTAGCAGTGATCCTACTCAAAAAAGCTGAAACAGGAAAATCCTAAAAGGTATACCTCCATCGACTCTTTTGGTAACGTTGGCTGAAGGCAAGCTATATCTTCAGGAGGGTGTGAGCTGATACCAGTAGCAAACCAAACAGCGCTGGTGCAATTGTCCATTCAAGGTTCTATACAAATATAGGAACTTTAATAAAACAATCACTGCAGACAAACTAGCTAAAAACTATTTTAAAAAACACCCTTGTAAAAGATAAGCGGAAAATTGACTACTTTTATGTGAAAGGGCAATCTGAGTTGATAAGCAGGGTTGTTCAGGAAAGAGACTTGGCAACAATGTCAGTAGTTCAAGGATATGTCTTTGGAAGGTATGTTAACGAGGGCTTAAAAGTCACTTTGGTCCCAACAAGTGGACCTGGGCAACAGTCTATTTCCCAGTACCTATAACTCCAGTCTTTTGTTCTCAGCAGAATCGAGGCAGACTTCACTTTCACTGTGGTCAAGATGACACTGCAACATTTGAGTTGATGTGATATCACTGGCGTTCAGTGTTGAATCAGTTTGGAAGGTGCGTTGGGTTCAATTGGTGTTTGAGACCGTCAACACAATGTTATGCTATGTTTATATTTGTTACGCGCCAAAGCCCTTAGACGTCAAGGTGTTACACAGACATTGTTGACATGAGAAAGTGCCTGTCTAAACAAATAATAATTCTTCCTAATTTCTTTCTAAAGACAAGATTATTGTTTTCCTTTTGCAAGTTCGCAGGCAACTCATTCCAAGCTTGAGCAATCAGTATGGGGAAAGAGCGACCATTTCCCCTGCTTCTCTTAAAACCTTAAATAGTGAGACCATGTGCATTGGAGGATCTAAGGGTGCAAGCTGGTTTGTAAACGTATAGTTTCTCCTTCAAATAAGAAGGTGCGTTTCCGAACAAACATTTGTGACCCAGCGTGAGTATCTTGAACGGAACCCGGGTGGCAACAGGGAGCCAGTGGAGATTCTTGCGGTCCTCGGATACTGGTTCTCTCCGGGCAATATTAGAGACTGCTCTTACTGCTTCATTTTGGATCTTTTGAAGTTTACTCATACAATCCTTGCTTGCCCCACCTAGCAAAGAATTACAATAATCGAGTCTGGGTAAGACAATGGCTCGAACTAATTTCTCACGGTTTTTCTGACTTAACAGGGGCCGATCTGTTTCAGGACCTTCAAATAATAATTTTAATTTATAACCACAAAGTTCACATGGCCATCCACATTAAGTGGTGCTTCCATAAAAATACCTAAGATTTTAACTTTTCAACCACAGCGATACAGCCACCTTCTAAACTAAAACTCTCATAAACCAGGCTTAATTTTACTCTGGCGTGTTTAGATCCATAGACCATAAGTTCGGTCTTGGCTGTGTTTAAGCATAGCCAATTTGCTGTAATCTGATCTTTAATGAGCTTGTACAGTTAATCCGTTCTCCTGATCAATTGCGTGGTTTCCGCTCAATTCCATAGTTAATTGGAAGTCATTGGCATAATTTCCGAAGAAGACTCTGGTTTTTCTATTTCAGCACACAAAGGTTTGATATAAACTTTAAAAAGGACAAAACTGGGGCAAGGTCGGATGAGGCATCCCCCCAACATACGCTAAAGTTGCGGCCACAAAGAAAAGACTCCATCCATACTGCGACTTCCTTTGAGAAGTGACCAGTATGAATCAGTGTCTTTAACAGCCATTTATGATCTAGGAGGTTGAAAGCTGCCAATAGATCCAAAAGAATCAGCAGTAATTAGTAATGGATTCCAACTGTTCTGGCTGCAGTCGAGTCGGCGGTGAGACTATGGCTCTGCTAGGTTGAGTGGGTATTCGGGACATGTGAGTCGATGGCTTCCAGCCGTCGAGTCAGCACTCAAGCCAGAATCTCCCATGATGTCGAGCCCGCAATCAGGTCATGAGAAGTCAGTCCTGTCCAATGGGTCAATCCCGTGTCTGGATGGGCCGATGTACAGTGCAACAAGAGGCTCAAAGTTGAATAGAAGGGCAAAGGCAGTACTGTGGGACCTGTGGCAGCTCAAGTGATGGTGAGCATGGTCGATCCAGCATGAACATGGCTTGAGGAAATGGAACAGGACTTCAACTAATTCTGTACTTCGTAGTCGGTAGGGGGCCCATCCTAGGGTCTCCAGGATGAGGTGGGTCCTTTAGTTTTGTGCTTCCACTCCATGAAGCTCGAAGCCACCTACAGAGTGTCCTTCACCTCAAGTGAACAGGATCCTGCTCCAAGTGCAGCCAGCTTAGAGGACCTGATCCATAGCAATACGCCGCCACAGTTCCCTGGGGATGGTTATGGAAAAGACCTTGCCTCCGCCCTAGATGCCTTGTGTATTCCCCCCTCTGACAGAGGTCCAGTGTATCGTTTTTCTCATCTTGAGAATCCAAAAAAGAAGGAAGGGGCGTGTCAAAATGTTGCAGATGATTGGCCCAAAGCAACCCTGCTGTAAGGGATACAATCTAGGCTGTTGTAACAAGTGCCCTTTGCCTTCTGACATCATACCAAATTGCATTGCCTTGCAGGGAATGTGGGGGACAGGAAGTGTGGAGAGCTCAGCAGAAACCAGGGCGGTGGAACCCCTCACTCTCCCCCACACTCTCCTCCTGCTACTCGCGCTCCGTGTCCTTCCCATGTCTGTAGACTACAACACCCTGATGGGACTGTGGCTTTGTTATGTCAATGATGCCTTTGAAGCACTGACTCCCAGGAGATCTCCTGGGCAGATTAATGTGTCCTGGGTTAAACTATTGGTCTTCCCTTGGGGGATCAAAGAAGAAAACTTTCTGGCCATTGTCCCACACATAGCAGTTGTGGAGAGAGCTGGGTCAAATGGCTAATACACATTGCCCTGTCATAGCTGAGCCCTGCTCACAAAGCTGACACTATTAATATATCAAATGCTTTGAAGGCATAATTGTGTGGCCCTAGTAGCTATTGAAGTTTACTGTGCCATCAAGCTAACATGCATAACTATTATAATTTTTAACAGAGGTGCTGTCAGTTGAAAAGCCACCTCTGCCTGCTGTCATTTTGTGTTTTAGCAGCTGTCAGGAATGTACATGTGACCTTTTAACCTGCCCTGTGCCACTGCAGTGCTGGTGCTCAGGGTGTCCATAGACTATTTCAGGGTTTATAGTCAAAAAGTCGAAAACTTAATTTCGAATAGCAAAAATGTCGAGAAAAAAAATGTTGAATGTAAAAACGTCGAAAACACATACATATAATAGGAAAAGTCATAATTTCGAAAAAAAAATGTCGAAAAAAAAATCGAAACCCCAAAACACTTTTTTTTTTTTTTTACACAAATACTAACATTTTTTTATGGGGGGGGTCCCCTCCCCAACCCCCCCATCCCAAACCCCTACCCCAACCCCCCCCCCTCCTCCCCATCCCCCCACCCCCCATAGATATACCTTTAATTATTTTAAAAAAATATTTAATATAATATTAAATAATAAATTAATTATTAAAAAAACCACCCCAAACCCCTACCCCCAACCCCCCCCCTCCTCCCCATCACCCCCACCCCCCATGGATATACCTTTAATTATTTAAAAAAAAAAGTTTAATAAAATATTTATTATTAACACATAAAATCGAAAAAAATCGAAAAAAATTCGACTTTGTTGTTTTTCGACATTTTTATTTTCGAATAAATATTTTCGACATTTTGACTTTCGAAAATATTGTATTCGAAAATATGACTGGACACCCTATTTCAGCAAGGGCACATGTTTGCACTATCATTTTGGCATGGAACATTATTGAAAAGGGGTCAGATTAGGAAACCTAGATTTCAGAAACAGAATTACCTGCAACATTTTAATTATGAAAATAAAAAGGTTAGGACTTTTACACCATCTCAGATGGCAATCTGTCAGTGAATTTTTACTGTAATGCTTAATGTCACTCAGTTAAACTTGTCAGTGTATCTCAAGCGTTTTGTAGTGACTTTCCTTCATTTTGTTTTGATTTCAGTTGTTATTTCAGGAACCTAATTATTCTATCACCTTTATTGTTGGTACTGTAATTCAAATTAAAAGATTTTAAAACCACTTAACACAATTTCCCCATTTTTTTCAAAAGCCATGACATGATGGGAAACCTGACAAGAATGTTTGTTGATCAGTATTTGAACTAGCCAATGACATAAAATGTCTGGCTGGATTTCAATGGGAAAGCACCATTTTGCTACTCCCTTCATTACTCACAAACCAAGAAAAGCCATAGCACATGTTTAGCTACTTCGGTGCAGATGCGTCTGCCTTCTTATGCTGACGTTAGTGCTCCAGCAAACTGCTCCATATAGAAGCACCCGAGGCGCTTACCTGCCTTCCTAACATGCAAACAGACACGCCCATGCTCAGCCAGCATCCTGGAAGTATATTTGGATGTGCTTTGGCTCCAGTGGCCTGCCACAGCACTGGACTGATTCCGCCACATCCCCACATGCCTTTTAAAGGCAGCATGACAATAGCCTTTCAGCACACAGTCTCTACAGGCACAAAGGGGAGTGAGTGGCTCTGCGTCAGTCCTAGCAGGCCCATGTTTCTCACTGTCAATGGTCCTGACGTGTGATGGCTCCGGCTCAGATATGGCAGCCTTCCCCAGCTGTATCACCCCATAGCAGGTGAAATTAACAGGTGAGTGGCTGTGCGCAAACCCTCCATGCTCTTCACAGGTAAGCTGGAAGAGGCAAGGTGAGCGTGGCTTTCCTTCTGCCACAGAACTGTCCGGCCTTTGAGTAGAGTCCAGTCCCTGAGCTTCTACCTTTTGGCCACCATGTTTAGCTGCCCGTAGAAGGCCTTGAGAGGGGCAGTGGGTGATCTCAGTCGCGCATGTTCAAGAAGCAGCGCATACAGAATGTGGCTTTCACGCCCCGGTGGGAGTGCGAACATGGACAATAACGGCCCTCCAGCCCTCGCCATGGTGGGCCCAAGCGAAGCGAGGGCTTCAGCGAGGGCTGCAGGGCGTTACTGACCGTGTCCACCACCCCCCTGCCAGGGCGTGAAAGCCATTCGCAACTCGGGGTTCATCTGGGGTGAGAATGGCTTTCTTTTTTGCACAGCCAATCAGGTGAGGGGAATAAGAAAAAATGAAAAAAGGGTGGCCACAGCCGTGGGAAAAGGGGACTATGTCCTTTTTCCATTTGTGTGATTGCAGCCGGAGCAGGAGGTGCAGCAGACCGGAGCTCACAGCTCTGATTCTGAAGTCAAGTGTGGAGGGAGGGAGAGGTTGGGGAGAGGTTTTGTTTGGTGTGGAGAGGTTGGGAGGTAGAGGGTTAGGGAGAAAACCGGGAAGCTGTTGCCTCCCCCATAAAAATAAAATGAAGCCACCCTGGGAAGGGCCTTGGCTGGCTGGAACAGTGGCCAGAGATTGTGTATTCTCACCTGCTGTTCCAGCCACCTGATTGGCTAATGGCCGTTCCCCGGGTGCGAATGGATTATCAGCGGTTTCTACTACATAGACAGGACTTTCTCTGGGGTGGGAGTAAAGCTTGGCCCCAGTCCGCAATGTGAAATTGAACTGCACCTTGTGGGCATGGGCGTTCCCTTATGACGTATCATTCTCAAGGCAGCAGGGTCAGCAGATAATGCATTTCAGAGTGGACGTTAGTTGGTCTTGTTCACGGTATGACAAAGTGATCTGTTTGGTCACAGGGCTTGCATGTGAAGGACTTGTTTACCTCTACTAACGTATCGATTTCTTCGAACAGTTGATGGTACATCATCGTTAAAATCAAAAACCTAAAAATCAAGGACATTTGTCAGTTCCAGTCTGCTAATGATTCATGATTCCGCCTTCCCACCAGGTATACTACTGCTACCCTTACACATGACGTCACGTGCCAAAGGCTATGATCTGTGCTTCCTACACAAAGGCGGGCTCATGTCAAGTTGGGCGTCACATGACCCACTATTATTATTATCATTATTAGGGTATTTATTGAGAGCGGACCTGGCATCAGGAAGCACCGGAGCGCTTCATAATCACAGGGGGAAGAACACGGCGAGGGGAGCAGAGGAATAAGGAAGTGGGGACCTGCCTTCAGTGGAGAGGGGCAGTAATCAGCAATGCATCTACAGGCAACCAGGGGAGGAAATAGTGGGGATCAGATCAGCCAATCTCAGGTAGGGTGGGTGGGGAGTGGAGGGATGTGTGAACCTCGGTGTTATGGAGGAGCCATTCCTTGAAGAGGAGGGTCTTAAGCTCCAACTGACCTGGAATGGAAAGAAGCGGTAGAGTGCTCTTTTACTGAGTGAATTTGAATTTCCACGTCATTTTGATGGGTTTTTGCTGAATGAAGCCAATATTGATAATGATATTTTATTTGTCTAGCGCTTGTACACAAGTGTTTTAGGGCCTGATGGGGGGAGGGGAACCAGGGATAATAAACAAAACAATGATCTTACAAGGCCCAGTGACATTGAGAACGTGTGAGTGCATGGGAGAGGGAAAAGGGAAAGTGCAAGGGAAGGGGGAGAAGTGGAATGTGCTGAGCAAAGGAACATTTTTCAAATATATAAATAATAATAATAAGTTTAAAAAAGCAACAAACAGTGTTAGTACAGACAGCAAGTGGCAAGTGCTAGGCTTAAGGCAACAGACAGGGTGTGTCGGATAGGTGCAGAAAAAGGGTGGGGGTGGGACTGTTGGATTACAGATACAGACCCCAGTGCAAGGGATTGCCAGGAGGTAGTGCGGGTGGGTGGCGGGGTGACCAGGTACCTGGGCCGAAAGTCAGAGGGTACACAGAGCATAAAGTCTGCTCCACGCAGGACAAAAGCCATCGCCTCAACTCGCATCTAACATGGGTGTGAGTGGACAAGCTTCAATCCCTATGAATTCCGCCTGCACATTACACCAGTAAAAAGCCAGTGGGATCCATAAGGATTTCATTGCAATTCTGGCCACCGTGCAGTGTGTGGCGGCCTGGCATTACCACTCCTTTTTGTGCAGGGGTGTAAAAAGGCACGGGAACCCGGAACCACCCGGAACGCGATTTCATTTTACACCCGCTTCAGAAAAGATTCGAGCTAAATGGGCTTGGTGGAGTGCTTAGCTGCCTGGAGTTGTAGCCGCACATACATACCAAGATCCATGCAGAGGGCCGTGGGCATGGAGGAGTTAGTTGAGGAAGCCATTTCCATGGGAATTACACCCCATCCAAAATGGGCTATTACACGGTGCCCAGACCAGTATCCGTTGGATATGCCTGTGGGATGCCATGTATATGCTGCAGACAGGGTCTTCCCCCAAGGCTCACCCTCACTGCCTCCAGGCAGCGAATCCTTGTTTCCTCTCTGCTGATCACAATGCCTGAAACATGCACACAGTAAAAAAGAAACAAGGGCAAACGCACACATTCGCACCACCCCAACTAGCTCCCGACCCCCTAGAATCACCAATCCCGAAGCTCCTGTGGACTTTGCACAGGGTTGTTCTAGGGGACTGCACCAGATACTGGGTGATGGAGATTTTTATCAAGGCAGATGCCCTGTCCGTGCGGAGTCTGCTGTCAGCAGAATCCTCACGTGTGCCCGGCATGCGTATCTAGTATGTGCAGTATTCCATCACGCATATCTGTGAAGTTCCCATGTTTATATAGGCACACTAAATGCAGATACGGCACACCCGAAGAAAACGTGCACGCAGAGAAAAATTGGGAACGTTTTTTCCCTGCCTTTTCTCTTTCTGCATTACCAAGAAATAGAGTGATAGTGGGGCTGTTATGCTTTGCAACTCTCATCAATACTTCTACTTTAGACCTCTCATGAAGACTTCGAAATGCTTTGCGTGATTTTTTGGCTACTTCTTAGTAAGGCTGCTATACTTTACACCTCTCATCATGACTTCTGTGTGCTTAGTGTGACTCTTTGGCTACTTCTTAGTAAGGCTGCTATACTTTACACCTCTCATCATGACTTCTGTGTGCTTAGTGTAACTCTCTGGCTACTTCTTAGTAAGGCTGCTATACTTTACACCTCTCATCATGACTTCTGTGTGCTTAGTGTGACTCTTTGGCTACTTCTTAGTAAGGCTGCTATACTTTACACCTTTATCATGACTTCTGTGTGCTTAGTGTGACTCTGGCTACTTCTTAGTAAGGCTGCTATACTTTACACCTCTCATCATGACTTCTGTGTGCTTAGTATGACTCTTTGTCTACTTCTTAGTAAGGCTGCTATACTTTACACCGTTCATCATGACTTCTGTGTGCTTAGTGTGACTCGTAGGCTACTTCTTAGTAAGGCTGCTATACTTTACACCTCTCATCATGACTTCTGTGTGCTTAGTGTGACTCTGGCTACTTCTTAGTAAGGCTGCTATACTTTACACCTCTCATCATGACTTCTGTGTGCTTAGTGTGACTCTTTGTCTACTTCTTAGAAAGGCTGCTATACTTTAAGCACACAGAAGTCATGATGAACAGTGTAAAGTATAGCAGCCTTACTAAGAAGTAGCCAGAGTCACACTAAGCACACAGAAGTCATGATGAATGGTGTAGTGTGACTCTTTGTCTACTTCTTAGTAAGGCTGCTATACTTTACACCGTTCATTATGACTTCTGTGTGCTTAGTGTGTCTCTTTGTCTACTTCTTAGTAAGGCTGCTATACTTTACACCGTTCATCATGACTTCTGTGTGCTTAGTGTGACTCTTTGTCTACTTCTTAGTAAGGCTGCTATACTTTACACCTCTCATCATGACTTCTGTGTGCTTAGTGTGACTCGTAGGCTACTTCTTAGTAAGGCTGCTATACTTTACACCGTTCATCATGACTTCTGTGTGCTTAGTGTGACTCTTTGTCTACTTCTTAGTAAGGCTGCTATACTTTACACCGTTCATCATGACTTCTGTGTGCTTATTGTGACTCTTTGTCTACTTCTTAGTAAGGCTGCTATACTTTACACCTCTCATCATGACTTCTGTGTGCTTAGTGTGACTCGTAGGCTACTTCTTAGTAAGGCTGCTATACTTTACACCTCTCATCATGACTTCTGTGTGCTTAGTGTGACTCTGGCTACTTCTTAGTAAGGCTGCTATACTTTACACCTCTCATCATGACTTCTGTGTGCTTAGTGTGACTCTTTGGCTACTTCTTACTAAGGCTGCTATACTTTACACCTCTCATCATGACTTCTGTGTGCTTAGTGTGACTCTTTGGCTACTTCTTAGTAGGGCTGCTATACTTTACACCTCTCATCATGACTTCTGTGTGCTTAGTGTGACTCTTTGTCTACGTCTTAGTAAGGCTGCTATACTTTACACCGTTCGTCATGACTTCTGTGTGCTTAGTGTGACTCTTTGGCTACTTCTTAGTAAGGCTGCTATACTTTACATCGCTCGTCATGACTTCTGTGTGCTTAGTGTGACTCTGGCTACTTCTTAGTAAGGCTGCTATACTTAACACCTCTCACAAAGACTTCTATATGTTTGGTGCTTCTCTATGGCTACTTCTTAGCAGGGCTGAGATACCTTTTGTCACACAAAGCCCACATTACTCAGCAGCAATGATCTACTTTTAATGAGAGAATACCAGTAGAGCGGGTTTTCTATACTTTAAATGGGGCAGTTCCAGTGCACCCCAGAGGATCTGGACCACTTTTAACTGCATTGCTGCATGACTTTTAATGGGACAAAACTCGACCTACTCGGCGGGGCTGTTTTATTCTCAACACTAGACTACGAACACGTGTTCTCAGTCTCAGCATAGAGACCCGTGGAGTGAGTGCATATATCGTCTGCACTAATCCTCCTCAGGCCTAAAAGTACAAAGATAGATTCTCTTTTTTTAAATATTATATGGCGGTGCTCAGAAAGAAAGAGATGTAGTTTTGACACTGTGGTTGATAACTGTTACGTGCTTCTCGTCTTTTTGTTAATAAATGCTGTAATCTTAAAAAACAGGTGCCGGGGCATAGCTCAGTGCCAGGTCCCTGCCTCCTGCAAACATTCCATTTAAACACTCACTAGGCCACTAACATCACCATTTAGCTAAAGGGCATAGGTCAAACTCCAGTAAAAGGTCATGCAGTAGGCAATGGCTCTGAATAACTTACACGACCTACCGAATGTCCGTCTTGTGACTTGGCAAATAGGAATTTGTTACACCCTCCTCGGTCGCATTAGCTTCCCCGAGAGAGTTACAACTCCTTCCAGCCACATCAAAAACATTGGTGCCTTCCTTTCATTTTCAAGACATTGGGCCCGATTCATGGAATTATCTGCATGGGAAATAGGGTACTTGCGCACGCAAATGCACGCAAACCCGCCTTCGTCGGTTAATGGAATCTAATGCACAGTACTTTTGCTGGACTTGTGTGGAGTTCGCGCTGGCTCTGCATGTCTCTGCAGTGGAGGAACACCTTGTACAGACTCCAATTAGAGTGTGGGCGGGGCCTAGGCAGTAACCAAAATAGGGGGCGGAACATGCAGCAGGAGGAATAACACGTGAAAATGTGGGCGTGTAGAGGGACGGTCCACAGTTAAGCAATCGCACACCCAGACCAGCGCAAATAAACACATATTTATGGATTCAAGCTCTAAACAGTTCACGCAAATCCTAGAACACTACCGCCACATAATAGCAAACGTCAACGTGCATCTATAAAGCACGCAAAACATACCATACGAAATGTATCCAGCATGATGAATCCAGCATTTGTTGGAGCAATCGTGCATGGACACCGCAGGAGGAAGAGGATGTCCAGGTCCCAGATCTTTAACCCACGTACCACACCCTCCGGGATGCCGGATGACTAGGTCTATGGCAGATACGGGTCTCCCGCCCGTATCATCCTAGACCGGGTCATAGAGTGGGAAGATGGGCTAACATCACCCACCATGTGCTCCCAGGACCTCAGTCCCCTACAAAAAGTGCTCACTGCCGTACATTTCATGGCAACTGGATCCTTCCAGCGGACCACTGCCATAGTAGGCGGTATCTCCCAGGCCACACAGACACGCTGCCTAAACCAGGGGCTGGCATGCATAACTGCACAACCTTCTGTGCGCCGCAACAGCTATATGCCAAGAACACCGGCAGAGAGGCAAATAGTAATGCAGGACTTCTATGCTCTGGTACGCTTCCCACAAGTGTTTGGTTCAATAGATTGCACCCATGTTGCACTACGTCACCCCAGATTGACAGAGCACATACACCGCAACTACAAACATTGGCTCTCAATCAATGTTCAGGTTGTGTGTGATGCCAAGGGCATCATACCTGAAGTGTATGTAAACTATCCAGGAAGCACACACAACTGTTATATATCCCGGATGTCACCACTACACTGGAACCTGGTAGCCGGCAAGCATGGTAAAGCATGACTCATTGGTGAGTATGAATGGACACGCACACGCATGCACGTTAAACACTTGCCAATAGACACTGTCAACAAATGTTAATGTCAACTATGTACACATTTACAGGGGTCAGTGCCTACCCGCTGACCACATTCATGATGACGCCCATACGGAATCCCACCACCCCAGCTGAGGTGTGGTACAATACTGCCCATGTAGCGACTAGGGGCATAGTGGAGTGCCCATTCGAAGTGCCTAAGTCACGTTTCTGCTCCCTTGACCACTCTGGTGGTTTGTTGCTATATGCACCACCAGTTGTGTGCAGGATCATTGTGGCAGCATGTGTCCTGAACAATGCTGCCACACAGCGTGGCGTCCTAGTGGACATGCTGGTGGGCCACCACCCGTACCCACAGGCACAGCCCTTGCACATGGCTGGCCACATTCCAGCTAATCCTCCATGCCCACAAAAACACCCTGAGAATGTGCCTCTGGGAGGGCAAAATTGTGTGCATCCATTAGTCATAAAACAACATTCACAAAGTGTGGCCAAATGAAAGACACGTAAGTGGGATTATACCACCACCAGCACCACGGTCAGCATGGAGTGAAACCACTCCTGAGGCACAAAAACATCCCTATTGTCCAAAAAATACCACCCAAAATATGTGTTGCCACAGATAAATTCAGTAACTTGCCAACTATCAATTATGAGCAGCTAGGCATTCCTGGACTTCAAAAGTATCCTTTCTACCAATCCCCATAAGCCCAATTAAATAGGGTTGCACACCTGTGTGAGAATGTGCATGACAGGCACAAATGTATTCTTGTTGCTGTGAGCGCGAAGGCAGTGGTGTCAGGATCCACGTAACATACATACAACAATGCACACAATACTCAGTGACATCAAAGTAGTAATTTTGAATATCAACAACAGAACAACAAAAGTGCACTGCAAGAGAACTGCCCATCTTACATGTTTCCTGTGCATGCATATGACTGGGAATGGGGAGGGAGCTAACAACGGGCCTATTACGAACGGGCCCGTTGTTAGCTCCCTGGTCCCCACGCGGGACCCTTTAACGGCGCTGGCACCTTTACCAGCTCCATTAAACCCATTCCGCACAAGTTATAATGAGGCCCTATATATCAATTCACTCAACTGATCCCGGTGTTACCATTGATGTAATGGTTCAATACGAAGCCCCATGTTCATATGTATGCAGATGCTTGTTACGCATCGGAAAACTATATTTGTGGCATACTAAGGGGAGAAACCCAATTTCCAAATATCTCCAAATCAACATAAACGGCCTGCTCATGATCTAACTTGTTTTATATGGTGTGCTTACTACTTAATTAACATGTCATTTTTCACCATCTCTGTATGACAGCACAAGACTGGTTGGTGATATACAGTTTACATCAGGATTATAAAAAACAAGTCAAATCGAAGTCAACATTCATCCCCCTGGGGCTCAAAGATTCTAAATGTTCAATCCACTGGATTTCCTTTTGATGTAACAATGTATTTATGTCCCAACCCCGTCTTGGGCATCTGACCTGTCCTAAAATTACAAGTTTCATCTGTGCTATAGTATGATGAAGTAATTTGTAGTGCTGTGCTATTGGTGAATGTATTGAGACAGTTTCTATGTAAGATTTGTGTACTGTCCATCTTAGTTTCACTTTTCATGTAGTCAGACCTACATAGAACATGGCACACAGGCATCTGATGCCATAAATGACATTTCTAGAGACGCATGTTGTGGTATGTCGGAGATGAATTTGCTTTTCCATATAGGGGTGAATGATTGTGCTACCCTTGATTAAATTATTGCAATGCTGACAATTATCACGGGGAAGAGTTCTCTTATAGGCAGTACTTGGTGGATTTCCTTCTGTGTAATCTGCTCTAATGAGATAGTCTCCCACCGTCTTACTCTTTCTGTATGCGAATGTTGGTCTTACATCAAATAATTGTTCCAGGAATGGGTCCATTTTAAGGATCAACCAATTCTTTCTCATTACTTTCTTGATTTTGTCACTTTGGTGACAGCATGTGGTAATGTATACCAACTTTTCTCTTTGAGATTTGTGTCTTGATTTCAAGGTTTGTTGTCTCGGGATCTTCATTGCTTTTACTTGTGGTCTACTGACCAATTCTTCCAAATATCCTCTTTGAAGGAATTTGTTATGCAATGCTGTAGATTTACAAACACATGCATGTGTACAGACACACATCAGCACAGACATTCACCAGGCCACAAGGTGAACACCGCCAGCTGCTCAAGATGTGTGCTGCATTCAGAAACCACGGGGAACAATTACACAGGCAGAGCATGCAAGACAGTGCACGTGCGTACCTGCTGACTGAGCCAGCATGATGTGATTCCTGCATCACCTCCACTGGGAACTGTGCCTCCAAATGCGTTTCAGGAGGTCCAGTGCCTGGCAGAGGGCATGAGGTGTTGGGACGTCAAAGGCTGCAGGGTGTCTCTCCCAGGAGTGGAGTCACTGCCTGATTCTGGAGCACTGTAACAACATGGGACAAGGCATTATAACAGTCATAGTACAGTACCATACACACCGCACACATCTGTCTGTATTCACTCAATCCAATGTAACCTGGACATGCCATCCCGTCCACCACGATGCAACCATGGCAGTTGACATCACTGTGCATGGCTCCATGTCCACCACTGCCTAAGCCATGGCCTTGAGAGGGCAACTGCACAACTCATAGGGAGTGGTAAAGATCAAAAGAAAACTGGAAAAGAGTCAAACCTGGAAATGGATGAACAATAACACATGCCGGCATCTGGGCCAGGGGTCTTGAAATCAAAGAAAAAAGTATTAATGGCAAAGCAACGGCCACAAAAAGAAAAAAAAGGCCATTGTCATGGAAAATAAAAAATATAAGAAAAATTGACCATCATGAACAGGGGGGGTCCAGTCTGGAGGGGGCAGGAGTAGGGTGAAAATGTGACTATGAAAAAAAATACCCTCCATGTGCTCATGGACCTCATGGCAGCGGTGGACCAGGAGGCATGTCTGTGCTGGGGCACCCATCCTGCGGTTGATCTGCAGGTGGGTGTGTTGCTGGAGGCAGACCACACAGTACCAAGGCCTGGTCTTCAGAGGTGGCATCTATATGTGACACTGGTAAATGCACCAGCACAGATAGGCCGGTGATGTCTGTATGCATTGCATCATGGAAGGCAACAGAGTCTGCATGCGCAGACACTCGTGATGCACAGAGTTTCTCAGATAGTGACTGCCTGAAGGCACCCACCTCATCGTGAATCAGTCTCCTTGTGGCTGTTAGCTCTGCACAGAGTGCAGTACCCTGGGCCTCAATCTCAAGCCTCGAGGCCTATCTGTGTGCCTGAGCGTCTGCATGCAGGGAAGTCTGGAGGCACCCCAGACCAGCCCGTCAGCACTTGATGTTGGCCTCCATGCGCAGTCTGTGGGAGTGGAATGAGGACTGCATGAGCTGCAGCTGTTGCTCTTCCAAGGCTGCTGGCGGGGTCATGGATTTGACCATCTTATCCATGCCCTCAGATATCTTGTCCAACACATATCCATGTCGGAGGGCAGCATGCAACATCTGCTGCTCCCACGCTGTCTCCCCAGCCTGCACACGTCCCCCACGTGTGCGGTCCACACGGCGGCCTGATTTAAGGGACCATGTTCTTTGCTGTGGTGCCCCCGTCATTGGCTGCAGGTCTGTATTCCTTGGACATCAGACCCATGACCCGATACCATTTCAGGGGAGGCTAGCCTTGCAAGCGTAACCACCGCAGACAGGGGTGTCACCACTGACTGGCCTTGTGAACCCAGCTACCCCACCACAGCCTCACGGCAGCTGATGGCGGAGAGGGAGTGGGCAAGGGTGGCAGAGGGTGCCAGGGCAGAGGTGGTGGAGAAGAGGGCACTGAGGCGGGTTGAGATCCTGGAAGAGGCTTGCAGAGATGCTGGGGTGGAGGAAAGGAGGATGTGGGACAGCCTGCAAGCCATCCAGGACAGGACAATGGCCTGCCTCCAAATGGAGGATGCAGATTGTGACTCTGCCCTGGCGAACCTATTGGATGAGTATTTTCAGTTTTCTCCTTGGACATTTCCCCCTTTCCACATAGTTGGTTTGTATATATTGGTATTACAGTTTTTTGCGTTATTCAACACACGATTGTTGTCTCTTTGTTCATGGGCAGCATGTGGTTTACTTTCATTTTACTATGCATTTGTTCTGTTCCTCTCAGGTGGGCTGTGGGCATGACTGTGGTGGTGTGGCATAGGGTAATCAGTCATGCAGGGGGGGGGGGTTGCATCCCAATACATGGGCAACAACCAACACAGATCAGATTCGGTACAGTGTGTGCTCTCATGTCATGCTACCCATCTGCCACTGTGAATCTTCTTCACTGCATCGGAGTTTGGGAATATGTGGCTGTACACATCATCCATCTGCTTGGGCCACAAACTCGCAGACTTTCTTCACATCGCGTTACTTGCAGGGCCATTGGTTGCTGTTCTTTCTGTCCCCAGTGCCTTGATTCATTGAGTGTTGTTTGTGAATGAGAACTGACATTATATGTGACTCTGTCCCATCAGTGTGAACTTGGTGTTCTCTCCACCTGGGTCATTCACCTACAGCACAGTACTTTACTTTGATGGCATTGCAATGGCACATGTGCACAATGATACGTTACTTTACTCCACATTGCTTTGCTGTGTGACTTGTACATGGTGCTTTCACTGTGTAGCAGCTGCTGAGTTCTGCGATGCTGTTGCTGTGCCACTGGTTGTGCTGTACCACAGTGTTCTGTGATTGCCTACGTACATAGATTTGGGATCAGTGCACCCAGTTGGTGGTATATGGTTGTGTTTGTGGCCAGTGTGTTTCATATTGGTGACAGGGCAGTTGAGGTGAGGTGAGTTGTTCAATATTGCACTGGTAGGGGGGTGAAGTGGCAGAACAAGGCTGAGTTGTCGGTGGGGAGGGGAGTGTACTGTCAGGGGGCTGCTTGGGGTAGTGTCGGAGGTGATGGTGGTGTGGGGGGGTGGAGTACTGTGAGGGTGCTGCCAGCGGTAGTGTTCGAGGTGAGGGGGGCTGGTGGGTGGTGTCTGGGCTTGAGCGGGATGCCTGGGGGCAGTGTCAGAGGTGAGGGCAATGTGGGGAGGAGGGTGTACTGTCAGTGGGCTGCCTGGGGTAGTGTCGGATGTGAAGCTGGTGTAGGGAGGGTGGGATACTGCGAGGCTGCTGCCTTGGGTAGGGTCGGAGCTGAGGGCAGTGTAGGGAGGGGAGTATATTGTCAGGGGGATGTCTGGGGTCGTGTCAGAGGTGAGGGGGGCTGATGGGTGATGTCTGGACTTTAGGGGGATGCCTTGGGGCAGTGTCGGAGGTGATGGCAGTGTGGAGAGGGGAGTGTAATGTCAGGGGGCTGCCTGAGGTCGTGTTGGAGATGGAAGGGGCTGGTGGGTGATGTCTGGACTTGAAGAGGATGCCTGGAGGCAGTGTCAGAGGTGAGGGCAGTGTGGGCAAGGGGATGTACTGTTAGGGGGCTGCCTGGGGTAGTGTCTGAGGTGAGGGGGGCTGATGGGTGGTGTCCAGACTGGAGGGGGCTTCCTGAGGGCAGTGTTGGAGGTGAGGGCAGTGTTGTGAGGGTGGATTACTCTGAGGGTGGTGCCTGGGGTGGTGTTTGAGGTGAGGGCAGTGTGGGGAGGGGAGTGTTCTGTCAGGGAGCTGCCTGGGGTAGTGTTAGAGGTGAGGACAGCTGGTGGGTGGTGTCTGGACTTGAGGAGGATGCCTGGGGGCCGTGTCGGAGGTGATGGCAGTGTGGGGGGGCAGATTACTGTCAGGGGGCTGCCTGGGGTAGTGTCGGAGGTGAGGAGGGCTGGTGGGTGGTGTCTGGACTTAAGGGGGATGCCTGGGGGCAGTGTCAGAGGCGAGGGCAGTGTGACGAGGGGAGTGTACTGTCAGGGAGCTGCATGGGTTAGTGTCAGAGGTGAGGGTGGTGTGGGGAGGGTGTACTGTAAGGGTGCTGCCTGGGGTAGTGTCTGGGCTAAGGGCTGTGTGGGGAGGGGAGTGTGCTGTCAGGGGGCTGCCTGGGGTAGTTTCGAAGGTGAGGGGGGCTGGTGGGTGGTGTGTGTACTTGAGGGGGCTGCCTGGGGTAGTGTCGTAGGTGAGGAGGGCTGGTGGGTGGTGTCTGGACTTGAGGGGGATGCCTGGGGGCAGTGTCAGAGGCAAGGGAAGTGTGACGAGGGGAGTGTACTGTCAGGGAGCTGCATGGGTTAGTGTCAGAGGTGAGGGCAGTGTGCTGCCTGGGGTAGTGTCGGGGCTGAGGGCAGTGTGGGGAGGGGAGTGTACTGTCAGGGGCTGCCTGGGGTACTTTCGGAGGTGAGTGGGGCTGGTGGGTGGTGTCTGGACTTGAGGGGGTCTGCCTGAGTTAGTGTCAGAGCTGAGGGCAGTGTGGGGAGGGGAGTGTACTGTCAGGAGGCTGCCTGGGGTAGTGTCAGAGGTAAGGGGGCTGGTGGGTGGTGTCAGGACTTGAGGGGGTTGCCTGGGGACAGTGTCGGAGGTGCGGGCAGTTTGGGCAGGGTGGAGTACTGTGAGATTGGTGCCTGGGGTGGTGTCGGAGGTGAAGGCAGAGTGAGGAGAGGAGTGTACTGTCAGGGGGATGTCTGGGGTAGTTTCGGAGGTGAGGGAGGCTGGTGGGGGGTGTCTAGGCTTGAGAGGGATGCCTGGGGGCAGTGTCGGAGGTGAAGGCAGTGTGGGGAGGGGAGTGTACTGTCAGGGGGCTGCCTGGGGTAGTGCGGGAGGTGAGGGGGCTGGTGGATGGTGTCTGGACTTTAGGGGGCTGCCTGGGGGCAGTGTCATAGGTGAGGGGGGTGGTGGGTGGGGTCTGGACTTGAGGGGGCTGCCTGGGGCCAGTGTTAGAGGTGAAGGGGGCTGGTGGGCAGTGTGAGGCTGCCTAGGGTAGTGGCCGAGGTGAGGAGGGCTGGTTTGTGGTGTTTGGAATTGAGGGGGCTGCCTGGGGGCAGTGTTTTAGGTGAGGGCTGTGTGGGGAGGGTGGAGTACTGTGAGGGTGGTGCCTGGGTGGTGTCAGAGGTGAGTGTAGTGTGGGGAGGGGTGTGTGCTTTCAGGGGTCTGACTGGGGTAGTGTTGGAGGTGAGGGGGGCTGGTGGGTGGTGTCTGGATGTGGGGGGGAAGCTTGGGGGCAGTGTCAGTGGTGAGAGCAGTGTGGGGAGGGGAGTGTACTGTTAGCAGGCTGTCTTGGGTGGTGTCAGAGGTGAGGGGAGCTGATGGGTGGTGTCTGGAGTTGAAGGGGCTGCCTGTGGGCAGTGTTGGAAGTTAGGGGGGCTGGTGGGCAGTGTCTGGACTTGAGGGGATACCTGGGGGCAGTGTTGGAGGTTTGGGGGCTGGTGGGTGGTGTGAGAGCTGCCTCGGGTAGTGGCTGAAGTGAGGAGGGCTGGTGGGTAGTATCTACACCTGAGGGGGATGATGTGCATCCGGGGTATGTGCCAGCACTTTGTGTGCAGTGGGAGTCAGGGGGGGGGTTGCAGGGGTGCAAACATTAGTTATGTGGGACCTCAGGCACAGTAGCTGGGGTGCATATGTTACTTACATGGGACCTCGTGCAGTGTAACTGGGATGCAGCCATTACTTACGTGGGGTCTCGCGCAGAGTAGCTGGGGTGCAGCTGTTACATACGTGGGACCTCGTGCACAGTGGCTGGGTGCAGCTGTTACTTACGTGGGACCTCGTGCACAGTGGCTGGGTGCAGCTGTTACTTACGTGGGACCTCGCCCAGAGTAGCTGAGGTGCAGCTGTTACATACGTGGGACCTCGTGCACAGTAGCTGGGGTGCAGCCATTCCTTACGTGGGACCTTGCGCAGAGTAGCTGGGGTGCAGCCGTTACTAACATGGGATCTCATGCAGAGTAGTTTAGGGGCAGATGTTAATACATGGGACCGCTCGCACAGTAGCTGGGGTGCAGCCGTTACTTACATGGGACCACACGCAGAGAAGCTGGAATGCAGCCGTTAAATACGTGGGAACTAGCGCAGAGTAGCTGGGGTGCAGCTGTTAGTTACGTGGGATTTCGCGTAAAGTGTCTGGGGTGCAGCTGTTACATATGTGGGACCTCACGCACAGTAGCTGGGGTGCAGCCGTTACTTACGTGGGACCTCACGCAGAGTAGCTGGAGTTCTGGGGTGCTGGATGTTGTGTCGGAGGTGGACACGGAACACTAACCAGGGCAGTCATACAAGGAACGGCCAATGGCATGAAGCCTCAACAATCAGACCATTTAGAAACATTAATCTTGCCTTGATAAAGACCCATGTGTGGTCGAAACACATGTCGGCACCTTTAGCAACAATAAAGTCCCAATGGCGAAATTTTAGAGCAGGAGTGCTCCTTAGTTATTTATTTATTGACTGTGACACGGAATTGCTCGAAATTTAAGAGATTCTCACAAATCTTATACGCAGCGCCGATATCGCAAGATTCCCACAATTCCTTACTCCCTTACTTGGGGCACATGAGCACTGCCCGATGGGAATCTCACATCTGGCAGCTTAACGTATCTTTACTACTCGGGCCAGTTTAGTACAGTATCCCCATGCTCCTTGTGCTCTTACCTGTTTTCTATTTATATGTATGCAGTCAATGCAGCCAAAACTGTTCGGACATCCTTCAAACTTGTAAAATCCTACCTTCACAGTTGCTAGCTCTCCTGCAGTCTGTGGAACACTGATTTACTTTTTTGATGTCCATCATCATGGCAGTTAATATGACTTTGAGTATTGTGGAAAATGTAAGCTGTTTGAGTCTTGCTACGATTGATACAATTACTTGGTAAGTGCCTGCGGAACACAAATTAAACACAGATAATAACTTCACCAATTGAAGTATTTCTGCCTGGCTCCAAATCACGCTTGATGAGATCCAAGACATAGGGTGCCATCAAGGATCAGACTATACCACTGAATCAGTTGTTCTTCAGGCATATCAGACTAATTGGGCCTCATTCCGAGTATGGCGGTAAGGGATAGCGGCCACCGGTAACGAGACCGGTGGCGGTGATCCCTTACCGCCATACTCCGAGTTCCCTTTGCGCCCTCGCCCTTAACGCCTGCTTTGAGCAGGTGTTAAAGTCGAGGGCGCAAAGGGGCCTCCAAGCCAATAACGGTGACCGTAATGAACGGTCACCGTTATTTGCATCTTCCCCACTCCCATTGAGCCCTATGGGGGCTCATTTGCGAATGGGGAAGAGCCTTTGCGAATGGGGAATTACCGCCCCGCCAACCTTGGAATGGGGCGGTAATTCCGCCATCCACCAAGGCGCTGCCGGTCCGGGTACGGCGTCAACCAAGGCGTTAATAGCGCCATTGGTTAGCGCCGTACTCGGAATGAGGCCCATTAACTCTTGCGTGATTTATCCTCTCGCTCAATGGTTACCTCTACCTATAAAGTGAGGTTTGACGTTGCTCGTTATCATCATCAGAAGAGGCTCGTGATTGACAGGGGGCCCGGCCTGCGACACTATTGCTTCATAAAATAGGCAACTGCTAAGAACGCCATCTTGCAGCTTCTGAAATACTACTCTACCAATAGAAATCAGCATCCCCACTGCCACCTTGCAGTTATGCCTGTCCAAAGCCTGTCCGCCTCACCAGACAAATATGCTTCCACAAAAAAGTTCTTTGCTATATTTCATCCTCACAATAACTCTACTTCTCCTGACATTGAATTACCATCAAAGTAATCCATCCTTCACAGCTTGCGTTTTGTTTTTCGTGAGCGCTTATGCAGATCCTACTTCAAATCACTCTCCAATGTATACCTCCTACCCAAATTAAAACCCACACACCAGCACCAGCCCCAAACATTGGGAGGGATGTACTACCATCGGTCTGGATGCTGCATTTTCCCAACAACATGAACTTGCCATCGAATACTCGCAAAGCCATTGAAATGCATGAGGCCAGTTGCAATTCATAAGCAAGTGGCTGCCTTGTCTGCTTCCATTATTTAAGGCAGTTAGCCGCAATGGACTCTCCGAATACTGGAAAGTGGCCATCTTTAAAACAGCCCCTTTTTTGGTAAAAAGATGACCCTGGTGTGAATGACAGGAGTTCTCGCGCTGGAATGTTGCCAACATTTCGGTAATGGATGTCTCTGTAAATACTGTGAAGCTGGAGGGAGGGATCAGTTTGACGTGGAGCTCTTTGGATGCTCACTATCCTCGAGCTGACTGCCAGAGCCTGTTTCCTGTCACTGTCATCCCTTTCTCCTTCTCATCTATTTCCTAGTTATCTGGCTTTTTCACATCTTTGAAGTGCTATAAGGGTGGCTTTAAGTGCTGTAAAAGAAACCTACCTATGTATGTAGACATTAATCAAGATCCGCATGAGCTCCACTGAAACTCACAGATGACAAATCTACTGCTATTACTCCAAATTTTCCCGGTCATGTGTCCAGGCTTATAAATGTGCAAAAGACGTAGACTAGCAACATTTTGAGGGCTGTAGATTACTAAATCATGAATGATATTATTAGCAATTGGGAATTATTAGATGACTTTCTGAGGTCCCTATTAGATTTGTCTTTCAAAGAGATCATCAGGTTAACTTTTCAAAAGATGTGTAAGTGCGACTTTGCATCCACTAAGACCCTGAGTTGTCTGCCTGTAGATTGTCTTTGGTAACTTTTCAGAACTAAGAGGCCATTTCGATGGAGAAAGTGCTATCTATAAAGCTCTATCCCCACACTTCTACATGTTAGGCATACATTTAGTAAAATACGCTTTAATGCACAAACGAACCCCATGTTAGGAAATATGTTAAAGTTAAACCATGTTCACAGCTTCCTCTGAAAGATGTTAGCTGATTTGCCTCTTTTCTGGTTCCGCAGTACCTGGCTTTTATTGAAGTCAAGCTGCTTGTCAGCACCCCTGAAAGAAGCAAATGTACAAGTCAATTAGGTATGAGAGACGTTATGCGCTCAGACCACCGTATCGAATGCACCCTTCAACGGATGCGGTAAACATGAACCTGCAGACACCATTGGATATAGAAGAACTATAAGTAAAGTCCGGCATATGTAAATGTTAAATGTTAAAGGTATTTGTACCGCGCACTGTCACCAACACAGTTGGTCTGGTGGATTTGCAAACGAGAAGGCGAGATGGTAGATGGTTTAGTAGGATGAAGAGGGAGTAGGATAGTGAGAGAAGTGGTGTTCTGTTGGCAGCTTCATCTCAGTGTACCGCGTGCGCTGAGCTTTGGTGCGAGTATCGGGGTGATGTCAGACCTTGTGTGCTATTGGTGCGGCTTATGTGTTGTTGCACTGTGGTGAAGTGCATGCGGCTTGAGGTGTGAGAGGTGGTTGTGTGAGTTTTTTGAGTGATTTCAGTATGGAGAGAATTTTAGCTTTTTGGTTAGTAAGTTATATGTTTTCCAGCTAATCTTCACAGTGTGGCTGAGTGCTTAGATTTCGGGAGTCCTGCATGGTGCTGCAACAGCTAAATTTGGGAGTCCTGCACAGCAGAGCGAGAGGCCCACGCCCAACAGAAATTGAGTACAGTTCCATACACAGCCAAATCCGAGAGACAATTGAATAATTCAGTACAATCCTAAAACACAGCTAGATTTGAGAGTCCAGCCCAATGGGAGAGGGGCCCACGCCCAACAGAACAATTGAGGTTTTAGTGTGGCGCTCTCCCTATTGTATTCTAATGGACTATGTATAGTGTTGTATTCTAATGAACTATGTATAGTGTGGTATTATAGTGTCTATTCTCACCCTTGGGTGTAGGAACAGAAGTTGTGGTGTCCTCTTTCCCTGCCACAAAGATAGAAAATATGTGGCTGCACTAAACTCGATGTATGGATAGCTAAAGAATTAAGATGTGATTGAAGTAACAAAGTAAACCTATATGAGAATACAAAGAAAACTGTACACACTAACAAGATAAGTGACAAGAGATATAATAAATGTATATATGCAGAAATGTAAGCTAGATGAGACATATAGAAGCTTGCTAAATTAGAAAAGAGAATGCGAGTAAAGCAGCCATGCTAAGAAAATGGACATCGGCATCGTATGATAGCAAGAAAGAAACCTCAATAAGGGAAACCAATGCTGCAATGCTGACAGGCAGTGGAATAGATATTTGTGCAAAAACTAAGGGTATTTGCTTTCCTCAGAATCAAGGATGCCGCAGAAATAGCAAATACATGGCTTGAAAGGAGTCGAAGAAGATAAGCTATGTACACATGACATATGTCTCTTAGATTAAGTAAAGGAGTGAACAGTTGTGAATGCAATGGAGAGCAATATCACCCAATATAATTAAATCAAATAGCACTAAATAGAAGGGCAACATTGACAAAATCATGGTCTCCTCACATGTGATTCGGGACTGGAAAACAAGGTCTATTCAAGAAGCTCCAGACGAAGATAGCAATTTACCTTCACTCTCTTTAAAGTTCTGAGGAAGAGAACAGTCAGCAAGGTCATCTACAAAGAAGAAGTCTTGGCTTATGGCCTAACTGATTAGAGATGGTAGGCTAATTAGCTAAGAAGGGCAGTTGTCTGACGTTGTTCCCTCGCACCTGGGTCTCATTGCTTACATTGTGCTAACAAGCAGAATGTTCAAGGGTGGTAAGAAAGTGCCAACAAATCATGAGGGTCTATGGAATGGTGAACCATACATTGTTGCACCGGCCTATCTGCTGCTGATATTATTTTATTTTCTATATTCTATGTGGTTAGAGGGGGTTTAAGGTTTAAGGCGTGCCTATCAGATAAGAGTCATCCAATGATGATAGTAACACTCATGCAAACTATATGTATACGTTTCCCTTAACCAATCCCTCCACCCAGTAGGTGTTTACTGTTAGGCATGTAGGATGATGTCATAGCTGACGCATGTCGAGGTATAAAACCTTTTGTGTAACCAAAATGCATTAAGAGTATGTGAGCTGCAATCTTTTTGTTCACCAGGTTTCCCTACTTTATTGAAATGATAATAAACTAGTATTTTCCCATATTCCTTGAGTCTGTCCGGTTATTTTAGTCTGAGACCATTTATTGTGATAATCCCATTTGGCACTTGGAATGCTCCAGGTGCTACTGCACACCCCTACATTGGAAAATCATTTCAGCCCACTGGAACAGCTTTTTTAATGGCATCACTGATACACACTGCATGCAGTCTGTGCGACTGCATTGAAATAGAGAAGCAATCTTTGAAATATATGTTAATATTAATGTTAATGTTATAGGTATTTGTATCGCGCACCGTCACCACCAAAGGAATGGTTTGCTGTAATAATAGCTGCAATCATGTACTGCAAACATATTTTCCAGACATACAAATTACAATCACATCTATTACCTATCTTTTGCTTTACAAATCCCACAACAAAGGCAACACACTCAACCTGATATTCACCACTTCTCCAGCCATCGCATGTCTTTGCCATCAGCTTTGGAATGTAGAGGCCACACAGCAAGATCCATCCTGTTCCCCCACCACACACCTCTCTCTATCAGGTCCAACCTAAATTGACCAAGACACCTCACCAGTCTTTCAAGAACTTTACTATAGATGCACAGCCAGGTAACAGCCAAGAAACCTCATAACCTTGGCCTTCACAAACGCTACAGAATGTCAACGCCCTGCTGAGTACACTCAGCCACACCCTAATTAAGACCACCAACATCTTTGAATCAACAATCATAAGCCCTCCACACCTTTTTACAAACAGGAACTCAGTGACAGCATGTACGCCATCCATAGAAAATAAACATTCTGGAGAACATTCCACTAACTAGAAGACCTCATCAACCTAGAAACCCTTTTTTATCAGCACGCAAGGCACTCATCACCACATTATGCAGTATCACCTGGAGCGTTCCAAGTGCCGAATGGGATTACAACAATAAATTATCTCAGGCCCAAATAGCCGGACAGACTCACGAAATATGGCAAAATACTACTTTAGTAGCAATTCAATAAATCAGGGAAACCCGGTGAACAAACTGATTGCAGCTCACACAGTCTCAATGCATTTTGGATACACAAAAGGTTTTAACCTTGAGATACGTCAACAATGACGTCATTCTACCTGGCTAAGAGTAAAAACCTACTGAGTGGAGGGATTTGTTAAGGGAAATGTATATAGCTATGGTTTGTGCGAGTGTTAGTATCATCATTGGCTGACCCTTATGTGGGAGGCACCCCTTGAACTACCTCCAACTACGTTAAATACTGATAATAGCATAACAACAGCAACGGATAGGCTTCTACAACAATGTATGTTCCATCATCACATAGGCCCCCATGATTGGTTGGCACTCTCTTACCATCCGTGAACATTTGGCTTGTTAGCAGCATGTAAGCAAAGAAACCAGGAGTGAGGGAACAACGTCAGACAACTGCATATCTTAGCTAATTAGCCTACCAACTCTCATCGGTGAAGCCCTAAACCAAGGCTTCTATGTTGTAGCTGACCTTGCTGACTGTTCTCTTCCTCATAACTTTAAAGCGAGTGAAGGTACATTGCTATCTTCATATTGAGCTTTATGAATAGGTCTTGCCTTCCAGCCCTGAACCATGTGTTTGGAGACCATGATTTTGTCTTTTCTGTCCTTCTATTTAGTTCTATTTTATTCAATAATATTGGGTGCTCTTACTCTTCTTGGCCTCTGGAGACTTGGTTGCTCCATTCTGCATGCGCTTTCTGCATCTTTAATTGTACAATACTTGGCATTCACAACTGGTCAGTCCTTTACTTAATCTAAGAGAAATATGTCCTAGCTTATCCTCTTCAATTCCTTTCAAGCTTTGCAGTTGCTTCTTGTTGTGGAATCCTTGATCTTGAGCCAAGCAAATACCCTTTGTTCTTGCATGAATTTGTATTCCAGTGCCTGTCAGCTCTGCAGCCTTGGTCTTTCTCCTCTCGAGGCTTCTCGCTTTAGTAAGTACACGATGCCGACGTCCATTTTCTTAACATCACTGCTTGACCCGCATTCTATTTCCTACTTTAGCAAGCTTCTACGTCTCACCTCTCACCCAGTGCAAAATCTCTCAGCTTTACTATCCACTGGGACCACTCATGCAAAGCACATATCGCCAAGAGGACTCAAGCAGCATGGTACAAAATTGCACTTTGCCACAAAGTCAAACCTTTCATCCCCGCCCCATCTTTCCAAGCTCTGTTCATCGCCCACCTGGACGGTGGCAATGCATTTGCATGAGTCCTAGATGACACCTTGGCTCCTCTGAAAGGAGTTCAGCTGCAGCACGCCACATCACAAAACCAAGACACATCAGCCCCATCCTCAAAGAGCTGCACTGACTAACCCTTCAAAAAGACCGTCCTGCATCACCTACAAGGCAGTCCTAAACAAAACACAACTCTGCTTGGTCGAGAAACTCCAAAGGTCAGTGCACCACCAGAATCTGCAACATGGCCAAGCTGTAAGCCTTGAACTGCAGGAGGGACAGAACCAATGCAGATAAGTATGCCCCCTCCATCCTGCAATGCAGGAAGGACATGATGACCTTACTGTTAAACAACCATCTTGCCAACCGCTGACTCCTCCTCTCTGCACTACCCTCTCCCACTGCAAAGTCTCCCGCTTCTCCCACTCATGCCAGCTGCTCTTTTACCTCTGCTCCCTACTTCTAATCTCCTAAGTGTGTCCCATTTGTACAGTCCTCCATTTCTTTCCTGGTAGGGTTATGCTTTATAAATCCCAAACATACAAAGACACATATAGAAAATGTAAAGAATATTTTGTTTTCAATATCTGCCACACCAAATAAAAATAAAACAAAATGACATCCTGTACCAACACCAGTCAATAACAGCCACTTGTACCAACCTATCCTGTCTCACCCATTTTTTAAAACCCACCACACACATTCACGGGGAGAGAAAATCCTACTAGCTCTCCATTTTCCTCCGCCTACTGTTGCATTAAAAATAGGATCCCACCTGCATCCGGAACAACAATCCCACCAATACTCAACTTACTTTTTTCATGAATGCCAACAACATCTGTGACAAACGTATTTACTTTATTTCTTCTCTATTGATGCCTTTATGGAAAACACTAATGCCAGAAGAAGGAACCTTTCACCAGCATAGCAAACTGTTAGGTGTACCTCCATTCCAAGATAATTTAAACCCCCATACACCCAAATCAACGTGGCAGTGTCACTAAAAGGATTAACATATGAATGCATATTCTTGGTAGTCGGTCATAATTTCGAAAAAAAAATGTCGAAAGACAAAAATGTCGAAAAAATAATATCGAAAAAAAAGTCGAATTCTTTTTTTTAAATTTATATATTTATTTTGAGGTCCGAGAATAAAAAAATGGGTAAAACAAAAAAAAATTGAAAAAGGGGATTGGGGGGACCCCCCCCATTTCGAATAAAAAACGTAATTAAAAAATAATTGACTTTTTTTTCGATATTATTTTTTGTATTAAAAAAATAACTATAAACCATATTCCTCTGGTGTTATGTATGTATATTTGAACCCAGCTAATAACCAGTGTAAATTATGATAAATTATCAAATTATATTATGCTAATTTAGAAGACCATTGCCAGTTTTCACTATGCCAAGGTACTACATTATGACCAGTTTACAGTACATCCACTAGGTACATCACTGCTAGTTTACACTGTTCCCTCACAGTAGATACAGTATGCACTCCATTATGGCCTGTTACCACATCATAGTCGGTTTTGTGTTAAGTTAACCAATCATTGCCAGACGTTACTGCTCTCTCACCCCATGTTTTATCTTCTATTTCCAGTGCCAGGAAGAGAGTGGAAAGGTGCCCCATGTTGGTGTAGGACCAGTCTGCAGTAGACACTGCATTAATGACTCTTACCCCAGACAGGGACTGCTATTGGCTACTGCAGGAGTCTGTAACCTATGGCTCTCCTGATGTTTTGGACTAGGACTCCCATGATTCCACACCATTTATTATGCTGGCTAAAGCTTATGGGACTTGTAGTCCAGAACATTCGGAGAGCCAAAGGTTGCAGACCCCTGGGATAAAAGAACAGGCAAGGTGGGCTGAGCTGCCATGCACACAAGCCAAGAGCAGGCACGTTGCTTGGTGTCTATAACAGTGGTATCCAGTTAAATTGTCGAATGCACATTTTCGAATGCCTTTTTCTCGAAAACAAATTTCCCGAAGAAAACATTTTTTTGTGTTTGTTTTTATTTTATGTTTTTGTTCGTTTTAGTTAGTAAATAAAAGTGTAAATAAAAAAAAACAGGGGGTTGGGGGAAGCCCCCGAAATAAAAAAAAAATAAAAAAATTTAAAAAATTCCGGCATATTTGTGTCGAGAAAAAGGCATTCGAAAAAGTGACATTCGAAAAAGTCACTATAAACCATCACAGCACCTCCCTCTGCATAGTTTGTTATGGTGCACATATATTACTTGCCGTAGAGATGCAACAATAACCCATTTGGCACTGGTTTTAGTGTAGAAGCAGTGACCAGATATGTGGTGGTTGCAGTGCAGGTGAAATTACTAAACTTGGCAGGGTAGGACTTGGTCATCTTTCCTCAGCTTAACACTAACTTCCAGTATAAGGCAGATTACATCGCATAGTTGTTGACATGAGTGTTAAGGTTTGATGTGTAGTAGTATGGAGTTAGTGTATACTTCCAGTTTCAAAGTTGTCCCACTCTGTACACTTTAGTTTTTGATATAATAACCGTAACACTTGATTAAAACAATGTTAGGAAGGGCAAAGAGAGGTGGCAGGGTAGGCAGATAGTGTGGGAACAGACCAACCGCGATTGCCTGAAGGGCAGGGCAGAAGTTATTGACCTTGATCCACTTGCACAATGGGAACAGCTGCATGAGAAAAAAAAAACTCTAGCACGCAGCTTCATGGGGTAATTGAGAAAGTGGAATAGGCAGAGCAGGCAAAGCCAGGCAGGTGCCTGCAGTAGATGCCAACGCCTTTGATCCACCCACAACAAATCCTTGCCCCTTTGTCCGGTGTACTGTTCACTATGTAAAGCTTCCATCAAAAACATATTCAATGCGTTCCCTCACACATACAAATCCTGGACTCTCCATCCATCAACCCCAAATAAGGTTCAATACCCGTGAGCTGAGATCCTGTGTGAGGAAACCCTGCTGCGGCGGGGTGATTCAAGACTTCACCCCCAGGAGTCAATACAAGGGATGCTCCCATTATGGCCACAGTCATGGAAGTAAAAGATGCATCTCCCCAGCCTCACCTGCTCCCGCCCTTTCCAAGCTATTGCTCTGGTAATAGAGAGCAAACGCTCTTACTGTGGAAATGCAAACCAGAAAAAACGAATCAGTCCAGAAAATAATCAAGTGCATTTGGGTGTAAAATGTTCAAATGCTGGAACCAAATCACTCTCCCCATCGTGTGACTTTTTCTGCTCTGTTGATAATACCTTACACCATAATTGGGCCACATAATGATCATGCTCCCCCAAAAAACATGCATCACTTTATTTCTTGTCCCTAATGTGAATGTCGGATTTATGGTCCGGAATCAATTTTCACAGACTGGGGGTCATTTCCCCGACACATGCAGGACCAGAGGACGTGCCAACATATACACTATAAATGAAGCCAGACACGTGCCAAAACAAGCAATCGATATTTTGTAGTGACTGGAAAGTAATAGAAAGCCCATCTCTTATTGACGGTATGACCTGTGGAGCAAATGAAACATAGACGCCCCCCACATCTTCCCGTGCCTCTGGGACACTGTTTTCGTTTCACTCGGTGACCAAGTGTCCACTCCACTTAACTCCCCGATATGTTATGGGATATTTTACTCACATAATGGAACACTCTGGGCCTCATTACGAGTTTGGAGGCAGCCATGGTGCTACTAGCACCATGGCTGCCTCCAAACTGGGCTCCATTACCGGGTTCCTTCAATGAGACCCGTAAATCCTCCTTGAAGGAATCATTCCCCATTCCCATTTGAGCCCCCATAGGGCTCAATGGGAATGGGGAGGGAGGTAATAACGGACACATTACGAATGGCCCGTTATTACTGGTCCAGGTCCCGCAAACGAAACCTCGTAATCGGCGCTCCCATAATGAAGGGTGCCGGTCCCGTACCAGCACCCTTCATTATGGGAGCACCACCTTTGTAATGAGGCCCTCTGTGTCTTATGCATGTACTAGCTTGTAATAAAGGCGAATAATTTAAAACTGTCTTTTTGAATTAACTGCTATTAGGAGAAAATGTATCTGCATTTCTCATCCAATTGAGTGGACTTAGCTGATGGTTTCAGCACTTGATCTCGAGATACCTTCTTAGGTGTTATGGCCAATGGCTGCAGGCAATACTGGGGGTTATGGGCCCAGGATCCCAATTAACGACCCTTAGCAGAATGCAAGGGTACATAAGAAGAGCACACGGTCAGTGTCAAAAACTCCATGTACTGGCCCATGCCTCAGCAAGGTGCTAACAGCAACTGGCTTAGGGAATAGGGTGCTTAGTGTAGAGCTTTAACTCTTGCCCTTCATTTACCATTCAGTGAATGAAGGATAAAAACGGAGGGTCAAAGAACAAACACATGCTGGGTGGCCTTGTAAGTAGAGTCTTTTCTTTGTTTTTGGTATGCCAATCAGATATTTGGGCAATGCTCAAATCCTGTCTACCAAAAGGATCCCTGGAAGTTGGACAATACTGGAGTTTATACCTAGGAGCCCTAGATCCTCATTGGCTATCAGTATGCCAATGTTATCTTCAGAGTGCTAAAGTATTCAAGTCATGGTTTTATTTTAAATGTGTTTGAACTGCTTCTCCTTTACAATTGTGTATGCTTCTTACTGGAAGCATGCCTAAATTCATTGCCATCAGTGTGAACATTCGTGTGCAAAGTGGTTGTTGAAACAATAACTTGTAGAGTGATTTTCAGTGCAAAAGGGTGCACAGAACATCCATTTGATAACATATTTGTGTCTGGTGGTTTATTGAATGACGAATATGTAAGTCTACCAACCTTCATACTATCATGCGTGTTTAAGAAATAAATCACTCTCCGCAGTATATTTGGTATACACATGAATAGTCTTAAGCCACTTTAAGAACGTATTCCGGTTTAATCTTGAATCCATCCAGACAATGAAAATATTGTCAATAACGCACCATCATCATATGATATACTATATAATAAAAGGCCAGATTTATCTTTGTCAGAAGCTGTCATGCGCCCACTTCACCTGTTACCACCACTAGACAGAGCTGTTGCCTTATGCATACAACAATACGACTTCCAGCTCATCTTCCAGGCAAACAAAATGTGCATTACAAAATTGATAACATACATTTAGCTGCAGAAAAGACCCAAGACAGGGATACCACTTTAACAGCAAACTTCAAGTTGCATACACTACGAAAAAAAACATATCAACAGAAATTTGTTTGATTAAGCACTATTTCTACAACAAAATAAATAACTTTTGTTTTCCCCATACAGAGGGCTTTCTGTTAATACAATTCTTTTCAGGATATCATGCCTCCACAATGGGCTTCATTACGAGGTAGGCGGTAGCCATGGTGCTATTAGCACCATGGCTACCCCCTTACCGCAACCATTCCCCATTCCCATTCGAGCCCCCGTAGAGCTCAATGGGAATGGGGATGGAGCTAATAACGGTACTGCAATTTGTGGTACCGTTATTAGCTCTGAAGTCCCTTAACGGGACCTCGGAATAGGTTGGTAAGGGATTACCTGCACCGGTGTCCTTACCGGTGCCAGTAATCCCTTACCACCTACCTCGTAATGAGGCCTAATGTCTCTATTAACACTCTGAAAATGTATTACTCCACGCACTTTGGACCGTGTACACGCGCTGTTCCACTAGTCATGAAATAATTGGTGATAAAAATGGTTAGCTGTTCAAGCACTTTCATCATTAAGTTGGCAGAACTCAGCCCAATTGCCTTAACTATGTTTTAAAATGTCTAGAACCGTTGTCCTTGAGCATAATTCATGATGTACTTCCACAAGGTTAGCAATTGTCAAAGCTTTTGTTAACCTAACAATTGCTTCATCTTATGGAATGTTGTTATAGAAACTGGCAATATGTAAAATTACCAATGAGATGTCATTGGTTTCAGTCCTAGCATTCTCTGGTTCCTCCCTAAAATTAGTCTTATTCGGGATATATTTACCAATCATTATCAACAGCTGTTGCACGAAACAGTATAGAAGATCAAATATGTTTTATGTTGTGAGACATTCCATCTCTGTGGTGAATTATGAACATCTTTCTGAGTCTTTGGTAGGAAATTTAAAGGGAGGGTACTTTGGTGTGGATTTATTAAGAATGTTGCCATTGATCCTTAGATCCTTATATAAAATTATTGATACATTGTTGCGACACGAATTGCAGATTATATTCCAAACAATTTTTGTTGTGTTATTTTAATGTTATTTTTGTTGATAACTCGCCAATATGAAACAAGAAAACCTTCAGACGTTGAGCAACCAAGTTTCCTCCACCCCAAGTCATCAGCTGAGGCTTAAGGATGGGGAACTGGGCAGGCAGATGGAGTTCCAAACACAACTCCAACACCTCTGAGAATGTCCCACTGGCAACAAAGAGGAAATGAAAGGAGAAGGCAGGAAATGGACTAAGATTCAAGATGGCCACATGTCTGATATAGCATATGTCCCAGTAAACCTCACTTCTTTCCAGGCGGAGGAGGGAAAAACGAATCAGCCAATCACACTATATCCCTCCTCAGAGATACCTGTTGAAAACCACTATCCACAGAGGCAACCCAGGGGAGCGGCTAGGATACTATATAAGCCCAGTCTCCCAGTCAGTCAGAGTGGGAGCTTGGAGGAGAGAGGGCGTCTGTTGGAGCAGGAAGAAAGAGTTTGGAAAGATCTGGGGGAAGCAGTACAGATAGAGCTTTAGAGAGGCCGGAGGAGGAGAGGAGAAGCTGGAATGAGAGACAGGAGGCAGCCCTGATAGACACCGGTGAGAGTAATGAGGTAGATGTAAAATCTATGTTGCAAGAGGGGTTGAAATCAAGAGATCATTGGTGAGGAGGTGGTAAAAGATCAAGAAGAGCTGTCAAGGGACTCTGAAGAAGAGGTAGAAGTGTGTAGGAGGTTGCCAATAAAAGCCAAAGCAGGTACTGCACGTTTGTTGTTTTTGAAGGAGGTAACAGAGTTTTCTGAGGTAGTTGTGGAAGTGTGGGAGAAAGACATTGGGGACTTGGTGAATGCAGTGGCAGGGAAAGTGAGAGTGTGGAAGAGGTCAGGAAGGTGGGGGAAGAGAGTTATAATGAGGCAGGACAAGAAATCAAGGATACTGCATAGGAGAGTAATCAGGAGGTGGTTGGCCGAGATATCAATGAAGTCGAGCAGAGGCGTGATTTAGAAGGTTTTAGAGGAGATATCGAGAAGGTGGTAGAGCCTAGGGAGGCGGTTGAAGAAGAAACCCTGGAGCTGGAACAGGAGAGTAAGAAGGAGGTATATGTGGGAACTTGACGAGGCTGGGGAGAGCAATGTTTATTCAGAGGAGAGGGTTGTTGAAGAGCTAGCGCAAGAGGTAGCTAAAGGTGTCAGGTTGCAAGATGCTAGAAGAGAAGATCCAACGGAAGAAGGAGTTGGATTGAGAGGACTTAAAGAAGTAGGAGATAGAAGAACCCATGACTTTTGTGTGGGAGAAAATTACAATTATTAGATACATGAAAGAGAAGTGAGCGAGAGCAGAGATTGGGGAACCAGCAACAGGTAGATAAAGTAAGGCTTTAGGGAAAGGCTGTTACCTAAACAGCATAATGGAGTACAAGAGGGTCCAATTAACCCTAGGCAGTCATTAGAAGAGGAAGGAGTAACAAGGCAATGGCGAGACGGAGAAGAGGGAGCTTACCGTAAAAGGGCGAGTCAGAAGGTCAGAACCAGGGACAGTTTGAGAACATATGATCCCCATGAGGCTGTCAGCCCAGCCTACGCCAGTTCCTTCTCCATGAGAAGCTGCAACGCTCCCTTCAAGTGGCCCAGAAACAATTGATTTGGACCTTTCGAGGATCAGGGTTTCAGAATCCCTGAAATGTGAGCTAGGTAGACCCCTCAAGGGACTGCCAAACAGAGAGGCTCTCGCGCAGACTTCTAGGTGGAGTCACATCAAGGACTTTCTTTGAAAGACTTTTTAGCTGCCTTTATCCATACCCATTTATTACTATGTCTGACTTGTACACAATCCCTGAATAAACACTTGTTAATCTTAAATTTGAGTTGGGTTTTGGGTTGATTCCTGATGTCCATCCTGACCATGGTTAAAGATAGAATGAGAGCAGCAACCACAAATTCATCCCCTGAAGTAGGAACCAGCCTGGTATTTGGAAGCATACATTGTCATCAGATGCCTTTTGTTGGAATGTCACCATCGCACTGAAGGTGCATATTCCTTACAGGGGCACATAAGTGGAACAACGACAGGCTCAGGGCAGGGTACTGGGTTTCAGCATATCTTGTAACAATCCACAGGACTGCAGGCTCTACAACTATGTTTGTTATTTTGATATGATTAGAAAATGGCTGTGACTTTTGTTTCCCCATTGGGGTCTCAAGGCTGTCGTATTTCCTCTCCCCAAAACCAGGAAACGTTCTGAATTTTAGAAGTGGAGGGGCTGAGAGGGGAAGCAACATGGCCAGTCCATAATGAGCAGATATCCTGAGAGAATTATATATGGGATGGATTCAGATGGCACAGGAATTCCAATGCAATAGAGATATGAACATGCCCTAGCTAGACTAGTACCATACCTCGCATGCCATCTGAAAGGTCTGGCAACATTATTCTGAGGTTTGGCCTGCAATCACCGAAGCAAAAAAGCGAGTATTCCGCACTCATCTTTTGAAAATGTGGACATGCTCAGCTTCTCGTTGTACTGGGGTTTCCTTCATAACTTAATGAAAGACAGAAGAGGACACGGTGATCCTTCAGGGGAAGCCAAATGGTTTTAAAGGAGCGAATTGTGTCTAGAAATGTACTTAGATGCCAAAAAAGCCATTTGCTCGCAATGGAGCAGCTGCGAAAGATGTCACTCCGTAAACATCCCAATAAATATTCTCTTTTCTCTCGGCCACACAGCAGGAACCAGTCCTGCAAGAGTTGCACTCTGTGGCTCTCCTGAAAAATGTGCTTTCTAGGATAGCTGTTCTTACTCATTGTAGATGGTCATTTCAGAGTGAGGGGTCCCGAGCCTTGTCACACTCCCCGCCATTTTGTTCCATGCTGGATATGGGTATATGGTGTGTCTTGCCAATAAGAGCTGCATAAGAGGGGTTACTCCTGTTGCAAAGAAATCACTATGATACTCTGCGCTGATTTGGGATTTTTCAGTGCAGTGTACTGGGGTTGTCAAAGTGAAGTATACTAGGATTGTTCAAATTGGGAGAAGACTAGGATTGTCAAAATGGGAATATAAAGGAATGTGCCAAACAGGGACTATAACACTCAGGGCCTCATTACACGGTAGGTGGTAAGGGTTTACCGGTACCGGTATTTTACCGGTACCGGTAAATCCTTACTGCCTTACTACGAGGTCCCTTTGCGGGTTGGGGAATTTAACGCCTGCTTTTTGCAGGCGTTAAAAACCAACCCGCAAAGCGACCAGTGGAGCTAATTACCGTACCGCAATTTGCAGTACCGTAATTAGCGCCTTCCCCATTCCCATAGAGCCCTATGGGGCAAAAATGGGAATGGGGAAGGGCAATGGTGGAAGGGGGAATTACCGCCCCGCCAACCTTGGAATGGGGCGGTAATTCCCCTTTCCACCAAGGCGGTGCCGGTATTTTACCGGCATGAACCATGGCGCTAATAGCGCCATGGTTCATCGCCTACCGTGTAATGAGGCCCTCAGAGTTAAACATTTGGAATAGGGTGTGATTTTTCCAGCTGGGAGCATACTGGTACTTTCCTCTACCCTAGCCCAACATCTTGTCCCATCTACATCCCATCCACTACCTCCAGACAAGGACAGGGGACCTCATCATAAGGGACTGCGAGACCTAGTACCAGTGGTAAGAAGCTGGCAAAGAGTGCAGGAGAAAGTGTCGTTCAAGGAGTAAAAGATGAAGGGAACCCTACTCCAGGGGCCAAGATAGCTCCTTGGGGAGCTGGAAAGACGTGAAAGACATTTGGAAAGTACAGAGGTCTCTTTGGAGACTGCTGAGGGCCCCCACCTTCAGTAATAAACAGTAGGCCCTGAAAGAAAATGCAAAGATAAATAAGGTATTCGTAAGGGAGAAAAAGTGCACTCAAGGTGGGAAATGTAGGGTGCCAAAAGACATTATGAGATAGAAATAATCCTGACGTTGAATTCTGGCAAATTCACTGAAAGTGCTAAAGTGCACAAACAACATTTGGAGGTAAGAGCCCTGAATGTGCAATGTGGTTCATGTGGGGACATGGCAAAAGATATTGGGCATCATTACAACGGTGGTAACTCATTTACTGCTGCCACCATAATGTTGTCTTGGAAGTGGAGGTAAATCTTCCATATTGCTGTCTGTTTTATAGCTTACTTTTATTTTATTATCTTGCTAGTGGAGGTAAATCTTCTATATTGCCAGGTTGTTTTATTCCCTGTTATGAAGCCCCACAGAACTCTGTTCGGGTTTGCTGGAATTGCAGAGGGGAGGTAACTCCTCCAATTGGTAACAGGCAATACCATCCACATAAATAATATTGTCATACATATAGTTGCTGGGAAATGGCATAGGTAACAGTATTTATGGGGACAATGTATGGGGTAAATGGGGTGGTGGTGGCGGTAGCGGGGCTGTCCCCTGCTCCCTTTAAAAAATTATGGGGGTTGCGGCGGTGTACCCTGCAGGTTCCATATGGTAATATTGCCACAAAAAAGGCACCATTCTTGTATGGCGACATTTTTGCGGGGATATTATCACATGGAACCCTCCAATTTACCTACAAAGTCGCAATTTGATTTTGGGTAATAAAAGTGGCGGATTCTGTATGTGCTGCTGGTGAGTTGATAACACCTGAGCTCCTGCTATACTTGAAAGGAATAGTGATTGTCCCGAAGGCTCGGGCATGTGTTTTTAAGCATAAGTTGATCGATCGCACAAACATTTCCAATGCACCTTACTGTAGTTTTGCTCTTTTGTACATATGCAAAATCAGGATGCAGGGCACAGCCATCTTGTGATCATCTTATCCGTTGCCGCATCGCCCAAGCAGGACTGCCCTTGCGGCACTAAATCATATCCCCCGCCCCTGAGCCTGACATCACCAAACCGAGTAATATTCTTCGCCTTTCTCCCTGACGTTAGTGGGCAGCGTAGCCAAACGCGGCCAGTCATCACCTACGTGACGTGACGCAGCACCCAGAAATCAACACACATCGTCTCACAACTCAGCGTGTCACAATTCGGAATATAAAACTGTACTTTAAAAGGAAACAGCAAGACTGTACAATTTGTAAAGTAATTTTATTTCACAATAAACGCTCCGGGAACATCCGGCTATTGCCATATTCAATCAAATTGGAATTTTTTTCTTTGCTCTCGATCCAAAAATGTTTATCGTGAGTCACGCGGTGTTCCTTTTGGGTACACAAGGTGTTCATTTTGGGTAAAAGAAGCACTTTGGTCGCACAGTGAATTGCAGGGCTTGTGCATCAACTTGTGGCTAGACCACCGTAAAGAATGTTATGTTGCTCCTAATGGCTGGTACCGCGTAAGGGTATATTGGCCCTTGGCGATCGTCCCAAAAAAGAGTCAAATATATCCAGTTATTGACATGTATCTGCCGCTGCCAGTTGAAGAACCCATCAGTTGGCATCTGGAATCGATGACAATCGCAGAATGGCAGGATGTACATGTTTGGAAAACTTAATAGAAATGTGTCTCAGTAGCCGATCTTTATTACAATTTATCATTTTACTTATTAATTCAACATCGAGTTAAAACTAACGATTAGCACAGATGTGAAACAATGTAAACAGAGAGAAAACAATGTGGAAAGTACTACACAATTTGATTCAGAGGATAGTGCAATGTAGTAAGTTCAGCTCTAAACGGGATACGGAAGCTGATGCTACCATTCAAGGTGCACACAGATGGCATTTTAATGAAATATTAGCATTGAACCTGGGTGAACCGAGTGGTGGTCTACATGCATCTCGATGCTGGACTGCCCATGTGCCCGGTACAAAGACCAGTACACACAAAGGTTGTACTTGCATTTCATTGCAATATGCCACACAGAACAAATGAGTAGAATGTAACCCAGCAATAACTGTCAGCTAATGATAAGTTGATGCTGGTTCAGGTATATAATTGTCGAAAGTCAAACTTACATTATATTCGGCATTTCCATTCTCTTGTTATAACTCAGACCGTAACGCAGACTCCGTTCATCAATGATTTTTCATAAACTGAACTTACATGATCCTTAGTTCAGTTTTGGAATGGAGAACCTTATCATATCTTATATTATTACACCCCTCTTTTGATTCAATTCCTTTCGGAATGGTCCCTTTCTCTCAAGGTCAAAAAACAATTGAACCTTATACTGTGTGTGCGATGCGTGGGATTCCTCAGCTCACAAGCAAAAATTCAAAGCTGGTGACCTTCACTCAGAATGAAGATACATTCTTAGTTTGCAACATCTTGGCTCACCGCATCCATTAGAACTGGAATTGTGATGCACGGGCACAGGAGGAAAAATGAGGGGGCTGTCCTTGCTCGATGATCGTGGTGCTGCTGAGGGGTAGGGGAAACTTGGCAATGACAGAATGCACCCTACTCCAGAATTGGAGTCGACGGTACACAAAAAGGAGTCAAAGTGTGTCTAGCAATAGCCCTACCTCTGCTTATGTCACGGCCTTCTTCCCTTATTGAAAGGGGCCCCTAGGGGTCCCTTACTTCTATGGAAACAAGGCGAGTCACCACACACGATAGATATGCCAGACACAAGGTTGTATTCCCAAAGCTAGGGTTTATTGCAAAGCAAATAGTCTCAGTTGGCCAACTCGGTCTCACGCCCCGCGACGTGTATCTCTAAACCTCGAGGGACGCAAGAGAGTGAATTACGTACATCAGTTACATATATACAAAATGCATATCATACAATCAGCTATGACATGTTTAACACCCCCCTTTATTGGGTTTCTTTGAACTCGGTGTGATGATGGACACTTTCGACAATTATGACACCTTCAAATATCTATTCTAGTAACAATATGCAATTTGTAAGTGCGGAGGCATCTTTCAGTTGCTGAACAGAACACAGTGCTTCTGTTCTTGGAAGCGAGCTACATACGGGGGCAGAGTCGCATTCCAGACATTGCTATCTTTGAGGTGCTATTCGTTTCCTGGGAGCCGACACGCTCGAAAGGGATCATTAAAGGGGGGGCCATAAAAAGAGCATAATTCAAGCCTTTAGCAGCTTTATTCTAAACATATTCTACCATATAACGAGACTGGCTGGCAGCTGTGAAATGATTAAATGCCCTGCAGCTCTGCTTCAAGGCTACATTCGGGAGGGAGCCGGGCATTCTTTCCTGGCACTACCTACGTTGTGTTTCAACAAACTCTTGTTATCCTTGCGGCCCTACGGCCTTGTCCTTTCACGTGCAGACAACAATGTTTTACAGTCGAGCAGTGTAAGCAGAAAATGTACTGCGAAGCAATAAGAACAGAAAGCAATGAGCAATGGTTAGAAAACAAAATGGCGATCCTTGTTACATCAAAATGGCCGTTCATTGGCAAACTCGGAAACCTATATGTCTGTCATATCGTGCATGAGACGGTTGGCCTACGGCCATCAAAATACGTTTGCCGTCACATATGAGAGGTATCCATTTTTCTAGACTGACAAACCCTCCTTTGGCCGTATGCCAAATGTCTCATCCATTCATTGTATCCTCCTCTAATGACGATAAATCTGAAGTACTTATGTCTGAATTTTGCATGCTATTGTAAGCATCATCATCTTCATTAATATCTATAGCCATCAATTCTTTTACTGTTTTCATCTCATTTGCGTCTTGGTGAGCCCAACCATGAGTTTGTTTTCTTTTTGTCATCATATGCATACATCCCTTAGTTACATTACTTGCGCTTTATGGAATATGGAACAACCCACAGGCCTCATTATTATTTCCTCAAACTCATTCATGTTGGTTCTCTCTAATTGACCCGTACTTATTCCATTTCTCATACAACATTGCACTTAAAGATGCACTACATGCAGAACTTGATGGTAATGGTTGTACATACCAACCTATTCCTTTCCCAGCATGCTGCGTTAAATGGGCACATACCCAGCAATTTGTTTTCTTCAGAATTGCATATGTCATAGTCATAATTAATAACAACGTGTTGTTCCCAAACCCGTCCCTGTGTCTTTCTTCCATTGGGGACAGGGTATAAGTAATCACCTGAACCGGGCTTTCAGTAGTGGATATATTAACTATTGGTAAAAACATTCCCAATGGGTGTATCGATTCCACATACCATAATACTAGGGTTGTCGTTATCGGTGCTACCACGCTCATAAAGCACATAATTATTGTCAGTGCCAGCATACAATTCTTTCTACCATGCGTTTTTCTTAAGCTTTCAGTCTTTACAATTGACTCATTCTCAGCAGTGGTGCAGGAGGAGGCTGGAACCGGTCCCGACATGTTTCTCATCGTCCTTCTTCTTCCTTATTACAGTCCGTCGTGGATATCTCTCTTTGTTGCACTTTCTCTGATGTCAATAACTTCAACGGAATTAGTCACCGTTCAGTTCTGCCAGTCCTTTATAGCCTGGATTTGCTTATTTTGTTTTTAGGCAAGATCACTTGTCCTTTCTCATACTGCTCAGAGGACTTTTGATCAGTTATCTTATTGCCTTAGTACCATGTGCGCCCAGCTTGACCGCTCTGGTTCCAGACACATGTACTTTTTATGATCGTACCGAGGAGCCGCAAGTCTTGAATTGTCCGACTTGCACAATTCTCACGCTTCTCTCCTCTACACCTCTCGTTCCTTCTCCGTCCATGAGCAGAACCAGAGGTTGACTTAAACACCAAAGAACTGTGGATCACTTTGTCTTTCGAGGCCGCAAATTGTATCGCCTCACTCCTGGTATTGTGTGATCCGTGAACAGTGCCAGTGCACTTCCAGATTCAGGTTAAAAGTCAGCCTGTGGTGCTACTGCAGATGCTGGTGTGCGCCGCCCCAGTGATGCAGATTCGGTCTTTGGTGTGCGGGCAAGTGCTGGTGGGCGCCAAAGGGGTACACGTTTAGTTTCTACTGGTATTTATAAGGCAGATTTTGTGTCGGCCAACAGTGATGTAGATTGTGCTGGGCAACATTGGGGCACTCTTTGCCCTTTCCCCTTTTTGGCAATCGTCTCAGGCTTTGGTTCGAGTTTCACTTCTCGCTTGGGCAGATTTGGTGGTGGCTTACTGGCAACAGTTTCTTCCGTTTCTGGGACCGCTGTCTCTTTCCGGTCGTCTGGGTCAGGCAAGTCTTTCAGTGAAGTTGGAATCTTTTTGGCATGGGTGGCATGGATCTACGACTTCCGTCTATCCACCCGTATCGCCGTCTGTGTTGCCAAGAGTACTTGATAGGGGCCACGCCACCTGGGTGCTAACAATGACTTTCTTTCAAAATTTTTAAGCAGCACCCAGTCTCCTGGCTCCAGCGCGTGCCCCGACCGGTGTATCTCACTGGTAATGCCTCCTGCACCTGCTGATGAATCAAACGCAATTTCTGCATTAAAAGGCCACAATAAGTACTAAGCACAGGATGTTCTACCTCTCTAAGTCGTTTTGGCTGAGGTGCGCACCAAACATTTGCCGGCCTCCCCATTACGATTTCATACGGGGAGAGCCCAGTTTTAGCCTGTACAGACGTACGCATGCATAATAGCGCTATTGGTAATGCATCCACCCAACTCAACTTGCTTCCTGCACATATTTTGCTGATTTTTTACTTGAGAATCCCATTGTGCCTCTCCACAAGACCAGCCGAACTCGGATGCCTTGAACTATGGAATCTCTTATCAATCTGAAGACCCGCACATATCTGTAACACCACTGCACCCACAAACTTTGGGCCATTATCTGACCATAGGACACGGAGCAAGCCAAAACGGGAAAAATATTCTTTAAGCATTGCTTTTGCCGTGCTCATTGCTGTGCAGTCTTTTAAGGGATATGCCTCCACCCACTTGCTGAATGCACAGATCACCACTAAGACATATTTCAAATTTTGGCATCCCTCCATCTCTATGAAATCAAAATGGATCACCTCAAAAGGCATAGAGGGCTGGCCAAAACTGCCTATTGGAGTCACTGTTCCCTTTCCTACATTGTGTTGTAAACACGTGATACAGTTCTGCACCAACCTCTCTGCATTCTTCTTTATGTTTACATTCTGCCATACTGTAGATAGGTGTTGTATTATCTTTTTCGCACAGATGTGAGTAGGGCTGTGGGCCATTGTGACCATTGCAGTCACATACGAATTTGGCAACATCCAATTTCTAGTTCCCTTGTCCACCCAACAACCCTCCAAATCTAACTCTGCAGAGCCCTCTGCCCACCCTTGTATTTCATCAGCCGTAGCTTCGGCCTGCATTTCTCTGACAGTGTCAATTCCATTTTCTTTCATACAGGGTACTTCCCCAGTCTGAAGCGTCATCATTTTGGTATTTAAATCAGTGGCAGTTTGTTTCACAATTCTGTCTGCAAACGCATTTCCCTCTCCTACTTTGCTACCTTTTTGTGTGCCTCGCATTTCACTATTGCTAAGCACTTTGGAAGCGTGAGTGCAGACAGCAATCGTACAATCAAAGGGCCATGTTGAATTCTGGCACCATGTGATGTCAAAAACCCTCTCTCAGCCCAGAGAAGACCAAAGTTATGAACCACCCCAAAAGCATGCTAACTATCAGTATATATATTCACATTCAAATTTTCAGAATTCTCGCAGGCTCTGGTCAATGCTATTACCTCTGCGGCGTGTGCCGAGTTGTAGGGGACTCTTTTGCTTTCTACAACGCTCTCTAGGGTAGTGATAGCGTACGCGGCAGTTGTCATGCCGTCAGGTAATTTAAAACAAGAGCCGTCACAAAATAACTCTCCATCTGGCTCTTTCTGTGGGGTATCACTTAAATCAACTCTCCCCTTGGTTTCTTCCTCAGTGACCATTAAGCAATCATGGGGGGGTGATTCATTCCCCCAATTTCTTTTATGGGTAGTGGCATTAATTCTGCAGGATTCAAAGCGCTACACCTCATAATTTGGACATGGGGCGCGAACAAGATAATCTCATATCTTGTCAATCTAGCAGAGGTGAGGTGTTGCATCTGTGTTCTATTTAATAGAACGTCTATGGCATGTGGCACCATCAGAATTAAAGTATGCCCCAATACGATCCCTTCCGTTTGTTTCACTGACGCAGCAGCCGCCGCGACAAATCGCAAACATCGTGGTAGTGCGCGCGCTACAGGGTCCAGCGCAGAAGAAAAATAGCCGCATGGCCTATTTCTTCCACCTTGTACATGTGTCAAAACCGCCAATGCACATCCTTCACTTTCACACACAAACAGTCTAAAAACCTTCTCATAATTCGGCGTGCCCAAAACTGGAGCAGAACATAATGCAGTTTTCAATTGATCAAATGCTCTCTGACATTCCTCATCCCACTGTAGAGGCATAACCGCATCCTTTTTAGTCAAATTCACCATCGGTTTCACAATTAACGCAAAATTACCAATCCATTGTCGGCAATATGAAGCCATGCCTATTATGGCTCTGACTCCTTTCTGTGTCTTTGGAATAGGCATACAAGAAATACTTTCTATGCGTTCTGGCGTTAGCCTTCTCCCTTCTTTCGAAAGTAGGTAGCCCAAATAGGCCACCTCCTTTAAATTATATTGAAATTTCTTCAAACTAGCTTTATGGCCATATGCCGCTAGGTGTGACAGTAGTAATACAGTGCTTTCTTTACAAATCTCCTCTGTGTCAGCAGCTAATAATAGATCGTCTATGTATTGCAAGAGTACGCAACCCACTGGTAAGTCTAGCATGTCTACCTGCTCTTTCAATGCTCTACTGTAAATACTCAGACTTTCCGTGTAACCTTGTGGAATCCACGTGAATGTAAATGATCGTCCTCCTAATGTGAACGCAAACAAATATCTGCTGTCCTTGTCCACCGGAATGCTAAAGAACGCATTTTTTAGATCAACTACACTAAAATATTCTGCTGAAACAGGTATCATTGTCAATATTGTAGTGACATCTGGCACTAAAGAAAACTGTGGATCTACTACTTTGTTTAGCGCGCGCAAATCAATTATAAAACGGTATGGTACTCATTGCCTCCTTTTTTATAAACTGGAAGAATCGGGCTGTTGCATGTACTGCCCGTAGTTTCTTCAATTACCCCTAATTTCACCAAATCTGTAACAATACTCTTCAATCCTTTCTCACCTTCAGCTGAAATTCTGTATTGGGGAATTCACGGTAGGGTAACACACTCTTTCAAAATGATCTTTACTGGCTCTATTTTCAAGCATCCTACATCGTTGTCATGCATTGCCCATATACAGGTTGGCACTTTACTTAGTTCTCCTGGTAAAGTTTCAGACATGAATTCTGACACAGGGGCATCTTGCGGCCAAATCGTCAGGGACACCCCGTCTGCCGTGCAATGTATAACGGAACCTAATTTTTTCAACAAATTTAATCCCAACAGGTTCTCCCCACAATTTTCTGTTAAAAGGAAAGTATAATGTTCAGTGAATGGTCCTATAGTAACTGTGACTGGCTGGGACACTGGGTTTATGACTGGTGTACCTGCAAACCCTACGGAAACATTGTTTTGCCCTGACAGTGGTATGTCCGGAACCAAGTGATGGTCTATTGAACACTTTTGCGCTCCTGTATCTACAAGAAAGCGGTGCTCCTCATTCCCGACTCTCATTTCTACGTAGGGTCCTCTCTGATTCACAGGAATAGACACTGGTTCCGACCCCTGACCTGGGCTGTCCTATTTGGGAAATAACACATCGTCCGATGTGTAATCATTACTGTTACTGTAATACGTGTTTGGCTGTGTATCGAAAACGTTCCCACTCTTCCCTCTATTTCCCCCACTCTGGTTTCCAGACCGTTGGTTTTGCTGTCCCTGACTCTGATTAGGGGCACTTTGGTTTTGGGTTTGGTTTTGATTACCTCCATTATTGTGGTGCTGCTGCATACTATTCCTATTTAGTCCATTCGCTCCTTGGTGCCCTCTGTGCTGTCTCCTCTGACCAGACCCATTTCTATTCTGCAGATGCGGACATTGCGCTCGCCAGTGTCCTTCCTCCTTACAATATGCACACTGATTTGGTCCCACTGTTCCCCCATGCATATTCAAATTACTCCTCCCTTGTGCATTCCCTCTCCCTCTATTATGTCCTACTACTTGCTGCAGTAGTACCTGCGTTTTCAGTAGGCATGCTGCCCCCATCTGTTTTAACAACGATAATTCGTCCACCATTGCATTCTGCCCCGGCAATGGTAACTGCTGCCGTCCATTATGTGACCCCTGCATTCCCTTCCGATGTGTCCCGATATCCTTACCCCTGTACCCAGGCGTAGTAAACATTTCGGCATAATCATTAGCTAATTCATCTTTAAGTTCAAAAAGTCCATATACACGTTCTCTCACTTCTTCATCCCTCTCCCTACAGCGTGCTAATGCTTTCAAATCTAACAATCGCTGCAGTGGTAATTTCCCAATTAACTGTTTCCATTTCTCCACCAAATATTCACCCATGCATTCCAACACTACCTGTCTTTCGTTGCTTCTTCGGAAGTCATACATCGAAGCCAATGCTGCCGTCCCATCATTCCAGTCTATATACATCTCTGCCTGTTGCTGCAATTCCACCTTCCTTTCTTTGCTGATCGCACTGCGAGTTACCCTCGTGCATCCCCGCTGTTCAGTCCCACCTCTCGCCCCCGTGGTTTCAACTTCAACCCCGGGAGGAATGGACGGTACCGAGTCTGTATCTAAGGCGGGAGGTGCGGCTGGGACAATGGGAACAGGGAGTGTCTGTTGTGGGCCTGGTTGGCTAATAGGAAGTGTTACATGCGCGGTCTGTGGCTGTGGGAGGGCTTGAGCTACAGGAGGGAGAGTTTGAGCTGCGGGCGGGGTTTGGGCACTAGTTACTGACGTGTTTGGCCTCCCTTCTGATCTTGAGCTTTGTTTTGTATGGGTCAATATGTTTTCTATCAATTCATCTGCTATGTGTAATTCTCGTTGTGGGTATATTTTTTCTATATTCAACTGGTCACGTCTACCCGACCTCCTTAGACTCTCCGTCCACTCCTCCTCTTCCTTTTCTTCCGCTACTTCACCTTTCGATTTATGCCTGCGTGCATGCTTTGCTCTACATCTAAATCGGAGCATTGCTTCCCTTCTCCAGTCCTTAACGATATCAAATGCTGCAGGATGCGCTTTCTTTCTTATCAACACCCTTTCCAAGTTATCTATTCTCGCTATCTCAAAACTACCATTAATCGGCCACTGATGGTCTTGTTGCTTTCTGGTTTGCCTATGCCAAGTCTCACAGAATATTATCGCTCCCACACCATACTTCGCATCCATCTCATATGCCGGCGTTCCCCCACGTGGTGCAATTTGGCCATCTTCCAAAGATTGTCTACAACAGCGGAAAAACCCTGCTAGGGTGGACAATACCCCAGGCATGTTTCAGCCTTCCCCCTGGTTAATCAACCTTACCTAGGGCATTTGATTTTGCAAAGTCAACTCTCAACCAATATCAGGATTACTTTGAATCGGGGAATGATTCACCTGATAAACCAATTTGTCCTTTTGGACACAAGTCGTCTGTATACTGACGCAACCAATGACGTTGTGTCTGCGTTTCTTGGCTTCCGCCTCAATTCGGGACCCTCGCCTCCTTGTTCTCTAGCCAGGCACGTCGATCAGGGATCAGATGTGTGCAGATCTGCAAAGGAGTCTCTCATCGCTTCTACAAGGCGCCCCGAACACCTCTTGATCCCGGCTCGATCGTCCCGTCCTCGCCGTTCTCCGCCTTTACTCAATTACAACGTATGCGATGGAACAAGTGGGGGAGGGTCCCTATTCGGGCGCCATCTTGAAAGGGGCCCCAAGGGGTCCCTTACGTCTATGGAAACAAGGCGAGTCACCACACACGATAGATACGCCAGACACAAGGTTGTATTCCCAAAGCTAGGGTTTATTGTAAAGCAAATAGTCTTAGTTGGCCAACTCGGTCTCACGCCCCGCAACATGTATCTCTAGACCTCGAGGGACGCAAGAGAGTGAATTACGTACATCAGTTACATATATACAAAATGCATATCATACAATCAGCTATGACATGTTTAACACCCCCCTTTATTGGGTTTCTTTGAACTCTGTGTAATGATGGACACTTTCGACAATTATGACACCTTCAAATATCTATTCTAGTAACAATATGCAATTTGTAAGTGTGGAGGCATCTTTCAGTTGTTGAACAGAACACAGTGCTTCTGTTCTTGGAAGCGAGTTACATACTGGGGAAGAGTCGCATTCCAGACCTTGCTATCTATGAGGTGCTATTTGTGTCCTGGGAGCTGACTCGCTCTACAGGGCTCCGTAAAGGGAGGCCGTAAAAAGAGCATAATTCAAGCCTTTAGCTGCTTTATTCTAAACATTTTCTACCATATAACGAGACTGGCTGGAAGCTGCGAAATGATTAAATGCCCTGCAGCTCTGCTTCAAGGCTACATTCGGGAGGGAGCCGGGCATTCTTTCCTGGTGCTGCCTACGTTGTGTTTCAACAAACTCTTGTTATCCTCGCAGCCCTGCGGCCTTGTCCTTTCACGTGCAGACAACAATGTTTTACAGTCGAGCAGTGTAAGCAGAAATTTACTTCGAAGCAATAAGAACAGAAAGCAATGAGCAATGGTAAGAAAACAAAATGGCGATCCTTGTTACATCAAAATGGCCGTTCATTGGCAAACTCGGAAACCTATATGTCTGTCATATCGTGCATGAGACGGTTGGCCTACGGCCATCAAAATACGTTTGCCGTCACATATGAGAGGTATCCATTTTTCTAGACTGACATTATGTGGCCTAGTTCTCATCCCTTTTGTTGGATTGGAAGGCAATTGTAAAAGCTGCACTAGTTGAAAAAAAAAATACCAAAGAGGATACATTTTAACAGACAAATTGAATACTTTATTTGGACACTTCATAAAAACATTGTTGATCAAAAAAACAGATGTTAATCATTTGTACCTGTATTTGAACTGTTCCACAAGCTATGCTTTAGGTGGACAGGGCACGTTGGCAATGTTTTGTGGCAATGTATGTGTACTCAGAACAAAATCGCACACAATTCCATGATTATGCATCTCCAAAACATTAATAAAAAGATCTTTCACAAAATAAAATTCCATTTCCTCATATACTGGCTTGACCACCCATTTTTTGCTTCTTTTTCTAAAAGCCATAGTGTAGCGAAGCATCCCAAGGTTTCCCGCAGTCCTCGATTGTTCACGGCCTACATTCTCATCATGCGCTAATACAGCTAGTAATGTCCTATATTTCATCCCTTGAATGCCGAAATGCAATCACTTTGGCCTGTACTTTAGGCACATATTGTGGAACCTCCAAATCTCCTGTGTGACAGAATGCTGTGAGTCCCTTCAGATCTCTTGATAGAGTTTTATCAAACACAATCTTCTCAAGGGCTTTGTGTGGAGGCGAAGATGGAATCAACCACTTCTTTTTCCGTTCCTGCTCCGGCGACAAAAGGCCATGTTCACATTGGTGGAAATGTTGGTTTTCTGTCCAAGAGTATACGTTGGAACAGTGGTGCATCAGTGACCGCCATTTTTCTAGTAGAATTTCCACAGACCCATCACAAGTTTTGGAGCTCCACCAAAGATGGTTGATGAAAGACTGGGACCACTGTGAAATACTTTCAGAACCTTTTTTTCCCTGCAGCTGAGATTTTGTATTGATGCATTTGGCAACATGCCATAGATCAAATTGATGGCGAATATTTGGAAACTGCTCTCTCATTGTCTTGGCTATTGAAATGTGTCTATCCGTGGCTATGAGTTCGATTTGCATTCCCCTCGATTGTAGATCTTCCAGTGATTTCAGAAAACCAAGTTTCTCCATGGCCACTGAGTATTTACATTCAGACACCTGCACGACCACCGAACTCACAATTCTTTTACTTTCCATGTTCTGAAAGTGGTATGTGCAGTACTTTGCTGAAAATCCGGGGCTGTCACACTGTCCATCGCCAGTTAGCCTGAACTGTTTTTCGGAGAATGTACTTTGAATAGACAATTGTTCAATTTTCCAAGCTTCACTAATGGCAGGGAATAGATATTGACGTTGATATTTGTAGCAATGCATTTTAGAAATGAAATGGAGTCCCACAAATTGACAGAAACTGGACATCTTAATCAAACTAGAGCCATTGAAAAGTAAAGCTGCTGCACACAGTAGATTGCCAGCTGGCAGTTTCCCCAGTATTGGTTGAGCGGACCATGAACATTTTTCATGTAACATTCACCAATGGCTTCCCACATATTTCCCCTCTCACTGAATGTACACATTTCAGCATCTTTATAATCTCCATCAAGCTGCTTTCGAATACTATGTATTTGGCCTCCTTTATTAGACTGTCACCCTGCATTAATGTTGTTTCTGGCTGAACTGTGGTTGACATATCAGCCAAACTGGACATACTGTAGTCAAGATCTTTGTCTAGTTCCTCAGTCAATTGTATTGATGCTTCAGTCTCTGTCATTTCAGCATCTGTTACTTGAACCTGAATCGAAGAAAACATCAATGTCGACTGGTTTTTGGGGGGCCCTTTTTTGGTGGGTGTGGATTGTGTCAAGTGGTCTGCGACTAATTCAAAAGCATCCTCAATACATTCAGTTTCATCTTCATCTGGTGGAGCAGACGTATTGTAGCAATGGTTCAAAAACACTTTGCTGGCTTCGCCGGTCACATTAAATTCATTTTCTGGCCATTGGACAAATGCATCTCGAGTCTGAAAATGTCGCACCTCAATTAAAAGTTGCTCCATGGTGAAATCAGGTTGGCAAACAGCATCTCTCATTTGTGTCGCTGTCTGTGTCTGCATAGCTCGTACACCCTCAGGCAACTAGGAGACTGGTTGGAAAAAGATATTCAATGTAAATCCAACATACAGTATTGGACAGTTTACATTTTAAAAAAAGCATATTATGAAGGCCCCAGAACAAAACGCTGGTTAAAAATTGAAATTGTTTATAAATTAAGTTATTTTTCTTGCTTTTCGTTGAAACCTTCTTTACCGTAACGTCAGCAAAAGCAAGCTGGTCCACCGACTCAGATCCACGTGCCTCCTCTTCTATATCTGGATCTTGTCATCCCTAGAAAAGAGTATCCATTTAAAATAAGTCATTTGTAAGCACACTCTTCGAAATGGTGCACTCAAGCAATTTCCAAAAACTGCTTGTTTCTAATATTGTCACTGTCTAATAGTATCAGATCTAGGTCTGACTTTCTTTCATTAAAGGGAACTGTCAGTACACATACCTCTGGCTCTGGATCAACTACAAGGGATGATGTAATTGTAGTCAATGCTTCAGCATCTCCCTGAAACACAGCACTTGTATTAGTATGGATGAAACAATTGAAATTGAACACACACATTGTGACGCAGACATTGGTACATATCAATAGCAATCCACAAATGAAACATTGTCTAAACAAATGACACGGTACATAAATATGATCAGATTATCTCAAATTCCATGCATAAAATAATTCCGGAGCTGAATAGCTAAGTAAACCTACCTGATACATGCTCGAAGTGGTTGTTGACTCCAGGCAAGACATGGATGCTGACTCTTGCTCCTTCATATTCAGTGCATAGTCATGGAGTTGTAAAGGGAAAATATTATTTGATTTAGACAATTGCCATGTAAGTAGACAGATTAAGAAAACATTACGCTTATTTCAAAGGACACTATAGCATAGTAATCTGTGCCCATAAATCAATTTTCTATGAGGCTTCTAAAACCAAGGACAGATGTTCAGCAAAATGGTCCTTATTTAAAAAGCAATACAATCTTACTAATATGAAAAGTATTATAAGGGACAAAAACACCTAAAACACAAGTCCGTCCATTTAGTTACCTGTTCATGACCCCAAGGGCTACAGCTAAATCCAGAAGCATGACTCACCTGAGGCGGCATGTGAACGAATAGAGTCGGTATTGCATTTGGGAGCAATTTTCGAGTCGTTCTGAGTTGATTCTTCTTTGAGTACATGGATGGGTCGTACATATTCTGGGTAAAGTGCAGGCTGCAGATGCGTAGTTGATCACCCCTCTTGTCCTCCAAAACATCTTTGACTCTACTTTCAAGCTCTTCCAGCGCATATCCACAATATCGGACCCATTCTCTTATTCGATCTACAGCCTTTGGAAATACATGCATTGTAGTGCCTTCAGATTTCTCATGGATCTTAGAAGGGCGACCGAAAATCGCACATGCAGGCATTGTAAATTCTGCAACAAAAAAAGGTCAACATTATTCGAAAATTTCTTTGCATAAAAACATGAGAAAGAAGGATAATACCATACATTCTTCTATGCAAGGTATGTTTTGGTCACCACAGCAAAACCAGTGTAGCGTGGGCGGCTGTATTATAGGATAACTTTCATAAACAATTCTTTGATGTGATGAAAATCAGAACATGTTACTCATCCCTTGAATGTACTATCGTGCATCAAAAGGAAACATGCTTATAATATTGACACGGTCCGCTAAGGATGCAATTCGATGACAATTGACACTGATGACAATTGATATATCGATAACATAACAAATTAAACTCAATGACAATGAGACGAATAAACATAACACTACTGGGTATGTTCGCTCAAAATAGATAGAAATTTAGAGATCAAGGAGATATGATTAGTAGACATGCCCTTACCTTGACCAATAAACAGTTAGATTCAGCAAGCAGGGTAGTTAGTGGCAGGAGAACAGGGAGATGTTCACAGGTTGCACGACGACGAGTAGAGTCGCAGTGGTCACAGAAGTTCTCAGGTAGCACGACGACGAGCAGATTCGCAGTGGTCACTGAGGTTCTCAGGTAGCACGTTCACAAATTGACTTGCAGTGCTCAAAGATGCTCTCATCATAAATTACAAGTGGGTTATAAAGAATTAGAAAAGAGGGTGTGTATGTGAATGAATGATGTGTATATGTTGTGGTCTTATGTGGATTGCACGGGCGCGGCCTGCTTCAGGAGATCCTGCCTGGAGACACAGGGTCTGTATAGGCCATGTGTAGAATGGCCCCTGTGTGGAAGATACCTTTGAAGTGTGCATGGTGTTTGGCACCTTGGCTGTTCCCGCCCCTGCCAGCCCCCTTTGGCAGCGCACATCCACTGGTGCCAACTGCCTTTGATAATGGAGGGGGGATAGATGGGCCTGAGGTGTGCAAACAAGGGCCAGAACACACTGCTGAATGGAGCCACACTTATGTGGATTGCAGGGGTGCGGCCTGCTTCAGGGGATCCTGCCTGGAGACACAGGGTCTGTATAAGCCATGTGTAGAATGGCCCCTGTGCGGAAGATACCTTTGACGTGTACATGGTTTTTGGCACCTTGGCCGTTCCCTCCCCTGCCAGCCCCCTTTGGCAGTGCACATCCACTGGTGCCAACTGCCTTTGATAATGGAGTGGGGAAGGATGGGCCTGAGGCGTGCAGACAAAGGCAGGAACACTACTGAATGGAGACACACTTGATTCACTGAAAAACTGAAACAACCATTGATAAAAATTCTGTAGTGCTTTATTTTGTTTCTTATTTTTATGGCACAAATGTACTACACATTATAAAGTTCAGGTTGCAGCACAGTTAGGGAAAATCCCCTGTATTGACTGCTGTCACTGGGGAATGTGTCTCTAATGGCACCAACAGCACAGGCGGGTATTTCTCGTCAAACGCGGTGTCAAAGCCTTCCATGAAGCCACCATGTGTATGAACGATAGGCCACAAGCCTGTACCACCTGTGAAAGAGAAAGATACAAACTGTTTTTTAATGACCAAGATAAGTGTTTTAAACCTTAGTTGCCAATGACAATTCTTGTATTCAATGGCATTGTTGCCAGTGCAAATTCTATCTAGACACTGTACAATATTGAATGACTATTGTACGAATATTACTAGAGAATTGCAAGACTAAATTGGTTTGACAACGATATATTTAAGTTACGACAATATAGGAGACAACCTTGAAATAGTAGTGGCCTAAGTGACATCTTAACCAGAGTATACTTACTTGTTACTTGGATTCCGAGGGTGAACAGTTGCGCGAAGTTCGTGCATAAGCACCATCAAAATCGTCAACACGGACCGTGTGAGGCAGGCTGCCCTGAAGTCTGGCAGCTTGGTAACGCATTGCAGCTGTGGCTCGCCTTGCGATATGTAGGACAAGCATCCAGAGTTTCCTCGGCAGCAGCAGTTCTCCTCCTCGGTTGGCATTAGTGCACACCGATTGCAGGTACACCAGGTGGAAACACCGTCCATGCGACTAGGACCAGGCTCTTCATCGACTGAATCGTCCTCCCAACTGCTCCACCGGTGTGTATGAAGTGCGGGTTCCCTTTGCCAATGCTAAGCACAGCATTTTATTTCCTGTATGAGTTGATAACATCTGAGCTCCTGCTCTACTTTAATTTGAATTCTTGTTGGGGATTTCATCTTTCACTTTACTGAACTGAGCAGAGCAGCCCCACTGCCCATGCATCCCCTGCAGTTAAGGGCCCTGAGGCAAAGGTCAGCTCTTACGGCAGCAGTTCCAGTCTGTGTTTGCCTATGTTCGCTGTGGGAGCATGCAGCACAGACGTCAACCAGAAGCGACTGACAAGGTAAGAAAGGTGCCGGCAGGGGGGACAGCCATTACAGCTCCCTATTTCACTGTCCCTCGTCTTGTATTACTCCTATTAGCTAGGTTTTCTGTCTGCTGAAAGTGGCAGTTGTATATTATCCATATCTGGCATTAGTTCAATTGTCGTAGTTAGCCATTTGGGGATAATTCCCTCTATATAGGAAAGACAAATCTGTGTCTTTTGCATTTGCTGATGTGTTTGAAAATGAGGCTTTTTCCTCTATCAAGTGTTTTGTGTGTTTTGCATTTGCAGCTCTGTCACAAATGTTGACACTCTCCTCCCAGAGGGCTACAAGATCCTCTCTAAGCCCAAGCCTAACCGATCCGGGGCAGAGTGGCCCTGATCTTCCTTGAATGGGTCCATGCTACTATCATACCCACTCAGTCCTACTCTTCCTTCGATTGGCAGGTCTGCAGGCTTGGTGTCTCTCCTATCCTCTCGCTGACTCTGGCCACCATCTACAAGACCCCTGGCCCGGTCTCCCTCTCAGAGTGGTCTGACATCACCTTTTCTCTTCTGACCTCCACCTTCAAGCTTCTCCTCATCAGAGACTTCAATATTCACCTTGACACCCCTGACGCAGCCTCTGGACTCTTCTGCAACCTCTGTAACTCTCTTTCCCTCTCCATTCTTCCCTCTGGTTTGACACACTCGGCCAAACACACCTTGGATGCTCCTGTAGAGGAGGTCCCAAGTACGGCCCGCACTCCAACCGTCCATTTTGAAGTACCAGGAATGTTCACGCCAAAGTATTGGACGTATGATGAGCAAATAAACCAGCAGAGAGCCGCAGTGGGGCTCTGTCCAGTACCTAACAGAAGAACAGCACCTATTGAAGTACAGACACCAAGGAAAACATGGACAGTAAGGTATCCATTGAGAAAACCATATAAACAAATGAAACAAAATGAAGACTGTCTGAGTACAGTCCCTGAAGAAGCCAAAAAGGTCTTCATGGAAGACGAATGGTGACGTCACAAGAACCCGGACTGACCCACATATAGAAGAGATGACGACTTGAGAAAGAGACAAAACGCCATGGAAAAAAGACATTGTGAACTTAAAGTGAAAGGACGATATCAATTGTAAAAAGCTTATGCCATGGCCATGATGAAGATATTCAACCAGTTTACGCATGTACATATGCTTGGAACCACAAGAAAGCTAAGAAAATCGGGCGGCTTGCTATGCTTAGTAGTTAGATATATTGCGGCAAGCGCCAACTATACATATCTACCTCTAAAGAAGCACGTTATATAAGTATACTTCCACTTTGCACAAGAAGCAGAATCAAGCAAAGGTTCCTAGAGGCCACACGAGGAAAGCTTCATATTTAGCAAATCGAAAATAAATGGCAGAAGCGAAACTCAGCCGAGGCAAATCATGGCAAAAAAAGCCAAGGTCATATCAGCTAAAATAGATGAACAGTAGCTACAATTAATGAAGTGCAGAACAGAATTTCCTGCTCAGAAAGGTCAAGATAAGAAACTGAAGGCAGGTGGTGGGTAAAATGAAAATCAAGTACACGAATTACATGAAGAAGAGGCAAATTCACAGTGTCTGAATCACGTGACCAGCCGAGCGAGAAGAAGTGAGACTTTCAAACCTATGCATGGCAGTGGGCCAAGCGAAGATATCAGAACTTTTCCAGACAGGAGATGTACCACAGTGAAATAATTGACACATGACACATGGCCACTAAAGTGATGATTGATTGTAACAATAATTGGAGGAAGGCCGGGGGAGCTAGTGGGCACCCTGCACCTGGCCGACCATTCTGCATGCTGCAAGGCAAAGTGGAAAAATATGAGTGGGGTTGGTGCCAACCCAATCATAGTGGACCAAGTAATCTAGGGTCCTACAGGTAGTAGAACCAATGGGACATCGTACATTTAGTGATGTCTACAGTATCCATTTTGAAGGAAGGGCTTAGATGCCCCACCTGACAGTGTTTACTCAATCCCCTTACTCCGTTACCATATACAGATATAGTACTTATATTAAAGTTACCTTCCTAGAACCAATAGAAGTGCATGCTAACTTTTAAGCGTTAAACGTCAATGATGACGAGTTTTTAGTATAAATGATGTGGTTTTCATGAAGTTCGTTGGAGTTGTGAAGTGAGAGGGAAGATCACGCATCCGCTGATATTCATGAGACTCCCCCTTTTTTGTACTTGTCATTAAACAGACTCTCTTTGCCAAACCGTTCAGTTGTCAGTTTTGATTTGATGCTTGAGTGTTAATCTGCATCCCCATCCATCTCACGGGTGCTGCTATTGCATCTTAAATTGCTATTGGGCAAACCTCAGCTCTATGGGCCGGTTGGGGGTCTTGGTGCACACTTGGTAGCAGAGATAGGATGGTTTTTCGATTATCCATTAGATAAGACACCAATTGACCGTCGACATAAAGTAACTCTAGGTCTTCAGCAATATCATCCAGGTAAGTATACCGTGAAGCTCCCCTTAGACACTGGTTAGAGTAAAGAGCAAATCCTGCAGGCAAAGGTGTGAAGGGACATGTGTTTCCCCACAAAACCCCTTCCACTTCTACGAGTAGCTGAGCGGGTGAACGGCAGGAGAGGCAGTGACGAAGGTGGTGATCCCAAACATCCAGAGAGGAAACATGTGAACGGTGAGTGAAAAAGACTAAATGCTTTGGCAAAAAGTGCATGCCTTAGAACAACTATGGGAAGGTAATGGAGGGAGGTGGGAAAACAAAAATACAGTCAGAAGTAGAGTAGAATGTATATATTATATGGCCACGGTAGTGGCCATGTAGTTATGGTTAAGTTAGTGTTTCCATAGGAAGAGCACTTTTTGGGCGGCTTATAACTTCGCTCTCCCTGGACGAATCCTCACCAAACTTTGCAAAAATAGTATTTGGGTCACTCTGAATTTTTTTGCAAAGTTTGGTGAGGATCCGTCCAGGGGGGGAAAACTTATAGGGGGGGTCCCAAAACTTTTTTTTTCCCATAGACATAATGGGAAAAAACTTTGCTCACGCCTACAGCCCAAACCGCTGGATGGATTTACACGGCAGGAGCGGCGGCTTGGTCCCGAAAGCGTGCTTTGCTTTATTTGGTGTAAATCCGTCCAGTAGTTGTTAAAAAAATGACAAAAATGTAAGTGAAAAAAATTAGTGATATCTGTGTTCGCTTCGCGGACACACTTCCCTGTTCGCTCCGCGGACAGGACGGTGATTGGGCAAGCAGCTTGCGTGATGTCCATGGACATCTGGCATGCTCTCTCATTGGATGCGGTGAAAGCGTACAGTGCGCGTCTGGCTTCAGAGATGCCCGCCATCTTTGTTCCACGCCGCCTGCACAGTAAGTCTTGTGTCTGTCTCCTGTTCCAACCCACCCCTCCCACCCCCGCTCATGCCCCGTGTGTCCTTCTTGTCCCTCCCACCCCCACTCATGCTCCGTGTCTCCCCTGTTCGTCCAGCCCCCCGCTCACGCCATCGGCACACGGTGGCCTGCGGAGGGCCGAGGAGCGGGATCTGCTGCCGGCACATGAACGCCGTGTGTCTCCCTCTCCCTCCCCTACCCCCCGCTCATGCCCCGTGTGTCTCTCTCCCTCGCCCCACCCCCCGCTCATGCCCCGTGTGTCTCTCTCCCTCGCCCCACACCCCGCTCATGCCCAGTGTGTCTCTCTCCCCTTCCCCCCACCCCCCGCTCATGCCCCGTGTGTCTCTCTCCCTTCCCCCACCCCCGCTCATGCCCCGTGTGTCTCTCTCCCTCCCCCCACCCCCTCTTATGCCCCGTGTGTCTCTCTCCCTCCCCCACCCCCCGTTCATGCCTCGTGTGTCTCTCTCCCCTTCCCCCCACCCCCCGCTCATGCCCTGTGTGTCTCTCGACCTCCCCCCCACACCCGCTCATGCCCTGTGTGTCTCACCCCCTCCCGCCCACCCCCCTGCTCATGCCCGGGTGTCTCTCTAACTCCCCCCACCCCGGTTCATGCCCTGTGTGTCTCTCTCCTTCCCCCCCATCCCCGCTCATGCCTCGTGTGTCTCTTTTCCTCCCCTCCACCCCTGCTCATGCTCCGTATGTCTCTCTCCCTACCCTCCACCCCCGCTCATGCTCCGTGTGTCTCTCTCCCTACCCCCCTCCCCCCGCTCATGTCCCGTGTGTCTCTCTCCCTCCCCCAACCCCCGCTCATGCCCCGTGTGTCTCTCTCCCTCCCGTATCCCCGCTCATGCCCCGTGTGTCTCTCTCCCTCCCCCCCACCCCCGCTCATGCCCCGTGTGTCTCTCACCCTCCCGCCCACCCCCCGCTCATGCCCCGTGTCTCTCTCCCCTTCCCCCCACCCCCCGCTCATGCCACGTGTGTCTCTCTCCCTCCCCCCCACCCCCGCTCATGCCCCATGTGTCTCTCTCCCTCCCCCCCACCCCCGCTCATGCCCCCTGTGTCTCTCTCCCACCCCTCCACCCCCGCTCATGCCCCGTGTGTCTCTCTCCCTCCCCCCACCCCTGCTCATGCCCCGTGTGTCTCTCCCCCTTCCGCCCACACCCCGCTCGTGCCCCGTGTGTCTCTCTCCACTTCCCCCACTCATGCCCCGTGTGTCTCTCCCCCCACCCCCGCTCATGCCCAGTGTGTCTCTCCCCCTCCCGCCCACCCCTGCTCTTGCCCCGTGTGTCTTTCCCCCTCCAACCCCCGCTCATGCCCCATGTGTCTCTCCCCCTCCCGCCCACACCCCGCTCCTGCCCCGTGTGTCTCTCCCCCTCCAGCCCACCCCCGTTCATGCCCCATGTGTCTCTCCCCCTCTCCCTCCCACCCCCCGCTCCTGCCCCGTGTGTCTCTCCCCTTCCCCTCACCCACCGCGTGTCTCTCCCCCTCCCGCCCACCCCCGCTCATGCCCCGTGTGTCTCTCCCCCTCCCGCCCACAGCCCGCTCCTGCCCCGTGTGTCTCTCCCCCTCCAGCCCACCCCCTCGCTCATGCCCCATGTGTCTCTCCCCCTCCCGCCCACCCCCGCTCATGCCCCGTGTGTCTCTCTCTCTCCCGCCCACCCCCCGCTCCTGCCCCGTGTGTCTCTCCCCCTCCTGTCCACCCCCAGCTCATGCCCCGTGTGTCTCTCGCCCCTCCCGCCCACCCCCCGCTCATGCCCCGTGTGTCTCTCTCCCACCCCTCCACCCCCGCTCATGCCCCGTGTGTCTCTCCCCCTCCCCCCCACCCCCGCTCATGCCCCCTGTGTCTCTCTCCCACCCCTCCACCCCCGCTCATGCCCCGTGTGTTTCTCTCCCTCCCCCCACCCCTGCTCATGCCCCGTGTGTCTCTCCCCCTTCCGCCCACACCCCGCTCGTGCCCCGTGTGTCTCTCTCCACTTCCCCCCACTCATGCCCCGTGTGTCTCTCCCCCCACCCCCGCTCATGCCCCGTGTGTCTCTCCCCCTCCCGCCCACCCCCCGCTCATGCCCCGTGTGTCTCTCCCCCTCCTGCCCACCCCCCGCTCATGCCCCGTGTGTCTCTCTCCCTCCCCCCCACCCCCGCTCATGCCCCATGTGTCTCTCTCCCTCCCCCCACCCCCCGCTCATGCCCCGTGTCTCTCTCCCCTTCCCCCCACCCCCCGCTCATGCACCGTGTGTCTCTCGATCTCTCCCCCACCCCCGCTCATGCCCCGTGTGTCTCTCTCCCTCCCCCCACCCCGCTCATGCTCTGTGTTTCTCTTCCTCCCCCCCACCCCCACTCATGCCCCGTGTGTCTCTCAACCTCCCGCCCACCCCCCGCTCATGTCCCGTGTGTCTCTCCCCTTCCCGCCCACCCCCCGCTCATGCCCCGTGTGTCTCTCCCCCTCCCGCCCAGCCCCCGCTCATGCCCCATGTGTCTCTCTACCCTTCCCCCCACTCCCCGCTCATGCCCGGTGTGTCTCTCTCCCTCCCCCCACCCCCGCTCATGCCCCGTGTGTCTCTCCCCCTCCTGCCCACCCCCCGCTCATGTCCCGTGTGTCTCTCTCCCTCCCCCCACCCCCGCTCATGCCCCGTGTGTCTCTCTCCCTGCCCCCCACCCCCGCTCATGCCCTGTGTGTCTCTCCCCCTCCCGCCCACCCCTGCTCTTGCCCCGTGTCTTTCCCCCTCCAACCCCCGCTCATGCCCCATGTGTCTCTCCCCCTCCCGCCCACACCCCGCTCCTGCCCCGTGTGTCTCTCCCCCTCCAGCCCACCCCCGCTCATGCCCCATGTGTCTCTCCCCCTCCCGCCCACCCCCCGCACATGCCCCGTGTGTCTCTCTCTCTCCCTCCCACCCCCCGCTCCTGCCCCGTGTGTCTCTCCCCTTCCCCTCACCCACCGCGTGTCTCTCCCCCTCTCGCCCACCCCCGCTCATGCCCCGTGTGTCTCTCCCCCTCCTTCCCACAGCCCGCTCCTGCCCCGTGTGTCTCTCCCCCTCCAGCCCACCCCCTCGCTCATGCCCCATGTGTCTCTCCCCCTCCCGCCCACCCCCGCTCATGCCCCGTGTGTCTCTCTCTCTCCCGCCCACCCCCCGCTCCTGCCCCGTGTGTCTCTCCCCCTCCTGTCCACCCCCAGCTCATGCCCCGTGTGTCTCTCGCCCCTCCCGTCCACCCCCAGCTCATGCCCCGTGTGTCTCTCCCCTTCCCGCCCACCCCCCGCTCATGCCCCGTGTGTCTCTCCCCCTCCCGCCCAGCCCCCGCTCATGCCCCATGTGTCTCTCTACCCTTCCCCCCACTCCCCGCTCATGCCCGGTGTGTCTCTCTCCCTCCCCCCACCCCCGCTCATGCCCCGTGTGTCTCTCCCCCTCCTGCCCACCCCCCGCTCATGTCCCGTGTGTCTCTCTCCCTCCCCCCACCCCCGCTCATGCCCCGTGTGTCTCTCTCCCTGCCCCCCACCCCCGCTCATGCCCTGTGTGTCTCTCCCCCTCCCGCCCACCCCTGCTCTTGCCCCGTGTCTTTCCCCCTCCAACCCCCGCTCATGCCCCATGTGTCTCTCCCCCTCCCGCCCACACCCCGCTCCTGCCCCGTGTGTCTCTCCCCCTCCAGCCCACCCCCGCTCATGCCCCATGTGTCTCTCCCCCTCCCGCCCACCCCCCGCACATGCCCCGTGTGTCTCTCTCTCTCCCTCCCACCCCCCGCTCCTGCCCCGTGTGTCTCTCCCCTTCCCCTCACCCACCGCGTGTCTCTCCCCCTCTCGCCCACCCCCGCTCATGCCCCGTGTGTCTCTCCCCCTCCTTCCCACAGCCCGCTCCTGCCCCGTGTGTCTCTCCCCCTCCAGCCCACCCCCTCGCTCATGCCCCATGTGTCTCTCCCCCTCCCGCCCACCCCCGCTCATGCCCCGTGTGTCTCTCTCTCTCCCGCCCACCCCCCGCTCCTGCCCCGTGTGTCTCTCCCCCTCCTGTCCACCACCAGCTCATACCCCGTGTGTCTCTCGCCCCTCCCGTCCACCCCCAGCTCATGCCCCGTGTGTCTCTCGCCCCTCCCGCCCACCCCCCGCTCATGCCCCGTGTGTCTCTCCCCCTCCCGCCCACCCCCCGCTCATGCCCCGTGTCTGCCTCGTGTTCCCCCCACCCCCCGCTCATGCCCCGTGTTTCCCTCGTGTTACCCCCCACCCCCCTGCTCATGCCCCATGTCTCCCTCGTGTTCCCCCCACCCCCCGCTCATGCCCCTTCTCTCTCCTTCCCCCCCACCCCCGCTCATGCCCCGTGTGTCTCTCCCCCTCCTGCCCACCCCCCGCTCATGCCCCGTGTGTCTCTCTCCCTCCCCCCCACCCCTGCTCATGCCCCATGTGTCTCTCTCCCTCCCCCCACCCCCCGCTCATGCCCCGTGTCTCTCTCCCCTTCCCCCCACCCCCCGCTCATGCACCGTGTGTCTCTCGATCTCTCCCCCACCCCCGCTCATGCCCCGTGTGTCTCTCTCCCTCCCCCCACCCCGCTCATGCTCTGTGTTTCTCTTCCTCCCCCCCACCCCCACTCATGCCCCGTGTGTCTCTCAACCTCCCGCTCACCCCCCGCTCATGTCCCGTGTGTCTCTCCCCTTCCCGCCCACCCCCCGCTCATGCCCCGTGTGTCTCTCCCCCTCCCGCCCAGCCCCCGCTCATGCCCCATGTGTCTCTCTCCCCTTCCCCCCACTCCCCGCTCATGCCCGGTGTGTCTCTCTCCCTCCCCCCACCCCCGCTCATGCCCCGTGTGTCTCTCCCCCTCCTGCCCACCCCCCGCTCATGTCCCGTGTGTCTCTCTCCCTCCCCCCACCCCCGCTCATGCCCCGTGTGTCTCTCTCCCTGCCCGCCACCCCCGCTCATGCCCTGTGTGTCTCTCCCCCTCCCGCCCACCCCTGCTCTTGCCCCGTGTCTTTCCCCCTCCAACCCCCGCTCATGCCCCATGTGTCTCTCCCCCTCCCGCCCACACCCCGCTCCTGCCCCGTGTGTCTCTCCCCCTCCAGCCCACCCCCGCTCATGCCCCATGTGTCTCTCCCCCTCCCGCCCACCCCCCGCACATGCCCCGTGTGTCTCTCTCTCTCCCTCCCACCCCCCGCTCCTGCCCCGTGTGTCTCTCCCCTTCCCCTCACCCACCGCGTGTCTCTCCCCCTCCCGCCCACCCCCGCTCATGCCCCGTGTGTCTCTCCCCCTCCTTCCCACAGCCCGCTCCTGCCCCGTGTGTCTCTCCCCCTCCAGCCCACCCCCTCGCTCATGCCCCATGTGTCTCTCCCCCTCCCGCCCACCCCCGCTCATGCCCCGTGTGTCTCTCTCTCTCCCGCCCACCCCCCGCTCCTGCCCCGTGTGTCTCTCCCCCTCCTGTCCACCCCCAGCTCATGCCCCATGTGTCTCTCGCCCCTCCCGTCCACCCCCAGCTCATGCCCCGTGTGTCTCTCGCCCCTCCCGCCCACCCCCCGCTCATGCCCCGTGTGTCTCTCCCCCTCCTGCCCACCCCCCGCTCATGCCCCGTGTTTCCCTCGTGTTACCCCCCACCCCCCTGCTCATGCCCCATGTCTCCCTCGTGTTCCCCCCACCCCCCGCTCATGCCCCTTCTCTCTCCTTCCCCCCCACCCCCGCTCATGTCCTGTGTGTGCCCTGTACCCCCGCTCATGCCCCGTGTCTCCCTCGTGTTCCTCCCCACCCCCCGCTCATACCCTGTGTCTCCCTCATGTTGCTCCCCACCCGCTGCTCATGCCTCGTGTCTCTCTTGTGTTCCCCCCAACACCGCTCATGCCCCGTGTTTCCTTCCTTTCCCCCCCACCCCCTGCTCATGCCCCGTTTGTACCCTGTTCCCTCTCACCCCCGCTCATGCCCATGTGTCTCCCCTGTCCCCCCCGCCTCCCGCTCATGCCCTGTTGTGTTCTTTTTACACCCCGCCTTCCCTTTCCATGGTGGCCATCTTGGTAAAAGATTTTCCTTCCTACACCCGGTGTAGGAAGGAAAATGTTTTTGTTTTTTTACCTCCCGGCATTCCCACTTTGAGGACATAAGATGTCAGTGGTCTTCATCTATTGAAAAGGATGTTATGGTGACGTTGCACTAATAAAAACCTTTAAAATTTAGTTTAAAAAAAAATGTTACAGGGACGTTACGGTTAAGTTGCACTAATAAAAACCTATGAAATTCAGTGAAAAAACGTTCTCAAAGGGACGTTATGGTTCCAAGTAAAACCGAAAAACCCTTGAAATTCGCCAGTTATGGTAAGCTAAGCAACCATAACTCGCGCCGCCACCATGCACTGCTAAAACTAACACCCAGGACATCAAAGATGACATCACAAATGTCATTGATGATATCACTGATAACATCACCTGTCTGGCTCACTCTTTTTTCTTTTGCTGACATATCTAGGACACATGGTTTTCTTCAGTAACAGTCAGAAACTAAAAATTGTATTTTATTTGTAGTTGTATCCTTCAAGTAGGTTCTTACAGTAATTCCCTTAGAGTCCAGTCACATCATATGAAACATATACATACGAGAAGACACAAGCTTGATAGACAGCAATCCTTTGTGTGCATAAAGATAATCAATAGACTTATGAGCACTTTCTGATAGGTCTCTTGTTTTTTTTTTATGGCTGTACTTTCCCTGTATACGGTTATATTTGTATACATTGTACTCACACTACTTTCCTTAGGGTCCAATCACATCAAGTGATACATATACTCAGGGTAAATAGCAGCTTTGAAACAGAGCAATCATTTATTTGCATGAAAATAATCAGTTAAATTATGAATTGTTTCTGCTACTACTTGTGCTTTTTTGCTAACTTCACTTTCCCTGTATATACCCATATCGGTATGTGTTCTTGTGTCTTTGTGTTTTGTCTATAGTAATGCAATTATGTAATACATGTGTTTTATTAGCTACTTATTACATATTTCACAGTACACAAAAATCTATTAAGAAAACAATTATCATTTCATTATTCAACATATTAACATTACGAATATTATACCTTCATCTTGTACACTGCACACAATATTATGTTTCTGTATGAGTAGCTTAGTATACTAGATAGAACCCCATAATAGAATGCTATTTATATCAATGCATCGTTCAATGCACTAATTAGGTAGGTTATTTATTGCAATGATCCTTGACACTTGTTTTGCAACATTATAATAAGAATCCCTTGTACACATATTTCATGAAAAGCACATACACATGTGAGGTCATCAGTGATGTTATCAATGACATTTGTGATGTCATCTTTGATGTCCTGGGTGTTAGTCTTAGCAGTGCACGGTGGTGGCGCGAGTTATGGTTGCTTAGCTTACCATAACTGGTGAATTTCAAGGGTTTTTCGGTTTTACTTGGAACCATAACGTCCCTTTGACAACGTTTTTTCACTGAATTTCATAGGTTTTTAATAGCGCAACTTAACCATAATGTCCCTTTAACAAAGTTTTTTCATTGAATATATATATAAGGGGAAGGAAATAGTGACTCAGAGGGTGACTAAGTAGCAGAAAAGGATACCGGGGAAGACACCCAAGAAGAGAGAGGATACCGGGGAGGACACTCGAGAAGAGAGAGGATACCGGGGAGGACACCCGAGAAGAGAGGATACGCCCAAATTCCTACACTTTAAAATAGTGGTTAGAAGAAACCTCCAACCATAATCCTGAATAAAATAGGAACAAATAGAAAACCACAGTGGTTAAAGACGCTTGTGAAAGGGATGGGTTTACACCCCATGTCGGGGTAACATTAGGGGGCAGAGGTCTGTGTAGCCAGCGGGAGTTCATCTAGTCTGTTCACGTCTGTCTTATGTGTTGTTTGTTGTGACGTCATGGGATGACATTTTTCCTTCGAGGAACTAGCATAAAAATGACGCGATTGAGTAATTGAGGTATTGTAGAAAACGAATTGATGTTTTTATTGAAAAAAGGAGGTATACATTTTTTGAAAAACGGGATTGGAGCTTACGACGATTGGTGCTTGTTCATATTGCTGAAGTTGTTGAAGAAACAAAAGACATAACAAGTGTCATATATAAGAGAAAGTGAACAGATTTAAGCATGGAAGACATGACTCCATTAGTACACCTGTGCAAAGAGTTGCCAAAACATGCACCTAAGCTGAAAAAGGACAGTGCAGAATGGGATAAAGGAACCGTGAGCAAGATGTTTATGCCATGGCCCCAGGGCAGATTGCTATCTAAAACGGTCCTGCAGCACATGACGACATATTTGCACCCCACATACACAGGCAAAAATGTAGGCAAACGCGTAGCTAGTTTAGAGCTTTGTAAGATGTACCAACAGGATAAGGAGGAGGAGCTGCCGTTAGATTGGATACTTAATGTATGCACATAGGGGGGGGTGAGACGCCTTCCGCGCCACCCGCCCAATCCTAAACAAAAAATGAAATCAGTAAAGACAAAGGGCTATATCCGCTAAGATAACTTAAAGCAGCTACAGGGTATAGCAACCCGGCATATGAGTCATCTACGCAAAGTAGTGACGAAAACCCAGACAAGGAGAAAGATAGAGATATCACCTACAAGGTCCTGAGGGACAAAGAGAGACGTATGAGAGAAAAGACAGGGCACAAGCAAGTACATCTCTCGATACCGAGAGAGAGGGAAAAAGATGGAAAGGAAATGAGGATAGAACTGATGAGATAGCATTCACACAGAACGAATGGATATGAGGTCAGATTTTATTGAAACTCGACGGTAAAGGCATTGATGACGCAAAACAAAAAGGGAAGTTAGACGATTAACAGAGAAAGGAGAAGGAAAAGGAAAAAGGATTGAGAGACAAAAGAATAAGGAAAAAAGATAGGCAGAGACTAGAACAGTTATATCGCAAAGAGCAAGAAAGGCTACGCGATCATAAGCAGAGAGCAGCCAATGACCAGGACAGACAGGAGCAGCGAAGAATAGAAGAAGAGCAAAGGATACGAGAGAAAAGAATAAAGAGACAAAGCGATGAGGAAATTCAAAGGGCAAATGAACGTAGAGACCCAAAGAAAGAGGAAGAAGATAGAGACAGAGAAGAAGCGAGAAAGCACAGAGAATTTGATGATGACGTAGAACGTAAACGAAGGCAGAGAGCACGTGATCTTGAATATCTGGAGAGGGAAGTTAAAAAGCCCGATCCAGTAGTAGATTGGGAAGACATAGAAGAATTCTTTCCTTAGTACGATTCAGTACCAGGTACATCTAGGGCAGATATTGAGGATGACTTCGACACCAGAAGCATCAGAGAGACTATTGATAGAATATATGATGAAATGGGGCTAGAACAAATACCTCAAGGGGAGGAGGAAGACGAGCGCCTGGAGAGCACACAGCTTTTTACAATGCTGAGGACGCCTCCCGAAGTTGTAGAAATAGAGAGCTGTCCCTAGATAGGTTGGAAATCAGTAAGAACAAAGAGGATGCGAGCAGTTGCATGAGTTGGGCACAGACAATGTCAGACACCGAAAGAGAGGAACATGAGGAAAAGGAGGAAGAGACAAGACATGAAAAACTATTCTCAGGAGGGAAAGGGATAAGATGGTCAGATTCTTGTGGGTCTGCACAGAGGGCGTCAGAGTCAGCCACACAGTCAGACCGACACAAAGAAGTTTTACGGTCAGATGGGGGTGTCTCCACCACCCTATGTGAGCCGGCTAAGGACATTGCCAGCTAGGCGGCGATGCAGGAATATTACTCCTGCAACAGACAGAAAGGCAATGAGAGAAGAGAGGGAGGGCTGTGCATCCCAATTTCCATTGCTCGAGAAAGGTGGAACGAGACCACAGTATATTGCATGGCCACACATAGATCGGGAAAACCTGAAAAATAAGCTTCCAATGTTGACATCGGGAGCCGGAAAATGGATACACGAGCTAGAAAAAATGACGGGAGGGAACATGTTAGCTATAGGGGGTATCAAGGGTCTTTTAATCGCCATACTTGAGCAGACGATGTGTGGACACGGGCAGGTTACCCTGGTGTGACCACAGTTAATACTGCGCATGACGGAGGACCGTTTAACAATTGCAGAGCCACAGTATGAAAAGCATTGTGATTGCTATATCCGGACACTTCCAGCATGGGAGCTATAATGACACAAAAGATGAAGGAGTCAGAAGACCCTTTGCTTTACATTCAGAATTTCCAAGACGCATCGGTACTCGAGACTCGTGAATCTTGGGGGAAATCTATACCCGTATTTTACCACATATTATGCCAAGGGCTGCCAGATCAAGTACAAAAGCAGCTCAAGTAATTGGTAGGAATCGAGGCCAAACTGTCGTCTGAAATACAGTTAACCATAGCGCACTATTGCAGACTGCTGCAAGAAAAGAATCGCAAAAAAGAGGCTGCACAAAAAGGTGACGAAGCAAAACTAGTGCAGGAAAAATTGTCAAAATATGCAATTTAAAGGACAATGATAACTAGCACAGACGGGCCGAGCATGCAGCAGGTTAATAACCTACAACATAAGAGTAAACAGGGCAATAATGGGTTTTAACCTAGAGGAAGAGGATTTAGAGGAAGAGGATCGCAGAGTAATCAGGGAGGTTTTCAGAGTACTCAAGGAGGCTTTCAAAACCTGCAAAATGGCAATCAAGATATGTCAATTGGGCAAATAATCAGACCACCACCAATCTGTTGGTTGTGTGGGATGACAGGGCATCTAGCACGCACATGCAGAAGTCAAGGCATGATGCAAAGTGACCAAGGAACAAGAGCAGGTATGGTGAATCCACCTGTATTCTTACAAAAGGGAGGAAATGCAGTTGGACAGAATCACACGGTGCAACAGCAAGCGCTAGGAGAACAGCAAAGCTTACAACATCAGAGCATGACAAATTTTCCACAAGGACAATCTCAACAGTCGCTGATGCAACTGTTACAGACAGTAAGTGCAGGACAGGCTGTGAACTCTGGAATGAGAGCTAACACTGGTGATGGGGGAAGTTCATTCACGCAAAGTGGGACGAAGTTGTATATGGACTAGGACAGCTCACTGGGAACCCTGATGTGTTCTATCCTATCAGTGACACCAGACCCTCACCAGGAACCAAGGGTGGATGATGTTATAGGGGATAAAGAATATTCCTTCTTAGTTGACACGGGTGCAACATGTTCGTGTGCACATGAAGGCAAGTTTTCCTTGTCCGGCGATGCTATAAATACTCAGGGTTTCACAGGAGCTACAAGTTGTGTTCCTTTTACAGATACACTTCTAGTCTATATAGGAGAATGTGATATGAATGTACCACTATTATATTCAAGACAGTCCCCAGTAAATATCTTGGGACAAGATCTAATGACAAAGTTAAACATGACTATCTCGTTCACAGAAAAAGGCATAGTCTGTTCAACACCAGGAATGCACTATTTGAACGTCTGCAAGATGATTAAAGCATACGCAGGACACAAAGCTATGAGAGCTACCCCATTAGAGCCAGAAATATTTGCTTATGGAGTATGTGTGCTAATGGCAGGGCTGCCAGGCCTTGCAGACAAAACCATGAGGACCCCAGATGAGTTTCTTTTTAGGCCTAGAATACCTATGCATGAGGAAAAGGGACAAGTATTTCCCTTGGTGGTACACACAGCTGCTGTGCAAGGGAAAATGGCTTTGATCGATGGTTGTGATGGTGAAGGCCGACAATGGTGCACAGTAATCGCCATTGAAGAAGGGTACATATTGACTGATGTCACTGATGATGATCTGTTTGAGGAGCAAGCAGATGGGGAGAAACAACAGTTGAGGTAAATCTCACTTTCTGGGTGAAAATGATCAAAAGAGAAGTGCCCCAGAGAATGATGTTGGCGCAGAACCGTCCTGAATATTTCAAGGACGACATGGCCCAGGTGCCTGTCTCAGTGTGGACCACAGGCCCCTATGACGTAGGATTATTGGAAGGAGTCGGTAAGTAAAAATTAAACTGAAGCCAGGAGCTATTTTACCTAAAGTACGACAATATCCCATGTCCAGGGAGGCAGATAAAGCAATTTTGAAGATAATTCCGGCTATGATGGAACAGGGCATCTTAGTGACGTCAGAGTCGTTATGCAATACTGCTGTGTACCCTATCAAAAAATCAAAGGGAGGGTCTTGGCGTTTAATTCAAGATTTACGCCCAATAAATGATATTGTTGAGGCTGAGTTCTCTTTAGTCCAGAAACCGGCCACAATCCTATGTAACATACCTTTTGAGGCAAAATATTTCACGGTGATTGACTTGAAAAATGCATTTTTCTCAATCCCATTGCACCAAGACTCACAAGATCTGACGTCATTTACGTTCAGACAAATGCATCTGAAAAGCACGGGGCTACCCCAGGGGTACTGTGAGTCTCCTGTTTTCAACAGAGTCCTGCAGATGGACCTAAGCAATATTATATTAGAGAGTGTTGTCTTGCAATATGTGGATGACATCTTAATATGCAGCACAACAGAGGAAAGATGCAGACGCAATTCTATTCAGCTATTGACTATATTGGCTGAAAAGGGATATAAAGTTGACAAAGAAAAGTTACAATATTGTCAACAAGAAGTGCTATACATAGGTCAGCTGATCTCACATGAGGAGAAAAGAGTTACCCCGGAAAGGGCTGAGGCCATACTGAACACAGCCAAGCCACACACGATAAAACAGATGCAGAGCGTTTTAGGTCTTTGCAATTATGTCAGGACATGGGTCTTGACTACAGCTCATATACCAAGCCCTTGTTACAGGCCTTAAAGAAGGCACAGGTGACGAAAGAAAAAATGGAATGGTCTGAGACCATGGAAGAAGGGTTTACTGAACTCAAGAGAGCCATTTGCAGGGCACCAGTTTTAAGGATTCCCAATTATGCAGAGGAACTCTACTTGTTTTCACAAACGAATGGCAGCGTTATGACAGCAGTGCTCACACAGAGAACCACTTTGGGGTACAAGTCCCTGGCATATTACATTGCGAATTTGGACCCAGTGATGAGAGGTCATTTCCCTTTGCAAACAAAGTTTAGCTGCCGCAGCGTTCACCATGGAAAAGGCTACAACCATCGTGATGGGATGCTCCATGACGTTGTACGTCGAGCATGCAGTATTTGCTATTCTAGAGAAACCAAACGGCACATTGACATCATATAGGGCTTCTGCCTATGAAGTGATCATATCGAATCCATCGAGTAAGATAGTCCAATGCAAAATAATGAACCCAGCTATGTTCATAGCAGAGCCAGTCATTGAAGGAGCGCCGATCCATGACTGTGCAAATTATGAGGAATTCTATGACGAAATTCCCAGAGTGAAAGAAAATGCATTGGCAGAAGGAGAAATTGTCTTTGTTGACGGTTCCTCAAGAATCGATCAAAACGATGGGCAAAGACACACAGCAAATGGAGAATTTCGGGTACTTCTTAGTGCACGATTACCATCTCACTATTCAGCACAAGCTGCAGAATTATTGGTGTTGATACTCGCCATTGAGAATCACGCAGACCAGGAAGTAACGGTGTACAGTGACTCTGCCTATGTGACATCAACAGTACACGCAGGCTTAGCGTGCTGGAAAAGGAGGGGCTACCTCCGAGTGGACGGCATGCCAGCGCAGCACGCAGCCCTATTGGATAGACTCACTAAGGCACTACAGCTCCCAGTGGGCATAGCGGTCGTGAAATGCACTGCCCACGAAGGGGACAGATTTTATCTCATGAGGAAATCAAGCAGCAGACACAGAAGCCAAGCGTATGGCATCCGAGGGCGAGACGATCATGGATGTGGAAGTCACTGATGTAAACGAAAAAATTATTGTTGCACAAAGTGATCCTGAAAGCTACAATAACATGGGGCAAACGCAGTTAATGGAATTCCACGAGGATGCACCACCGGAGGAGAAAAATCTTTGGAAGCGGCGAGGGTATTCTTTAAACCCCTCTGAAAGCTTATGGCGACAAGACAGCACTGGTAAACCAGTAATGTCTATAGCCCTGTTAAAAATAGCATTGGAACAGTTACACTATCCAGCACACATGACAAAAGAGAATCTTGCGGCAACGCTCGCTGAAGACTGGTTTATATCGAACTTAGCCAAGAACGTTGCTTTTTTTATGATGAACTGTATAATTTGCCAATAGTTCACGGCTGGGAACACACTAAAAGTAATTAGAGGAGTCATCCCAAGGCCCAATAAAGCTTTTCAGCACTTGCATGTCGATTATGCCGATATGATTCAAGTATCTAACGGGTACAGGTATCTAATTGTTGTGGTGTGTCCATTCTCTAGATGGATAGAAGCAGGACCATGTACACAACCAGACTCTACCTGTGCGGCCAAATTTCTAGTGAGGGATGTATTGCCCAGGTGGGGAGTATGTGAAGTCATGAGATCAAATAATGGGGCTCACTTTGTAAATGAAGTTTTTGATCAGATTAGCTTGTTGCTTGGTATAAAGCAAAGTTTATGTTTATGTTTATGTTTATTTAGTTTAAATAGCGCTTTAAGCCAAAGCGTCTCGTCAGCATATCACCCGCAAGGTAATGGAATATGTGAGAAGGGCAATGGCTTGCTAAAGGAAAGGATAGCCAAGTTGAAGCCTACTCTAAGAAAGGGATGGTTACACTGCCTTCCTTTGGCACTGTATGCACTCAGAAACCAGCCTGGTTCTGACCATCATCTTACGCTGCACGAAATAGCAACAGGTAGGAGGATGCACACTCCCCTGACACCCTGAGACTGAGACACACTGAAGCCTTGAAAGGAAAAGAATATGCCACATTTTGATCGAGGACACATAAATTGGAAGAAGATACAGTTACCAGATTCTTTCAACCCAGAAACTTTGTTCTGAATCACTTATGGTGGCCCACAGTAGTGACATCACTAAGGACGTGTTAATCTATTTCGAGCCAGTACTGAGATCATACCCGTCATTGGTGGGAAGACTCACCAGTATCACTGAATGTCTTCAAGATCCTGAAAATGAAAAGACAATAAGGAGGCTGCTCACTGTAATTGCCCAGCAGTTCCTCCTGCTTCTGGAATACAGCGAGAAAAAACCAAATGTCCCAAGCAGAGGAAGAAGCGAATAGGCTTAACAACGTACTGTTCTTTCGCCTAATTGAAGACTGTCCAGATCTTGTCGGAAGAACCATGGTCATTTTGACATTTCTTCAAGATCCAGAAAATACAGAACATTTAAGTATAATCCTTACACACCGAAATTGCAGAAACTGTTCACAGTGAGTGAGAGCCGAACAGTTCCAAACTTCAGAAAGGGCATGACAAATGTCCCTGTCACCAGAAGATAGCAGATTGGCGAGTAACGTCTTTTTTCACCTAATCAAGGATTTCCCAGAACTTGTGCGGAGACTTGCCGGTGTTGACGTCCTCACATTTATCAGAGACCCAGCTAATTCTGCGCAGATGAGCATGCTCTTACATGGTACCATGATGCAAGTCGAACTTTCTAACCATCAACAGAAGTATCTGAGAAGATTTTAAACTTTCCGTCGAGGGACAGATCGAGAGGGTATTGCCAGAGACTTCACTTTTGGTATACTGACAGGAACGAGATGTCTTCGGGAAGGAAGCAAATAATAATATTTTGAACATGCACAGTAAAGAGACTTGCTGAATTATTTCCTGATTTTGACATTTCCCCATACGTAGAAAATAAACTATATTCAGAGACAATAGACAATCCATTGTTCAGGCAAGGAGGGATAATTGTTTTAGTACCTGCAACTCACAAGCAGAACCAGCAGAATCCAGAAATAATATTGTCTAGGGCTGTATTAAAAGTTAGTATTTTTCAACTGATGATCGAGATGGGGATTCAAAGCAGCAACCTTGTCCTCCCTCAGGAGGAGAGACATTCATATTTTTCTGAAACTAAATGCTGTAGACTAACCTATAGGGGTATTATGTATTTATGTATTATATTCATCATTGTTTTACTGTCACTGATGATTAGAACTGCATTTTGTATTGATGCACAAAGCGTTCCAATTCCGGTGCACCCACCTAATGATGCACGCATGAAACCTACAAAGGCACCCTGACCGTACATAGTCATTCCGGTCCCTAGGAGGTCTGATAGCGGTATGAGTGAACTTGAGATGGATGTGATTAGCAATGACACACACCCATTTATTGTAACAAGCAAATTGACAATCCGGAGACAGGATCAACAGTGTATCAATGAAAAAATGTTACTGACAACCACACGCATGCAAATGATGAATGCACACACACCAGGTCTAGTGTCAATGATTGTAGAACCACAAGCTGAAGAAGAAAGGAAGGTTGGATTACCAACAATGAGAAGCTCTATGATCAATACCCTATTCAATTGGTGCAGATGAAGAGGCCTGCACCTTGGACCAGGATACCTGAGAATCCTCCAGCAAGAAGAGGCCATACAGATGCATTCAAGGATGTAGTTATAGCAAACTACATGAAGACCTTAAGAATAATGAGAAGCATACAAGGAGATGACAGTGAAGTAAACGACTACTTGGACAGTACAGCAGAAATGGGAAACAACATATGGTACCAACATATGAAAGAAGTTGGAAGACAAAGTTCAGAGGGGGAATGCTTTGTTTGTGCACTCCTACCTTACAGCATGGGGAAGTCAAAGATCTTTTTAGCGGTAGAAATTGATGTCCAGACAGAACACTGTCTATCACACGTGGCGATGTGCAAGACCAGAGGCCAGTTCATGGGAAGTGATGCCTCACTGAAATTAGCAACTGACGCAACTGATCCAAATGAAGATGACTATGTCCAGGACATAAAGACAAGAAACAATGGTAAGACAAAAAACATTGTGATCAGATATGAGAAGCCTGGAGTAAAAGTAGCAGCGATCAGAAAAGAAGGGAACCAGAAGCTAAATGCCCAAGGGAAAACTCCAGAAAAGGTTCGAAGTTGGAAGAACAGAGGCCAAATACAAATTTGGGGAACAGTGCTTTCACCAGACGAATGGGAGAAAGGAGTAGTGATTTGTAGAGCATGGATACTCATTGGAGGCTGCAAAGAAGCAATTGAAAATGCACAAAGGTTATGCAAGCCATTGTGGGCAAAACTTGCAAAGCTGCTGACATGGGTCGAAGACAGAGGAGGACCCTTGACGATAGTGACACTGGAAAGCCCAAAATTGTGCTTCAGGAATAATGGCACTAGAAAGATGGGAGAGAATCAGAACTGTGGATGAGTCTTTGATGCTCCAGGGATGGTGCATGGAAATGCAGTAATTATGGATCATTATTGGGCATGTGAATCCAAAGCATACATCAGACTGCTGAGAAACTGGGGAGGTATATGCACAATAGTGAATGTCCACATTCCCGCGTTAATGATTCCAAAAAATGACCTGAACATTGACAGTTTCCCGAAAGGAGATGCTCACCTGAGGAAGAAGAGATCTGTGGAACTGATGAATCAAATGAAGCGAGAGAATTACTTATCTGCCAAATCCATAGAAGCGTTTGATGCTATCCCTTATGAACATAGGTTGTTCAGCCAGACCTCATCGATGTTCACGACAATCTTCATGCAAAGAATTCAGGTTGGAGCAAATACTAAATGGTTGCAGATAACCAGATGGGAGTTACTGCAGACCATCAACACGACCATAAAAGGATTCAACGCGATCAAGGAAGAGTTAAGGGCGATCCGACTGATGACTTTCCAGAACAGATATGTACTTGACATGATCACAGCTATGTATGGAGGTGTTTGTGCAGAAATCTGAGAATCATATTGCACATTTATACCTTCTCACGGTGAAGAAAATGGAACTCTAACAGAAGCCATAGGTATGCTGACAAAACCATAGAACCAAATGATCAATGAAACTGACGAAGTGGACGACAACAGTTGGCTTGGATCATTATTTTCCTGGGTTCCATAATGGATGGCAGATGCATTCAAATTTCTAGGAGCCTTGCTAGTGATGATACTGCTCGGATTTTGTGTTATCAAGATAATAATCTCTCAATGTCAGAAAACTGTGAAAAAAGCCATAGGGATGAAGATCATGATTGATGTCGAACCAGGGTCGAAGCCCAAAGACCTGACTGATGAAGAAATAAGAGACTTTGTGAAGGCCAGCATCTATGCACCGGAAGGAACAAAGTTTCTATATCCCAGGAAGCATAGAAATTATGTGGGTAGATGGATCTATTGCAGCCCAAATGGACAGTGTCAACTAATGACGTGGAATAAAGATGAACACGTAAGAACAGCTGGAAGTTTAAAAGGAGTTATGAAAATATGGACCCCAAAGAGACACTTCTTCAGACCATCATGTGTAGACCCAGAATGTGATGAGAAAATGGACCCAGAGTGAAAGTGAATACTGAGGAACCAAAAAAGATGGATCCAAAGGAAGAGATGAAAGTGGTTAATGAATCGCCCAGAGGGAGGAGTGTAGAGGAGGTCTCAAGTACGGCCCGCACTCCAACCGTCCATTTTGAAGTACCAGGAACGTTCACGCCAAAGTATTTGACGTATGATGAGCAAATAAACCAGCAGAGAGCCGCAGTGGGGCTCTGTCCAGTACCTATCAGAAGAACAGCACCTATTGAAGTACCGACACCAAGGAAAACATGGACAGTAAGGTATCCATTGAGAAAACCATATCAACAAATGAAACAAAATGAGGACCGTCTGAGTACAGTCCCTGAAGAAGCCAAAAAGGTCTTAATGGAAGACGAATGGTGACGTCACAAGAACCCAGACTGACCCACACATAGAAGAGATGACGACTTGAGAATGACATAATGAGACGAAACGCCATGGACAAGAGACATTGTGAACTTAAAGTGAAATGGTGATGTCAATTGTAAGAAGCTTATGCCATGGGCATGATGAAGATATTCAACCAGTTTACGCATGTACATATGCTTGGAACCGCAAGAAAGCTAAGAAAATCCTGTGGCTTGCTATGCTTAGTAGTTAGATCGATTGCGGCATGCACCGCCTATACATATCTACCTCAAAAGAAGCACGTTATATAAGTATACTTCCACTTTGCACAGGAAGCAGAATCAACCAAAGGTTACCAGAGGCCACACGAGGAGGGCTCCATATTTAGCAAATCGAGAATAAACAGCAGAAGCGAAACTCAGCAGAGGCAAATCGTGCCAAAAAAGCCAAGGTCCTATCAACTAAAATAGATGAACAGTAGCGACAATTAATGAAGCGAAGAACAGAATATCCTGCTCAGAAAGGTCAAGATAAGAAGCCGAAGGCAGGTGGTGGGTAAAATGAAAATCAAATACACGAATTACACGAAGAAGAGGCAAATTTACTGTGTCTGAATCACGTGACCAGCCGAGCGAGAAGAAGTGAGACTTTCCCACCTACGCATGGCAGTGGGCCAGGCGAAGATATCAGAACTTTTCCAAACAGGAGATGCGGTCTCGATGCCAACCACAGTGAAATAATCTATACATGGTCACTAAAGTGATGATTGATTGTAACAATAATTGGAGGAAGGCCAGGGGAGCTAGTGGGCACCCTGCACCTGGCCGACCATTCTCCATGCTGCTAGGCAAAGTGGAAAAGTATGAGTAGGGTTAGTGCCAACCCAATCATAGCTCACCAAGTAATCTAGGGTCCTATAGGTAGTAGAACCAATGCGATGTTGTACATTTAGTGACGTCTACAGTAGCCATTTTGAAGGAAGGGTTTAGATGCCCCACCTGCCAGTGTTTACCCAATCCCCTTACTCTGTTACCATATACAGATATAGTACCTATATTAAAGTTACCTTCCTAGCACCAATAGAAGTGCATGCTAACTTTTAAGCATTAAACGTCAATGATGACGAGTTTTTAGTATAAATGATGTGTTTTTTATGAAGTTCATTGGAGTTGTGAAGCGAGAGGGAAGATCAAGCATCCGCTGATATTCATGAGACTCCCCATTTTTTGTACTTGTCATTAAACGGACTCCCTTTGCCAAACCGTTGAGTTGTCATTTTTGATTTGATGCTTGAGTATTAATCTGAATCCCCATCCATCTCATGGGTGCTGCTATTCCATCTTAAAGCGCTATTGGGCAAACTCCAGCTCTATGGGCCGGTTGGGGGTCCTGGTGCACATTCCCATCTCTGCTGACAGCCCCATCTCCAACCCTCTCACTACTTCTCTCTCCTGGTCTGATCATGCTCTCCTGGCCTCTCACCTGGACCCCCTGGGTCCCCCGGCTAAGCCCCCGACTGCACTTCTAGTCTCATTCTCCATCATTTGACCCATGAAGTGAATGTCAGCCACCTTCATTCCCCCTCCAACTTCTGCCTCTGACTCTTATTCTGACACATCCTTTACTAACCTTCAACTCTACATCTCCATCACTCTCGACATCCTTGCCCCCGTCATGAGGATCCATGAGGATCCACATGAAGCCTGCCTCCAAGCACAACACCTGGTATAACTGCGACCTAGCCTCTCTGAAATGCAAGTGCAGAGCTCCAAAGGCAATACATACTTTACATCTGCTAGAAGTGGGCTTATATCCAAGACCGCATCCCTGGGTACACTAACAACACGGTTGAACTTTTCAAAATCTGTAAACAACTCGCCAGTTCTACTGCAGTGTCCATTTCTCCTCTGCTTTCCCTGGCCCTCTGCACTACACTGGCCTTCATTCACTTCATTACTAAATCTCAGGATATTCTGGCCACACTGTCCTCTACACCACTCCCTTCCCCATCATCTGCTCTCAGGCCTCTCTTAGCCCCCTTCCCCAATCCTCATTCTCTCCTCTTTCTCTCCCATATCACCTGATGAGGTTGCTGGACAGGTCTGCTCTATGAATGTCTCATTCAAACAGGCGCTTGCCTGCTCCTCTAGAACTATCAACAACAACATTGTCTCCCTTGATCCAGCCTTGGCTGATTTCTGCAGTCACTCCTATGTCACTGGGTACATCCTGTTTCTCTTCAAGCACTCTCTTGTGCATCCTCTCCTCAGAAAGCCTTCTGCCGACACTTCATGTCCGTCAAACTACAGCCCTATCTCCATTACCCCCTTCCTGGGCAAACTCTTGGAGAAGCTGTCCATCTCCCAGCTTACCTACCACACTGAATCTGTTGGTTGTCTCCACGACCACCAGTCTTGCTTCAGAGCTGCCAGAGGCACAGAAACAGCACTCCTGAACATGCACTGAAGAGTTGCTCTCTAATCTCGATTCCAACTCCTCTTTTGTTCTCATCCTTCTTGCCCTTTCCTCTGCCTTTGATACAGTCCATCATCTCGCCCTTATAAAGCAGCTCTGTGATACCCTTGGCATCATCAACCTGGCTCTGGACTGGTTGACCTTGTGACTGACCTTCCCAGGTTCCACTGGGCCCTTTTCTCTCCTCCCTCTTCACCTGTGGTGTCCCTCAGCGCTCTATCCTCTCGCCTTGGCTTTTCAACATCTACCTTGCCCCGATTGCCCATTTGATCTCCGCCTTCTATCCTAACTTCCAGTGTTATGCGGATGACATGCAGGTCTCCTTCAAGCTCCCCCCCCTCCTCTCTCATTTCTGACTGTCTGTCTGCTAATCAGGTATGGTGCACTGCTAACGATCTCTGAATTAATGCCAGTAAATCAGAGATCCTTCTCATTCGGACCCCTACTCCCTCCTCACCTCCTACTCTCTTTATGGGCACCCTCTCCTCAACCCGCTGCGAGGCAAAAAACCTTGTTGTCATCTTCGACTCCTCTCTCTCCTTCGCTCCTCACATCACAGACCTTGCTAAGCAGACCCACTTTCAGCTGCACCTCCTCAGAGGCATTCTTCCTTTCCTCACCTTTCCCCATAAACTCAAAGTCTCCAGGGCCATGGTCCTCTCCAGGCTGGGCTACTGCAACAATATGCCTAACTCCTAATTTTTTTCGCCCTTCAACTAATTCAAAATAGGAATGTGACACTTATCCTTGGCCTCAAGCCTAGGGACTGCATCCCTCCAGCCCTAAAATCTCTCCACTGGCTCCCGGTTGCTGCAAGGATCAAGTAAAGACCCTATGCATAATCCACGAGGCTTTCTGGGGCCTGGGACCCCACTACATCCAACTCTCTCTCCCTAAATACCTCCCTGCTAGAGCCCTTCAGACTTCTAGCTCCAACTCTTTGTAGATCAGATGCTTTTCCAAGCAGAGAGTGTGGGTAGATCTCTCTTCTCCGCAGGTGCCTTCCACTGGAATGGCCTCCCTGCCCCTCTCAGACTTGATCTGGAACTCCTTAAGTTCCAGAAGCTTCTCAAGACCCTCCTTTTCTCTTCCTCATTCCCTCTCCCCCTCCCCTGCTAATGTCCCCCTCTGCCTCTTGACTGGCTGCCTGGTTCCTTCAGATTCACACAGGGCACCAGGTCCTCCTCAATCAGTCTACCCCTGCGCTTGGTCTCCCCTGACAACCCCCCCCCCATCTGCACTTGCTCTTCCGGGCCCGCTCCCCCTGCACTAGCCTGGCTGTGCCTGCTCCCCTTGAGCCCTTCTAGCCCTGTGCCTCACACTTAGCACATGAACCCTCTTCCCCTGCACTCTCTGTCCACCTGGCCTCCCCTGGCACTTGCTTAATCCACAGCCCCTTCCGCCCTGACCGGCACTTCCCCCCTCCCCTCCACTTCTTGCTACTGCACTTGTATGATCCGAATGTCACAATGCCTATTAGGACCATTTTTGTGTTTGTCATCCCTGCCCCCCCCCTCCCTCTTGTCTTGTTGTGCCTTGAAACACATCATTTATAGGCGCATTATAAATACCCAATAAATCAAAAAGAAACCACTTTTTCTCTGCATAGCCAAACTCGTAAAGATGTCACTTATGGGGTAGGGAACATCCTGCCACTGAATCCAGGTAAACACAGTAGAAGTACTGAACCACGTAAAATACTTTGAGAGGTAAAAAGAGACCTAAGGGTGTTTTCTGGGATATCTGGTGTGAGTATTAAAAATGTAATGCGGTAAAACGAATAATACGGACATTGACTTCTGGGAAACACAGGGAAAGCACAAAAGCTTCTACAAGACAGAGTGGCATAAAGGAATCCATGACGGCACATTCTCTGAAAAGTAGTGCAGTGCCAAAGACACCATGAGATTAAGAGAATCCTGACACAGAAGTCTGGGACACATGCAGAAAGCACCAAAGCATCAAAAAGACATCATAAGATAAGCGGACCCTGAGGCTGCATTCTGGGAATGCTCTGCTGATGGCACCATCCTGCAGTGTATAAGATGACATTCCACTTGCAACACTTTACTCCTTTCTTTCATTTTCTTACAGATACTCGACCTTTTCAACGTTCTACAATTTCTCCAACTATTATTTCTGCACTTGTTTCCCTGTCCCCACACATGTGTTATTCAACAGTGCATGTAAACATGCCGGTTTCTGCTTTCGGGTCAGTGCTCGTTTTCTTCCCCCTGTGGAGTGCTACTACACAGTCAGTCTCATAACAATGGCGTTTACAATTGAAACAGATCCTCCTTTTTTCCATTGGTCAGTCCTTCCCTTGTAACGGCTAATGGTTTTCTACCCTGACTTCTGATTCTCATTTCTCACAGGTGTAGTATTGCAAGTCCTATCGCTTAGCAATTGGTGTTGACAAGAATTCCAATAGTGTGCTTCCTTAAGAAACATTTGATTGTTAAGAAGCATTCGGGTGGCCACTTCCATTTATTTAACCAAGTTGGGAAACTCAATCCTTCAATGTGGACCCCTCTAACTGCACACAAGCTGTTTAAACCCACAATCACATCTTCTATATTGTTTGTGACATGAAATACGGTGATCCCGGTGGCAGTCATGTCAATGCACTTTGTTAATTAAGCTCGGGGCTTCTTGGCTTCTCCATGTTCCTCCCAGAGATTTGACTCCTGATAGAAATGACAGGCATGGAACCACTAGCATTTCAGGAGGTTGGCCAAGATGTGTACTCCACTCACTGCTTGCTCTGGATTCGAAAAGTGGAGGTCCTGCCTTGATTTTGAATCTTCATTATTTTAACAGCTGTTTCATGGATGGGAGTTTCGAAATAGTGTCAGCGGTTCAGACCGTGCCGTGTCTCTAGCAGGGTGATTGGCTGTCCACACTAGATCTCCAGCATGTGTAACAGTGCACCATGGTGTGTCTCATCACAGACGATTCTGTGGTATGTGGCCAAAAGTTCCCTTTGTTATTATAGGGCTTTCTCTTTCGTTCTCTGCAAGGCTTCTCAACTTAGAAGATATATATGAAGACTATAGGGTAGCCTGTCTATTGTGTTTAGAGAATCCTATGATTCCAAGATTTTATGGTAGCCTGTCGGTCATGCCTAGATCTACTAAGATAGACGGTCTAGTGTGTTTAGGAGACCTTGAGGGTAGCCTGTCCATAGTTCCTAGAAGAGCCTATGAGGGTAGATTCTCTTTTCACTCAGATGATCAGATCACACAACGAGATCAAATATAAGCTCCATCTGAGCTTAAGGCACATATAACATACCACTTCGTTGAACATCCAGACACATTAGAATGCAGCTACGACTATGACAAATTTGGTCTATCTGGACACTTACGCCTTCGCCTCCCCAGGGTGCACTCCTAGTTTCATACCGGGATCTTTGCCCTCTGCTTCTCTCATGCATTGCTCAGCTCCATGGTTGAACTGAAAGGATAATCTTGTCCCTTCTGTCTTATATCGGATGCCCTTGGTCTAGCTATGATACATTTTTCTCCATCTTTCTTGCTTCAAAAAAGCTCCTGATTGCTCCATTCTGGCTAGCTGCACCTGCAGTCTCGGGAGGATAGCACAGCAGCAACATGCTTGCCGTGGAAGCAAGACGACATGAAGCAACATAAGTTTGATCCCCAGGTCCGCGCTTAGAAACCTCTGGGCATAAAGCGTGTTATAAATAACCTATCATATCATATCCTCTCTCATCCTCTGCACGTGTGTGGGTTCTCACAGCTAGCCTTCCCTTGCAGGCTCCCACTAAGCTTTCCTGTCCTTACTGCTACCAAGGGTTTCTCTACCAGACTTTGGCTGGCTGCTCTTCCAGCAGGGCTCAATCTGGCAGTGTGTACAGACCTCCAACTCCACCCACTGTTCCACAGCCTGGAACGCAGACTCACTTAAATGAGTTTGATTCTGTCCAGTTCACCCCACTGTTTAAAACTTAGGTATAACAGCATGGAACACATGTGGAGGAAGATTTCTCCCTACCTTCTCATGCTTCCTCTCCAGATTTACCTGGCGGACAGGATTAATACTAATTTTCACCCTGCAGCTGTATCTAAGCTCACATCGCCCTGGGCTCTGAGTCCTCTTCGTCTTGTCTGATGTCTCTTAACCCCCTCCTGTTGTCATACAGGCTAGATGCTATCTGGAAGAGGAATTTTGCTTGCCAGAGAACTTGGTTCTATCAAGGTAATCTGGTTTGTCCCTGTACCCCTCCCTGCATCTCATATGTGCCTCTGCATACCGCCTTGTCTTCTCAAAACTGCTTATGTACTGAGCCTCCTTCAGCCCTATAGTGCCTCTTCCACTGTTTTAGTACATCCTCCAGCAGCCTAAACCAATACAGGACACCTATTTTTGGCCCTTAGAAGATGTTTCCAGAGCTGCAGGCATTGGCCCTGACAGACACAAGCATTTACTCGAAACAGAACTGCTCAATTGAGGGACAATTTTCTCCCTTCTCCTACACGTAGCTCCGACTTATGTGGGCAACGTGGAGCGTAGCTAGCACTGACCTCTGCTGTTCATGCCTTTTCACTTTAAAACCTAGGCTCGTGGTAAAATATGGATTTTGTGACCATGTTGGGAGTTTCAGCTAAAGACAACCCAAGGTCCAGCTGCAATGCTTTTTGTTGGATTTCCATTTAGGCCAGCGTCAATCAATATGATCTTGCTTACATTCTTAGCCATTTCAAAAGACATCTATAACTAATCCACTACCTTCGACTCCATATTCTGGGAATGGTTGGTCGAGGTGCTGAGGGAGTTTGGATTTGGAGAGGAAGAGTGAAAACTGGAGGGATGATCTCGAAGCCCTGGGAGATTCAGAGAGGCACTAGGCAAGGATGCCCGCTATCACCGATGCTATACATCTTAGGCTTGGAACCAATTGCCATCTATTTTAGACAACAGTTCTTCGACGCAGGCATTAAACTGGGCAACCAACACTCCATAATATCCCTATACGCCGACGATGTACTCTTGTATGTGAAAGACCCACAAATAAATGCACAAGTCATACTAGACATCCTCGACAACTACCCACTTTACTCAGGAATCAAGTTTAGCAGATCGAAATCCTGCGCATTCCCGCTGGCAAGACTCAGAGGCCTAGCAAAAACTGATTTACCAGTAGTGGGGATAAAATGGCAACCCGAAGAATTCTGATACCTGGGAATAAACATCCATCACACCCCAGAACTCACACACGACCACAAAACAGAAATGGCGCTGAAAGGACTCCGCAACTCTATGAAATTCTGGTCAAAACTGCCACTTGCAATAATGGGTCGGGCGGCCATTACAAAAATGATAATTCTCCCCCGCCTCCTATACTTCTTCACAAACATTTGTTATTATATCCGCCCCATCTTCTTCAAGACACTTGAAATATTAATCCGGGACTTCCTATGGGGCCCTTCCAGACACAAACTACCCCTCTCAGTCCTCACGCTACGACACAAAAAAGGCGGAATACAACTCCCCGACTTTCAGATGTACTACTTAGCTGCACAGCTCAGCCACGTGACAAGGTGGCTTCAAGATGAACAAAACAATGAATCTGCGCTACTAAGGCAAATACCCTCCAATGTCTTCCCCAAGGAAGTACTCTGGAACCCACTCAAGCAGACACAGAATGTCCCCATGATTGCGAAATTAGGCAGACAGATCTGGACCAGAACTTGCTCCATCCTACAATCGAGCCATCCATATTCACCCAACTCCCCCATCCTAGCGGATGCATGCAAAACCACGATGGATCTGAAGGTAGCAAGAAGCTGGGAGAGTGCCGGGATCTATGTATGGGGGGACATGTTCGAAGAGGACAAATTCAGAGACTTTGAATCGATGCAAGAGGTTGAAGGACTCTCCAGCGGCCAATTTCTATGGTATCACCGACTCAAACAGATCGCCAGAAGCAAATGGGACAGCTGGCCCGAGGAACCCACCCCGGATCCGTTATTACAGGAGATGTACGAGCTAGCAGATGGATGGAAACCGGTAGCCCGGCTCTACAGCCGATTGATGGACAAACCTAACCCCAAAGGCATAGCACTCAAAGAGAGATGGGAAGTGGACCTGGGCATCACACTAACCGACAAAGAATGGGAAAGAATTTTATCGTACCCAAAAGAGGTGTCCCGCAACGCCAGATTCAGACAGATACAACTGAATACCCTATTAAGGACGTACATGACACCACAGCGAGTGGCTAAATTCAACAAGAAAGTCTCACCGAATTGCCCCTGGTGCGGCAACGACACAGCCGACATGATCCACATGTTTTGGACCTGCAATAAGGCAAAGACACTCTGGTCCAGAGTTAGGCAGACTTACAGAACTGCTAGCATAACCAGATATGAGTGGGACCCGAAGGTCTGCTTATTAGGAGCTCACCCCAAAATAAGCAAATACAGACATGTAGTCAAACTGATGGACCTATCCTGCATCCTTGCGAAAAGAACCATAGCTATGGCCTGGAAGTCCCCAGGGGGCCCGAGTAATGAACGCTGGATTAAGGAACTAGAAAGGTGGTCCGAGGCAGAGACCAGAGCATGGCAGGAAGGGGCCAACTATGGAACAGACGAAGCAAACAACACCCTTGAATCGTGGAAGGCCCTCCTAAGAGATGTGCCCTTTACTGCAGACCACAAACCCCCCTGAAGGGAACCCCAGAAACAACATAATGCCAGGAAGAGGTTCACCTAAACTTCCAAAGACACGCGACTTGACCCAACCTCGGCACCCGAACTCACAAATTCACCTACCTCTGCCCCTGTATAGACACTGAAGATATCACAACATCTAATGAAGACTGTTTTGTTTGTTTGTTTAATACCTTATTTTTTGTTAAATGTTACCTATATTTAAATGCTAATAAATTACGTTAAAAAAAAAATAACTAATCCACTACGCTACTGCTTGAAGAAGGGGGAGAGAAGCTTAATATCTTCTTTTTGCCGGAATTTAAAAGAAACACCTTGGGCCATCCAACATTGCAAAAAGCAGAAAGAAGCGGTGTCCGCTACTTCTGCTTCCAGCTACCGCTCATGTCACCAAAAATTGAAACGATTCTGAAGAGCAGAGCTGCGGGCTGTTGACGCTACACTCTCTTGCGTGAATGAAGCATTAATTATGTAGAAAATGTGCGGAGCAGCATGAGAGCCGAGTTCTTTGATGATTATGGACTGCACCGGGTACTTGGTATACATAGAGGGTTTAAGGATCCTCCAATTCTTAAGAGGCCAGGGGAGATCGTGGGGATGGACTCTGTGTTGCGAATTGACAGGACACAATTATGCTGAGCTCGGAGTCCTATTTAACGATGCCATTCATTTTGTTGTTGACCAATTTGGCGATTTCGGTTGCAATTTTGATATGTTTGGGAGCGGGGAGTATGATTTTTCGAAAGGAGTGATTTGTTTTCTTCGTTTTCTTTGCTTGATAAAAAGCTTCAGGGTCTGTGGGATCTTCAGAATGTCTCTTCGTGTTTCAGTAGAGGAGCCCGCCGGAGTTTTTGTTAGGCATAAATCACTGGGATCTTTTTTTAGGTTCCATCTTTTTCCAATTGAGGAGGGTCTATAGGGGCTATCGTATTTCTGCAACCCTAGGTGCACTTTAACAGCTATCAATGAGATTCTTAAATATGGAGAGCATGAGTGTGTCCATGTTGAGGGAGGTGGGAAAGTTCCTCGGGATGTCAGGCAGGATGACCATGAGTGGGGGAAAGGGAATCTTCCAAAGTTTGATCTCATTTAAGAACAAGGCTTTGATATCAAGGACATGGTGATGTGTCCAGAGACTGAATGTCACACTATTTCCTTTCAGTACCAGTGGATGTTAAGTCTCCCAGCAAGATAGTTTTGCCATATTGTATGGGAATTATGATAGTATGGTATTTGAACGGAGCAACAAATCTGCTGTCTGGGAAAGAATTGTGCATGATGTGATCTCTTGGTTTGCATCTTGCATAAAGCAAACCAAGTTGACTCTTTGTGCACCAACAATCAGCAAAGAAAACAATATGGCCATAATAACCATTTATAAGCGATTGACAAAACAGAGAGAAGTTTAAAGCACTACTGAAAGCAAGTACAACCATATCCCATTTTAGTCCCAACTACAGAAGAATCCAGGCAAGATAGATGTGTAAAGCGCCATAGCATGCATTACCTCAATCCCATTGTAAATTTGCCAAATATTTAAACACAACAGCATGGAGATCCTGTGACACCTAAGGTAGCCTCTTACACAACCACCGGGTTTGATGAGAAGGCACACTGAACAATGGCCCTCATTACAAGTCAGGCGTTAAGAGTTTAACGGCGCCGTAACGCCTGCTTTTTGCAGGCGTTAAAACCCATGCCGCAAAGGGACTTTCGTGCTAAGTACGGTGCCGCAATTTGCGGCACCGTACTTAGCGCCTTTCCCCATTCCCATTATGCCCTATGGGGCAAAAATGGGAATGGGGAAGGGCAAATGGTGAATGGGGAATTACCACCCCACTCACCTTAGAATGGGGCGGTAATTCCGCCATCCACCATGCCGGACTCCGGCATGGACCTTGGTGCTAATTGCACCATGGTCCAGCGCCGGAGTCGTAATGAGGCCTAATGTATTTGATGACAAGATTTATTTCTTAGATTCTTTTCCCAAAGAACTTCCAAGAGCTTAAAGAGAAACACGAGGTTGAGAAGTGAACGAGGTATCTTGAGTAGAGGCCATATTGTTCAGAAGGCCTCATGATCCAAAGAAGAGTACGTCTCTCTGAATATCAGCTGCTGACTCCTGTCCAGCTGCCAACCCTCTGCAGACCTACTGAATGCAGGACACCAATCCCATGCACTTCCGTCACACACAGTCTGTGCAGTACTCGCATCGGATTTGACAACCCTGGAATTCACCATCTCAGGACTTCAGCGAAGAAGCCCTTTCTCTGTCAAAAGCGATGCATTTGAATGATGGAATGGGCAGTCAATCAAAAGGGAGGCTGTGGAGGTGCAGTTGTCTAGGCCTGTGCAAGTGCATTGGAAGGAGCCCCTGAAGATAGATGCCAGGCCGGGTGAAGTGCTCTATTGCGTGGATAGAAGAATTTGCAAAATGTCTGATGCCAAGGTGAGATGGCCAATCAGAGGATTGAACGGGGCTGGCAATGGTATTTTCTGGAGATTATCACCATCATGTAGGAGGTAGCAGAGGTTGGCAAGCAGGTTGCTGGATGATCTCCTGACCGGGGAGAGTTACTGGGTAGATTTCTGTGGGTGGAGCCTCTCTTCATAGGATTTCTGTGTAGAACGCCCACACAAGAGATGGGAAGTGGCGGCTGCCATGAGGACGGAAAGCACAAACTATTTCCGGTTCAGTCCCACCAATCCCAAAATCATATGAACAAATGCTTTCAGTCAATGTGTCCATAGTCACATGATGCCTCTTCAAAATGGTAGAGGATCATGGCACTCAAACTGTGGACGATTTTCATTCTCCTTTGAGAAAAATGCCCAGCAAACAGATGTTCTAGCGTTCAATGCACACACTTTGTACACTCACGGAGGCTCCCAATTCCATCTTCTTCTTCTACAATCATGATGTGAGTCTATTACACAACACTTACTGTGGTGGATCGTGTGATATTAGGTCTCTGTAGAAAATGCACCATTTGAAGATGTGTATTCGCTCTCTTTCTCTCTCTCTATCACAGGTTTGGTGACAACGACCTTGCAGACATGGGCAAGTTGGACTCCCATAGAAAGACCACTTTTTAAGATGATATAGGTATTTGAAAAACATATCCCAAACTAAGAAATGCATCAGGCTAAAAGGTTAAACTTTACGAACCCTTTGAAAATCTAATTTTAGATGTTACCAGACAGGTCTCCTGTGCTCATTTAATTCATTGGTAAAGAGTGATCTTTCTCCTGACTGTATAAGTCTTTACAGTTCTGTTGGTATGAGTGAGAATCCACGGGCATAGTGGTACGTCAATGAATGTCACGTGATTGAGAAATGGTCATTGTGTAGGAGTGATTGTGAAAATGTGCATCAGTGTGTATTATTGAGGGTAAGTTAAGGTTAAGGCTTCATTTTCAGCTTGATGTAGTTTGGTTTGAAAAGTTGTATTTGTAGCATTGACATTCGCACATTTGGTAGGCTGCTATTGTGACCTTAATTTATTTTTTATTTATTTATTTATTTGTATTTAGTTTGAAAGAACTTTTACAAAATCAATAAATACACAAATTCATGAAAAAAGTCTGTTCATCCTATCAAACAACATAACAATCACGATAAAATCCATTGATATACAAAGTTCACAATAATAAAATGTGGTACTCAAATGTAAAAATGGCACTTAAAAATGAGTACACCTTAATTGTTTTAAGGTTGATTTTTAAATATTTTCGTTGTTTTCAACATACTGGCTTGCCTTATCCCATGCACTTCAGTATGCAAGGTTATCGCTTTGGAGGGGTGCTTGGCATTGCAGAACTATGTCAGTGTAGCCATTGGAATAGCTTAGTAGATCGGCTCTTTAATTAGAGCAACCACCCTTAACTGCTACATAGCTATCTGACATGTATTATTCTTCGTGCACCAGCCCCTAGATGCCTTCGGGCATCTCAGGCCTAAACGGGCAAACCTAATTGGGGGGGTTACATAAAGTGGAAGCTACAGGAAGAACAGAAATAAACACACATAGATACTATTTCTTTGTTAAAGTGTGTGCTTCATGCTGTGCTGTTAAGGCGACAGTAGCAGGGTGTGCTCTCTATGGGGCACACATGGAATCTTCAGAGGCAGAGAACAATGGGCCTGTCCTCCCCGGGGACTATTTCCTGGAACGGAGAATCACGAACAGGAAAAACCATAAGAAAATGGCTGGAGCAGACAAGGAGAAGTAGGAGCACCGTGTTAGGCGCCACGGTGGACTTGGCCTTGGCCCGGCGTAAGGCAAAAACCAAAGGTCACATGCGCTGGGGGTCAAGATGTGGGCTGTGGTGGGTGCCATCCACCCCAATGCTGTCCATTTTCTTTGCGATCCCAATCCCAGGCGTGTGACGCAGAGGCGTCTTCATGGGAGGGCAAAAGGGGCACTTGCCCAGGGCCCCACCCTGGAGGGGGACCGCACAAGGCTGCCTGATCTAAAGTAAGATTCCAGTGTTCACCAGACTTAAATAGCACACGCCAGGAGATTTTATGGCATGCTCCTGAGGCGCTAAACCTATTGTCTGTCTGTTTTGACAAGTACATTCTGCCTTGATCAATTAATCATGTAATGCTTTCTGTGTTCACTGTGGAATACATAGTTTGTGTGTTCCGTAATGCACAACTTATGTAGCATTCTTTCCTTCTTGTGGGAATTATGTTGATCATGTGCAATAGCCAAAGTTGAAATCCATATTGATAAATTGAGTGCCACAATGGTTCAGACGCTAGCTCAGTGTGTTAAGCACGCATTGCAGAGATGTGTGTTCATAGGAAAGATTAGAAGAGCACATTGCAGCAAGCCTGGCTGAACCTTTCCTATGTCTGAAGTTTATAAACCTACCTGCATATTTACTTGGTTTTGCAGCATAAGAGGTGCTATTATCAGCAATGTTCCTGCACCAGATAGAGGTTGCTATAAAAACTAACATGACATTCGTACGGTGAAGGTCTAGAAATTGGTTTGTTCAATGGGGCGTTCTAAAACCTAGGCAATCCCCTCCAAAGATGAGCATAAACGATTATTCCAAAATGTGAATAAAAGACTGTGGAACCAAAGTGTTCATGCTTGTATCCTGGCATTGCCAGCAGGCGATACAGTGATCCTGGTCAAATCATATACATCTTGCATTACTGTGCTGTCTTCTGTGAGGTTTGCCTTCTTGCATGCTGGTGGCATCGTTTAGCTCATTACTTGATCTTTCTTCGTATGTAGGCCATTTGAGTGGAAGGGGTGGTAGACAGGAGAGAGCAGACCAGATGGTGTAGGCATTGGGCAAGCATATTTTAAGGTCTGTTTGACACAAACAACTTTTTGCTTTTTGTATAAAAGTGAAAGCTTTTTCTGCACGTTTATGAATGACAATTTCACAAGCCATTGTTTTGGAAGCATTTAAAGCTTAAAAGTACAAAAGACATACCTAGATTAAATCTGTTAAATCACATCGATTGGTATGCTCGTACTTAAATACTTGCCTTGATGATGGATAGAATGTAGCTAGAATCATTCCCATTTTGCGTAACACCCTTCTGTAATATTTTGGTTTTAAAAATGGTCAGGTTTGGAAATGTGATTTGTGTACTTTGCAAGTCAGTTTTATAAAATGAGATTGTTTTAGTACATGGTAAGAGCTGGGAAAGAAAGTGTTCAAATGCAGAAATTGCAGAGTTGGCACAAATCCCAGCTTCACCCCTTAAGCAATATGTGATCCTGGGCATCTCATTTAATCTTGTATTGCCTAACCTCTCAGTGTTGCAAGTCCCTAAACCTTTAAAAATTGTCAGCCCCTCAGTGTGGATTCCTTCTCAGGGTATGATCTTCATAAAAGCCTCTCTCATGGTTTCACTGGCCATAGGGTTGCTTCCACTACTGCACACCATAGGCACTTGTTCCCTTGATCTCTAATGGCAACGCTATTTGAAAACCATGTCCCACTTCTAATCTCAGTCTGTCTGGATAGAGGCACCTTCCTGGTAGCTTCCAATCTGTCTCCACTATCCATGCTATGGTATATGTAGCTTTCTCTTTTCTTAAAATTGGTCTACTCTATCCATGCTTGAACACTTTTGCATTCTCTCAGACAGCTAAATTGAGTTCTCTGTCTATTCTGGGTTACATGTACCGTTTAAATACAGTCCTGCATTAATACTACAGGCTGCATACCTTCCCGGATGCTACTGATAAAAAAGTATCCTGGTTCTATACTAGAACAGAAGTAACCTCTTGTAGATTGCTAATGTTGGCCTTCAAATGCTACTTGTTTATCAAACGGATTAGAGCAAGAATGAAGAGGGTAAGGGGACTTAAAGGGAGTAAACAAGCTTATTTTGAATGCTGCGAGGTAGGGTTTTGCTCACGGTGGGAGAGTAGGGGTGCCACCAGATAGACTTAATCACTTAATTCCTTTGGTTTGAATGAGGGGGGGCCCAAAGATGTCCATGCCCAGGGCCCCAAAAAAGCTTTAAAATGGCCCTGCTTGTGAGCTTTCAACAGCAGTGTTTCCTCTGCGTTGTTGGTCAGCGGCTATATGAGCACATTCCTACATTGCCTTCTCACTGCCGTCCCAGACCCCAGCTGTGTGAGCTTTCTCCGGAAGTGCCGTTAGAGATAGAGAACTCCAGCAGAGCTAGCTTCCCTCTATCAGGGCCTTCTCAATGCTGTATGGTTCCTGTGGTAGTGCTGTGTGAGTGCGTGGGAATCTTGCAGTGCGAGCTTCCTCCCACAGTCCCTTTTCAGTTGTATAGAATCAGAGCTGGTGTGGTTTTCTCCAGCCCCTCACTATCACTGCATACTCCACCTGTGGGAGCATTCTCTTGCAGTGCCTTCTTAGCACTCTCTACCAGAGTGAGGGCCTTCGTTTAGTGCACTATCAATTCTATGCAACCAGTGGAGTAACTTTGCTGAAAATGTTGGGGGGGACATGACATCTGAAGAAAAGGTGCCCCAGCCAAATGAATGGGGATAAAATGATGTGCCATGAAAGTTGGGGGGACAAACACCCCTGTCCCCCCCTAAAATTACGCCCATGTATGCACCTCCTCCGGTAGTGTGATTTCCTAGCACTAATAAGCAGTTCAAAGACTAATAAACTCAGGGGTATCCTCTTAGATAGTTTCCCAAATTCATGATAGTGTCTTCAGCTGAAAACACCCCAACATGGTCTTGTGATTATGTTTACATTTCTTTTAGGTATCACCTGCTTCCAATGGAAGCCATCTTACTCCAACGAACACCCCACTCCCCAGTCCGTATCTCTTTCCCCAACAACCCTCCTTCCCCCAGTAACCCCCCTCACAATCACCTCACACTGGTTCGCAATCTTAGGGTTCTCAGTTTATCTTAGCCATGGCTATCCCCAGCCAAATTCAGACTCCTAAACATTAGAGAAATCCACTCACACCTCATGTGCCACTCAACGAAAACCCTCATCTCTACTCCTGGACTCAGCAAACTGCACGACTGCATGAGCCCACTTCTTGGTATACCCCTCTACTCTTGTGTTCCCCTCAAAAAAGTCAACTTGCGACACACAGCGTTTTCCAGCTACACATATCCTCCCTCAACTCTACCTGCCATGGCCACACTGGATGGATCTCCATTCAAAATCACTCTCTTTACATTCCTGCTTCCCGTCTACAAATCCATCCACGGTCTCCCCCCCGCCCAGCTCACTGAATGCATCTGTACTCTCTCTCAAACTCTTTTCTTCTCCAGTCACATCTTATCAGTACACTGCCTCTCTACGCCCTCCCTGCCCCTCTTTCCCTACTTACACCATTCCACTGCAATGCGCTCCCCTGGAAATCAAAGCCCCCTCTTCAGTGTACATTTTCAAAACGAGGCTCAAACTTCAGCTGTTAACAATTGAAGGACACCCCCGACTCCGTGAAAAACACTGCCCTCCTACCCAAACTAACTGCCGTTCCTGCATTCTACCCAAATGACTACTCTATGTATACGTACATTTCTGTCCTCAGGCTTTAAATGTTAAAAATATTGTTATGTCCTCTAGCCTCTGTCCCTGGCACATGGTCCCACTCGTACCCGTACGTCATTCGTTCCAAAATTGCTCTTACATAAAAGACGCCTTACGCTAGGACTGCCTCTGCTAATGACTAACGTGTATGTTATTTCTGTTTGAAGTGAAGTCCTGCTCTTAAATAAATACAAATACAGCATTTAAACAAAGAAAAAGAAGAGTAAAAATATTCTTACACTAAAAACATTGAACTCTACTCTTTGCTTTGTCTAATGTTGTATATTTATAAATCCATAACAGCATGTTTCTACATAGACCATGTATTTAGGGCATGTGATAGTCAAAACATTTTTCTAGCCAAATGCATTTCAATTGAAACAAGCAATGCAAATAGCTATAGTTTATGCTTTTCTGTAGCCATTGCCATGCTTTTACCGTTTTTCCAGCTCTTTCCATCATATGTTACTGGGGCGCTTTTGCGTTGAGGCTTGTCTGAAGGTTTGGTGTAGTGTGCCTCCACCCAGAGCAGAGGTCTTCAAACTGTGGGGCGTGCGATAGTTCATAGTCATTTGGACTTACTGTCCATTTGGCATTTTTGGGTGGGCCTGGCCTGCCCACATTTTGCTGGGGGAGGGGGGAAGAGGCCTAAGAGGTTTGACGACCACTAACCCAGAGTGTCCAGAACAGTGGAGTCTGCAGAGGAAAGGAAAAGGGAATGTGTGAAGTGGTGTGAATAGGGGGTAGAAGGTTAAGCAAAGGCAAGGTACAAATGGAGGTGGTGCAGGTTAACGGAAGCATAGTGTCTGTGGCAGCTTTGGGACACGTCCATCCAGCCAAAGTAGATCATAGATCAGTACTGCAGAAATGCGGAGGGTAAAATATAAGGTGTCCGAAAGGGAAAAGAATGTCTAGTAAGGGCAGTTCAGCGCGTCGAATAGGTATTACTAAAAGGAGTGTGTGGCTGTGTGATGGGCACAATCAGGCCCTTCAAGCATGGGGGCTTTTATTGCCAGGCAGTATGTGTGAGGAATTTGCCCAATCCGAACAGGGAGGTTGAGCTTGCTTGGGTTTTTTTGATTTTTTGATAAATGAAAATGAATGATGGGAGACCAACTTCAGAGAAATGAGTGCAGCCATTCTGCACCCATTTCATCTGCTTCCCGCACCAAACACATAGGGCCTCATTACAAGTTTGCATCCGGCATCCCCATTCCCATTGAGGCCTATTTGGCTCAATGGGAATGGGGAGCATTTTTTACCGGTGCCCAGGAATGGGCAAATACCGCGTCCGGCGGGGCCAGAATGGCCCAGTAATTGCCCATTCCTGGGCGCCGGTAAAATTTGCAAGTTCGGCGGCAGCCTACCGGTTTTACCGGCAAGGCTACCGCCGAACTTGTAATGAGGCCCATAGTCACCTGTACTTTGGGAAGACACAGCCTACAGGCGCCGTCTTCCCCTGTCATAAGCATTCCAAGAAGGGGGAAGGCACACCTTCCTCCAGCTATGAGCAGCCTCATTAAAATATCAAAGGCTCCATGGATCTGCATTCCTTTGTTCTCCGGCTGGTGACAGTCCATACTAATGAGAGATAATTGAGGGAAGCCAGCCAAGTGGGCTTGGTTTCCAGAGAGACAAAAGGAAAAAATTACTATCACCCCTTTGGTGTGCAATGTGTCAACTTGAAGCTAGTTTCCACCCCTCTGTATGAAAGGCAGTGAAATGCATGTGTGGGTCCACTATTTACCATAGGCAAACCCCTGCAGAGCGGACCCCTTTCAGAGGGGAGAAGTATGTGCTTTAGGGGAGACAGGAAGTCTTCTCCCAGCAGATACTCCAAAGGAAACCTTGCGCTTTAATTAAGAGTCACAGAGGGCTCAGTTAAGCAGAGAGACACTTCGATCTACAACACACAGGAAGATGGGTGGGACTTAGGTATATGTTGTCACCCCCTTGTCTGTCCTGTTGCACAGCACTCGGGTCCTGACCTCATGCATAACAGAAGATTGTTGGTAGAAACACAGGATTGGTTTGTTAAAGTAGGCTTTGCCTACACCAATCACTGGGGCCCATTTGGCTTTAAAAGAGGGCTGAATCCCACACTTAGTAGATCATCTGAAGACTTTGCAAGGAGTAAGAAGAAGGACTCCTTTGGACCCGAGCTGAAGGTACAGTCTACCTTGCATCTTCCGCTAGTGAAGGAAGGCCAGGAGTTCCAAAGAAGGAAGCAAGATTCCTCCACTAAACATCTCCCAGGGAAAATAGGAAGATACTGGACTTAGATGACCCATCCAGCAGCTCCAGAACTGGTACCGAGCCAGCACACAGTTTGCCCAGCTAGATTCTGACAGCAAGCTTCCTATGTGTGAAGTGCCCGAGAGTCTCTGAACAAAGGACAATGCTGTTGCCTGCTAACACCCTCCTGAGCTTTGGGCCATCCGCCTTGAAAGGACACGAGCGCTGCGAAGAAGCTAGGAGGAGTGCCACACAAGCATCATCCAGCATCCATCTTTTTAAGGACAATTTTGAGACAGTCGAGTACTCGAACCACATTCGGCTGCACCGCTGACTGTTGTCATGCCGCAGTCGCCAGAGCCACCCAGGACGCCTTCACCAGAATTCCAGATCCGCCAACCAGCACAGAGACAATGATTCTTGGCCGCAAACCGCCACGCCGGACAGCCTGCAGACGTCTGTCCAGCCTCCCTTGCCGAACTGCCTGCCGCCTGCTACCCGCAGCTGTCTCCCGCCACTAATGCTGTCTCAAGGGCTGAAAAGCGCCCTGGAACCACCTTGACGCTGTTCAGCACCAAGAACTTCTTCAGGACCAGGTACATTGCGTTTCTGCCCCCCTGGTCCTTCCCCGAAGGCCCCTAGAGACAGTTACAACCCTTTGCCCCTTTGATGCTGGAACCAAATAATATTGAACTATAAGACTGATTACTTTACCAACTACCCTCCTGTCAGTCTCCAGATTGCATCCCTTTCCTTTGTGAAACTGTCTGTCCTCTGTGTTCCTTTATAGTGTGGGTTGTAATTGTAATGTGCTAGAACTGTCTGTTGTATTAATAATAAAGTAGATATGTTTATACAACCTTGACTGGACAGTCCCTTTTATCTTTGGATAATAATTGTATTTTCGCTGTGTTGCAGCTAATCAACGATCCACGACCTTGCAGAGATAAGCCTGCCGTTCTGTCCACGTTACCAAAATTGGACAAAAAGATCTTATAATTAACTTGTATTTCAATCTGTTGGGATCCCTTCTGGTGTACTAGAAGTGTGGGTTGATTGATGGTTTGGAAACCAATATTCATCCCTGGACCACTGGTGCCCCGGAAGTTGATTCGTCACAGTATTTTCAACTTCTCCCACAAAACAAACACCAGAATAGCCCAATTGCCAAGAACAGAACATTCAAGAATAGGCTGTAAATACACCTCTTACATTTGCATGCGCTCGTGGCGCTTTGGGTTGGACTAGACTAGAGAGACAGGAACGAGGGGGTGGGGGGCGAATCAGACAGGGGGAAGAGAGCAAGGTTGCTTTTTCTAAAGGGAAAATGCCAGGCATACTGGAGAAGCCATGGTCTGCTGCAGGTAAGCATGTATGTGTTAAGGAACATGTGATGGCTCTGCACATGTTGTGGGGTGATATCCCCGGGAGTTAGGCTGCTTGGTGGCAGTAGGTGACCAGAGACATGAACCCGACCTTTTGTTGTTCAGGGAGTAGTAGTGTGGAAAACCAGAAAAAGACGAGGAAGTAGGGTCAGTGTGAGAACTTGCCCACTTCAAGGGGTGCGAATGTGAAAGGCAAAGGTTAATACTGTACGGTCATGTGGATGATGGCTAAAGTATGAGGTTGCACGTTAGATGTTAACCACATAGCAAAGTCACCAACACTGAGTAAAGTCACCGATATCGAAGGATGTTGAAAGCGTCATACAACGTCACAAACGTAGGCTGCCAGAGTCCGCCATAACAAGGCAAAACATTGCATGTGGCATGGTGCAGAGTGTGTATGAAGGTAAACATGCATATGTATTGTAAACGACTTGTATGCATATTTGAGTGAGTCACGACCAGACGCACCCAAAACAGTGGCCAGGGGTAACGGCACCTGAAATAATATGTGCGAGGTTTCACAGTGGCGCGGCGGAAGTGCAGCGAGAGGAGAACAGGTCTGCACACTTGATAAGAATGCAAAGGAAAGTAGCAGGAACTCGCATCACTGACCGCGTGTTTTAAGGATGGGCTGGAAAATGAAAGGCGGGAGCACACTGCCACCCTGCAGGCTGTCAGAGCACACCCTGCAAACCCCCGGGTCACCAGGAGCCTGCACCCCACACTATTCCGTGCGGTGTGCACCCTTAGGGGTCTGGCACCGCTCCTAGTGGGCAACTCACCGTGGCCGTTGCATGCATTATTGTCTTATACCCTCACCATTACAACCCCCACTTCTCTTCCCCAATTGCCTAATAACTTTAAATATTAATCAAATAAGTCCCTAATAACGGTGCACCCCTTTTTGGCGCCGCCGATTTGGCGCGACTGCTTTGGCGCGGCGGCCATTTCGGTGCGCCCATTTGGGCATAGAAGCCTTTCTGGCGCCGTCGATTTGACGCGAGGGACGTTTGGACGTGGCTAACATTGCAGCCACGTCTAAGCGCCCTCACGCCAAATGGAAATTAATTACTTGCAGAACAAGTTAGCTAGAGCACTGCTGGCTGCCACCAGGGCACTTCACCCCGCTCCAGTGACGACCAGGATGAGACAGCTAGGTCCCCTGTCTGCTATGGGGGGGGGGGGGGTTCCTGTTTGGGGGTGATTTCACCACCTTGCCTGGGGCACTGAGATGAGCCTGTTAATTCGCCACCATGCCGAGACCCAGGCAGCCTGACTCCGCCCCCCCGTAAAATCCCTCACTGCCTTCGGGGCTCCAACAGTAGAGGCAGGATCATGGATTTGCCAATTGCCAGGTCCTGCCCTCCATGTGCTGCCCACATGCATGGCCTAACTCTGGGGCGAGCAGTGGAGGGTCGTGGCCCATTGCCACCTGTGCTTCTGGCAATTGATACAAGCAAGAGGTGGGGGACACCTTAGCTGCCCTGGCACCCACCTCACTCGCTAACTTTCAAAGTGACTGCCCTACCCACTTTCATAAAGCGCCGTGAAACGGCACAGGTATTGCTACCAAGCACTATGTATACACTTGACATATCCCCAAAGCTATAATCTAGGACTGCCAAGCCAACTGCCAGAAGTCCATGGCTATGTACGAAGATGACTGTTTGACCCCGATGAACCCCACAGGAGCACAAGAGCGTCTGTGGTTGTTGAGCATTTTTGGGACAACACCTGTCCGAATGTGTGCACTGCACGCCTGTTAAAATGTGCACACCATACTGTGACGCCAAGCTGGTTTTTCCTTATTACAGTGCCATCAGAGTTGGAGTAGCCGTGCCAGGTCTGGTATCAGATTGAGGGATGCCATCCTAGATATGACATCAGAATGGGAGTGGACCTTAGCGCAGTGACCTCACGGTGACACGCCTTTACACTGTTATTGCAGCAACAGCAAGCACACTGGGAGTGCTCATTTATTTTAGGTATGTTACACTGGCAGGTGCTGCAGCTCCACTGACTTGATACCAGAATTGGTCCCTAAATAAACGCAGTCCTATAAAAAGGCCGGCCCTTATTACGAGAGCATCGCACTAGGCACTGCCCTACTATTCAATAACACAAGCCCTGCCCTTCCAGTAGTGACTTCACACAGAGGGCAGGCCTTCCACACTGTGACCGGATGCCCTCACTCAGGAGACTGCAGGGCTCATATGCGGCCCATCGCCGCCATCCGCTAGATGTAGGACACCACCAGTCAGGCTGGGTGCAGCCGTGCACAGCTGAGCCGAGGAACCCAAGGTACGCAGAATGGTCCGTGCCGCACTGCTCTCCTCCCAGCCTGCCTCATCGCAGTCTGGCAGAGGCCACGTTTCCAGCCCCGGTGCGGAGCACCCTTCCATCGCCACCACATGTAGACAGTATGCAACCCAACAGCGCTTGAGCTGTGCATGGATTCCAAATTCAGACCAGAATGCAGCGCTGCAAAGTCGTACTAATGACATCTGTGCGCTATACAAAACCCCTTTAACGCGGATTCAGTGGGTGAACAGATAGATCTATAAAGAGTGCGTCTCCCAAAAGGGGGAGCTGCCACCCAGACACGGGTTCCATATCTGTTACCAAGCACTCTGAAGATATCATTTCTGGTATGTAGCGCTATTTAAAACATTATGGAATATTTTTTTACTACTGGGCCATACTATGGTGCGGCGGACTGAATTCACAAACTTGCGCAGACCTCATTTTGGGCTAATTTGCCCACTCCCACGCGCCAAAAGAGCCCTGCGGCAAAACGTTCCAGCGCCGAACTGGGCGCTCCAAAATGGGCGCACCCAAATGTCTCTTGCACCGAAGCGGTCGCGGCAAATCGGCCTGCGCCGAACTGGCCGCGCCAAATCGTCCTGCTCCGCCTAATAACCCGCCCGCCCCCCATAAAAATGGAAGACGTGCAGCAAAAGCTGTGAAAGTAATGAGGGGTAAAGGCTCCAGTACCGTCCTTATTTAGTGCGCTGCTTTGTATGTAGAAGGATACAGAGCATGACATCTCTACAATGCAGACAGCAGGTGTCAATTATTAGATGTGCCATCACAACTAAAATGTCTAAGGGGCACTTAGTAGAAAAGGTGGCGCGCTATGACGCGCTCCCCCTGATTTCTCCCTCAATGGAGCTCTCAGATGGAAATCATTGCATATGTTAGCAATATGCGAACACTTCCTAGATATTCCAATATGCCATAGGCATTCCACATTCCCAGAAGCAGTCTGTCTCAGCGGCTGCTCCCTGCTTCTGGAATCACCCCGCTTTCTTTAGGGTTGACTCGCTCATCAACAGTTTTTCTTTAGGAACATAAAACTATTTTGCTTACAAAATAATTTAATTTCATTCTGTGATATGATTCTGCTGGCTGTTAAGTATTTTGTTTCGTCTGTTTATATGTTCTTATGCATCTTCTTTAAGGTAAATGCGTGGTTGTTCACCGCTCCGTCCGACCTATTGGGAAAGGTTTGCTCTGTATTAATAATATTCCAGAACCAACAGCTGAACACTGAACTGACTAAAGACCATTGAGGATGGATAGATGCTGGGCTAACAAACTGTGGCTGCAGTTTAGGCTCTTCAGAATTAGAAACCTTCATTTTTTTTAAAAGAAAGCAAATAAAGGTATTAATTGCAGTTTGAGGCATACAGGCCTCCCCGTAAACTGAGGTCAGCGCTTCCGCACCCAGACTTTACTTTGCGCACACAACTTGAAAGTCTCTTATGGCCATTCCTAACCCTCCCTCGGCCCTCATCTTTACTTTGGCCCTTAGATGGTCTGGGCCTGTTGAAGGAGGCGAGTCTAGTGGGTGAACCGAAAGAGCAACATGGCATGGCGCACAGTTCAGCGTGGAAGGATACCGCACACTGATTTACCACATTCACATCCGTTGTTCCCAAACTTGTGCGTACCCTAAAACATTGGAATGGTGCATTCAAGTCCACAGAATCATCCCAAAACGTCTGCTGTACATTTCTTTGGTCTTGGGCGAACACCCCTAAAGATCAAGGATGTGGAACGTCTCGTTAATCAAACAAAGTATCCTGAAAAACTCATTCCTCAAATTTAAGTACAATGGCACACCCAATTGCACAAATACGCAGCAGATCCTGCATTTTCACTTATGCCTATCTGGGTCCTCTAGGGGGATATGTGCCTCACGCCTGCAACCATCTATCAACCAACTACGGGAGCTACCAGTTAACCTCAGCTGCTACTGGCATCAGATTGGCAGTAAGAGGAAATTGTAAACAGCCCGCCTCTCCCTGGCTACCACTGGTGGAAATGGAAAAACATTGGTGGGGATCCCACAAGGGCTGGGGTGGGGGCGGAGTGGGGGGGGCGGTGCCTGAGGAGGCGGGGTTTAGGGGGCGTAGCTGGCAGTTGACCTCCGATCAAAGGAAATGTCCAAAATAATAGTTTCAAACAGCGCTATTTCTTTGATGCTGCTTCTTTTCCAAACTATATATCAATTCCGCTTTAAACCACTTCCATGCAGTGGTGATGAGTTATTTCACTATGCGCATAATAGTTTTGACCAGTGTTGCTGAGTAATTATTCTTCAAAATGCACAATTTTATTTAAAAAACTTCCCCCTGGGTACTATTCAAACACATTTCTGTTCACCATAAGAAACGTTTCTATTTACTTGAACACATCCAGCACAGCTCTTGCAGCTCCCCTCTGAAAGCAGTTGGGTGGCTGCATCGTGTCTGATGTTAATAGGGGTGTTTATGTATGCAATGTTTGTCGGATACCTGTATATTTATTTATTTATGCAATGTTTGTTGGATACAGGTATCCGACAAACATTGCGTGAATAAATAAATGAATACTCCGGGCACATGTATCCGATAGACATTGCATAAATACATTTTAAAAAACGTGTTGGGTCGTGGCTGAGGACTGTAACTTCCTCTTGTGACCTCTTGCATGTGGTCACCAGAGAAAGTTACAGTTTTCTCACAGGTGTTTTTTTCCCCCTTCTCCCCAGCACAGAGCAGCGGTTTGGGGGTGCTGACTCTGGCCGGATCCCGAGATCCAGCTACACATCTGGTACCAGATCTCGGATCCGGCGAGAGCCGGCCCAATGACCAGCGCTGCTGGCTACCCTTTGCAGGAAGGTTGCTTGGAAGCAAGCCGTTGCAAGGGTTTTGGGTGAAAAATGGCAGACGGAGGAAGGCCTCCAGATAAGTGTTGTGTCAGGCCTTTTTACACATGAAAACCTTGTAAATAGGACACTTTTTATTTGTCATTTCTTATCATTTACGCACCAGTTGAGAGAGGAGGTCAATGCAAAGATCAATAGACTTGACAGAAACCAGGACTTATCTATTGATTTTCATCTGCATGGATGAACTTGCAGGTGTTTGAAAGCAGACACGTATTCGATGAACTGCATGAACTGAACCTTACAGAAAGAAGCAGCATGGTTTTTTTCTGTTCAACTACTGCTTTGTTTACATTACTTCATTTTCTGCCTAGAGATCATGATGAGAACAGAAGCATCATGCATGGATATCTATTTTCCTATCACTTTACCTACTTATCAGTACTAAGGCTGAAAACGTAATTACAATTACAAAGTATCATTTTTTTTTATACAGAACAGATTGTGTGTTGTCCCTGAATGCATGCTTGCATTGCACCAAAGTATTTTTATGAGTTCCTGTGTTGTGTGCACCTATCAAGATGCAGCAAGGTGTAGGATACTTTTTTCCATAAATGTAATAAATTATTTGGACTCGGGTATCTTTGCTAGTTAACTCTGTTTTGTTTCTAATGTTTTCTATTCATTTTCAAGTTTAGCTATGTTTTGGGTGCTTGTCACATACTTTTAATACTGTTCTCACTCCAGTTATAAATACAGTGGGCCACATTACAAGCATGGCGGTCCGGGAACTAAGGTACCGGTAAGCATGCCGGTACCGTAGTTCCCGGACCGCCATACTACGGGCTGTGTTCACGGGTGCCTGACAGCCCGCCAGGTTTTTCCTGGCGGCCTGACCGGCACCCGCGAGCACAGCACGTCGGATGCATAGGCACAACTCTGCATGTGCCGGTGTATCTGATGTCCCCATTCAGCCCAATGGGGCCGAATGGGGATGGTGAGTCCCATGTTAGTGGCACCCGCAAATGGGCAATTACCAGGTCTGCCGAGCTCAGCATGACCCGGTTCTTGCCCATTAACGGGTGCCGGAAAAAATGCAACTCCGGCAACAGCCAAGCTCTTTTTTAACGGCACGGCTACCGCCAGAGTTGTAATGAGGCCCAGTGTGTGAAATGTTGCCATCTCAAAATCTTATTGGGGCTACTGATAAGCGTGCAATGTCTAGTTTAACCATGCATTCAGTGTTATCTTGCAGTTAATGGGATAAATGGTCTGTGGCAGCAGGGTCCTGGATGAAGAGTAACGGTCAATACACCACAGGGACCACAGGGGCCACAATCTTTCAAATATTTAAGCCTTTGATTCAAATTTTTGAAACCTGACTGTCCAGCCAACGGAAGTGCTGCTACAAACCAAGCATTAATAAAAATGTAAATGCTTACATTTGCAAATGAAATTGGAATCCAGCAAAGCATGTCCCTGTGGTGTTGGCGGTAGGCATTTAACTCTTTTGTGTAGCACTTCATGCAGGGTCTCTCCAAAGTCTTAGCACTGTGATTATTATTACGTCACCCAATAGTCAGTAAACCGACCTCTGTAATATGAAAGAGACACTGGGCCTCATTAGGACCCAGGCGGTAAGGGGTTTACGGCGGCGTAAACAGCGCCGACCCTTACCGCCTGATTCCGAGGTCCCTTAGCGCCATGGAGGATTTAACACCTGCTTTTAGCAGGTGTTAAAATCCATGGCGCTAAGGGACCTTGTTGTTAATTACGCCACCGTAATTTACGGTGGCGTAATTAACGCCTTCCCCACTCCCATTATGCCCTATGCGGCAAAAATGGGAATGGGGAAGGGTAAATGGGGATTGGGGACTTACCGCCCCGCCAACCTCGGAATGGGGCGGTAAATCCGCCAACCACCATGGCGTAAACGCAGTTTACGCCATGGTGGTAAAGGTACGACCCAGGCGGTAACTTACCGCCTGGGTCGTAATGAGGCCCACTCTGTCCAGCCAACATTTGACCATGGGATGAGATACAGAATTTAGCGTATAATAATTTAGCATTGAAGACTTGACTCTGTGCATCTTATTGCAACACTAGCGTACCATTAAGTAGTACTCGCTTTGGGAAGTTGGGAGTTTCATTAATCATTCAAAAGCTGATTCTGCTATCAAACCTCCAATCACATGGCCTCATCACGAGTTTGGCGGTAACCCTTAAATGCGGCGGTAACGCTATTACTGCCACATTTAAGGGCCCGCCAAATCACAGGCTTGGCAGATTTTCCCCCAGTTCTGAGCTCGGGGGAAATCCGCCGTGATTTTGCTGGCGGTAATAGCGCCGAACATTCCCCATTGGGCCCAGTGGGAGTGGGAAATTCCCGAATGAGCCCAATGGGGGATGGGGACTTACCGTTCTGCCAAATTCGTGATCTGGCACTAATAGTGCCGGAGGATTTGGCAGCACGGCTAATAGCCCCGGCAGTAATACCGCCTGGGTTAGCGCCCAACTCGTGATGAGGCCCATAATGTTTACTTTAATGTGTAATTGGCCAGGGTTGATTGGGTCTTCAAAATTATCCAAATATTTACATAAGAAATCAAAAATGCGTACCTTTGGAGAGGAATAATGAAAGGCAAGTTGAGGGCCTCATCACCAGTTGGGCGGTAACGCCGGCGCTACTAGCGCTGGTGCTAATAGCCCTACCGCCAAACCGCCCGGCGCTATTAGCGCCGGATCACAGGTTTGGCGGAAGGGTTATTAACCATTCCCCATTGGGCCCATTCGGGAATTCCTCATTCCCCATTGGGCCCAATGGGGAAAATTCATGCTATTACCGCAGGCGGATTTCCCGCCGGCGGTAATCGCGCCGAAAATCGGCAATTTTGATCTGGCGGACCCTTAAATGCGGCGGGTTACCGCCAGACTCGTGATGAGGCCCAATTCTCCTGGATAATATTAATGCCACCTTCTGAAACATTGAAACATGATTTGTGAAGTCAATTAGGCCTATGGCAGGGAATTGGTACCAAAATCATTTGTTGTTCTAAGGTTGAATTCCGACTAATTCATGTTTATCTGATTGTGGGTGCACTGTGGGCCTCATCACGAGTTGGGCGGTAACGCCAGCGCTATTAGCGCTGGCGTTAATAGCCCTACCACCAAACCCCCCGGCGCTAATAGCGCGGGATCACGGGTTTGGCGGAACGGGTATTGCCCATTCCCCACTGAGCCCATTCGGGAATTCCCCATTCCCCATTGGGCTCAATGGGGAATTTTCGCGCTCTTACCGCCGACAGATTTCCCGCCAGTGGTAATAGCGCAAATTTTCGGCAGATTTCCCGCCAGCTCAGAGCTGGGCCGAAATCCGCCGAAGTCCTGATTTGGCGGACCCTTAAATCCGGCGGTAATATTGCTACTGCCGGATTTAAGGGTTACCGCCAAAGTCGTGATGTATTTGCATTAGTTGCTACTAGTGCTATAGATGTTCTTTGTGTGTTGGAGCTTACACATAATACTGTTTCTGTTCCATGCCAGTGGTGATCCCACTGCTGTGGTTTTTCGATACTTTTTCTATGTGACGGGAGCTTGGATCACTGAGGCCCACGCTGTGCATGTTCTTTTTGACAGGAGTTTGGGCTGCTGAGGCCAAGGCTGATCCTATTCTATGTGAGTGTTTCTTGCATTGCTGAGGCCAAAGGGCCTTCATTTATCCGTTCAAAGCGCGGGAGCTTGCACGGCTCTATTGCATGCAGCTCTTGCTTTATGCACATGGAGCTTGCAAGGCTTATCCATTTTCTGTGTGGTCATGTTGCACTGTTGAGACCTAGGATATCATGTTCTACGGGAGGAAAGCATGAGCTACTCCAGTCCATGACTTACCTTTTCTATATCCGAAAGGGAGTGTGCACACCTGCGGGCTATGTTGGACCTGTTCTATGTGAGGGGAGCATCCACTGCCGAGACACATTATGCATGTGTTCTATGGGTAGGAATCTTCTACCATTGCTTTGCCTTGCACTGATCCACCTTTTCTACATGATGAAAGCTTGCACTGCTCTTTTCCTGATTCCCCTTTTCTGATTGTGTGAGAGAAGTCAACAATTCTGCTACCCCAGCGGACCGGCTCTGTGTGAGCGAATAATTGAAACACTTCTGCTGTTGATGTGCCTTTTCTTTGTATGTGAAGCAGGTCCGTGGTGTTAGAGGTAATCTGTCCCGTTTGTGATATGGTCTTTGTGCCACTACACCCGGTGCCTTAAATGCAAAGTGTGAGAGAAAGATGCTCTTCTGCCACAATGTGGACCACTGCACATGATAAGGATTTCAATACAGTTGTATCTTGTTGCATGTGTTGGCTGGATGACACATGTTTCGGCACTCTCTTGTGAAGGCTATCACTCATTTTTACTCCCTTGAAATTGAATTTACTCTCAAAGTATAAAACCAGGGAGTAAAATACTCCTACATCAAAATCTTATCTGCAGCACAGGAGGCAGGTTGATGTTACGTCATATGTTAGATGGATGGTGGCAGTAGAGTGGGCTGGTGAGCCAGTACCTTGTGGGCGAGGCGATAGCAGGACTAAGAACAATGCAGTCGCAATATGCACTGGCCTCCTTCCAGGCATAATGTGAGTCAATGTGATGTTGGTCGCGCTCAAACACTTGTGTCAGTAGATACTTCGCGCAGAGGTCAACGTGCGACGAACGCTGCGATGACCACAAGGGTGTGACTGACATCTAGGGCGATAGTGAGTGAAAGAGGGAGGGAATGGAGGCAGTCAAGAAAGGGAAGCTCACCGATCTGCTTCACTCCATAGCAATCCCTCCTCTTCAATTCACATTCTCAACCGTGTGACGCTGAACCACAAATGTGACCAGGACGCAGGTCTTAAAGAGCTTCACCTCTGCAGTGTCAAGTAGTCAATTCATAGGTTTGGCAACCACGCTAGCAGAACCTTGATCGGAAAGGTTTATGAATACCACTACCCACCCAGGACCTCCAGCAATTTTTGATGGCCAGATTGTAGAGGACCTGCATAGCAATTGTCCGTGAGGGCAATTTAGGATTTTGGATCGCAAAGTGACCCTATGTATTGGAAAAATAAAATAGAGGGGGATTGCTATACCTAAAACAAAAGTGGCGCCTAACATCAGGAGGCCTTGACACACCTTTTCTGTATCGATGCATTATAAATACACAATAAATAAAAAAGAAAGCCTCACTCATTATGAGCATGGCGGTATGGGTAATAACGTGGTATTTAAGAGTTGCAATGACACTGAATAGTTACAGCATAGGAAGCACAGCATCTTTAAATAATCCATGTTTACCCCTTTCAGTACTTTCTAGATGCCCTACCCACTACATATCCCACATTAGGAAATATTTAACATGGTGGATTCTTTGCCACTACCACTACACTCATAAAGAGTACGGCCCTTATTTGGGTGCCTCAAATCTCTCTCAGTCTCCACAGACACGCTTTCAGCATGTTATGTTCACCTCTGCCCCCCCTCGCCTCCGCTAGCAGTAAACCTCCTTTATTTGACCCCAAATGTTTTCCCATTCTGCCCAAAGCCTCGTGAGATTGATTAAAGGCGGGTTAATGTTCATTCTAGTAAACACGTGTTCTTTTGTTGTTGTGCAGGTTTCTGTGAGTGTTTGGAGATCGGCCCGGCGTGCTCAATGTGCACTTTACCTATATGGGAATGACAGGGACGGGCAAGGAGGGGCAGTTCCGGACAACAAGAACCAGTTACCAGAATACAGTGTGCGACTTGTGGACAAATAAAGAGCAAAATATGTTTGGCCATCCAGAGAATTTGTATTTATGGCGCAGTTCTAAATAGCAGCTCTTCATCGCGGCCACCTCATCCCCCGCTCTTTCTAAAGGTGTTAGCTCACTTGTGGCTGAGGGTAAAGCTGGGGTCAGGGTTTGGCGGGCCATGCTGGAGAGTCTGGCCCTGTCAGCCCCTTATTGAAGCTCAGAGCCCAGTCCTATGAAAGGAAGCTCGACTTGGCCTAGTGGGCCTGATAGAATGGATGAAGGATCAGCAAAGCAGCATTACTTCAGTGGCGGCTGGTTATTATTTTACTTGGAGGGGCGTAAATGTTTGCCTGGAATATGTGGGAGCGACCAAGAGTAGCGAGGGAGCCTGGCCTGAAGCGACCATGGGGGACAGGAGAGGGTGTTCTCTCCTGAAAACCTTTTTTTTAAATGGTGTGTTTTACAGCACACTTGCATTGAAAAATGAATTGAGTAAAAAGCCACACAGTTAGCAATCAGTTTTGTATGATAGCACATGAAAAAATCCAATAGATGCAAGTCACAAATTGTGCACAGAAGCATTTTCCAACACATTTTCATGATGCCTTTGCCCACAACATATGCCAGTACACGAAACATGTTCATGCTGGTTGTGTCCATACATGTCCTTGCGAGCTGCACCAACATTTGGCCCTGGAACTATCAGGAAATTGCTCTCACGAGGCTATTGATTGGGTGTCTTCCTTCCTCCAAGAAAGACATTCCAGGATTATATGGGGCGAACATGCCTCTTCAACTAGTCCTGTAGACTGTGGCGTCCCACAGGCGGGAAGCTTCTCCGCGCTCCTCTTCAATCTCTACTTGTGTTGTTTATGCACATTGCTAACACAACTAGGCGTATTTTTTAAAAACTTTGCCGACGACACACAATTGATACTAGAGCTCAGCGGGAACTACAGACAAGACAGTTAAAAATGATCTACTTTATACAATTTCATAGAATCATGGATGAGGAGAATTGGATGTGCCTAAATGGCACCAAAACTGAGCTCTTGATTTTTGGCTCCACCAGTGCCAGAAAAAAGCTAGACACTGCCTATTCCACTTTTAAAATAAAAGAGACGGTAATCAAAGTTTCCAAAAAAACTAAAAACGCTGGGCATCTACCTACAGGCATCACTGGGGGCAGAGGCCCAAGTTGCCTACCTCAAAAGAAATTGTCAGTACCACCAAAGACTACTCAGAAACATCAGAAATGTTTGCTAAAAAAACAAAATAGTACAGCAATTGCCAGAGCCACCCTCCTCTCTATACTCCACTACGGAAACGCTCTCTTACTCGGATCCAGCAGTAAGAACATAAAACAATGTCAGATAATTCAAAACAACGCCATAATAACAATAACTGTCAACTAGAAGAGAACACATCTCAGGTGAGAAGGGGGACCTCCATTGGCTCGCCATGGAAGACCGAATACTTTTCAAATCTTTAACACTAGTCCACCGCTGCCTCTATGGAAAGGCTCCTGAATATCTAAAGATGCAATTCTCCTGGTATGAGCCAAAACGTAACCTGCAAACTAGTAATAAAGGACACCTAAGTGTAAATCCTGTAAGAAGAACAAATGGCCTAGGTAGATCTTTTGCTATTAAGGCTACCACCAAATGGAACGAACTACCCCTGAACTTAAGAACTGAAACAAATTACTTGGTTTTTCGGAAGAAACTTAAGACACAGATCTTCAAATAAAATCAAAACTCCTAATATAGGCTTCAAACTCTAACCTTCATCTCTGTCGTCCTGTCACTAAGTCCTTCGTCTCATCGTGAGCCCTCCGATGCCTGCGGGTTGCAGTGCTATATAAATACATAAATAAATCAAATGTACCAGTATTGCCATATGAAAACGTATTCCTGTTGGCTTTGCCAGTAAATAATGCCATGTCACAGTAAGAAAAACATGCCCAGACTGGCTGCATCAATGTAAGCCAGTATAGACGTATAATAACACTCATCATGTTTGCTTTACCCATGATGCTCAGCAAAAATAATGCCATGCAACAGTAACAACATTTTTCAAGACTGGCAGCCCCAATGTAAGCCAGTTTAGCCACATAGCACTTATCATGTTTGCTTTACCCAGGATGCCCAGTAAAACAAATATTGGCAATGCAAACTGTTTGGGCTTTTGTGTGGGCATAGGAAAGGCACTAGCCAGGCTGAGCCACAGTTGTAGTAACTGGCCAATGATGGTAGCAGGTGCAAAATGGTGCGAATACCTGGACATTTAATAGTAGTTCCTGGCAAAAGCCTAATACTTATAAACAAGCCAAAACTGTTGGCTCTGCCAATGCTTGTTTTTAACAGGACGTCAGTGAAGGCCACACGTAGTGCTTATTAATACAGTGGCTGGAGGCAAGACATTTTTATTACACCAGTAGCGGGTTTACAACTCCAATTAAGTCATTAACTCTCAGAAGACTGCTTTAAAAAAATCACAGGCAGGCACTTCAAGCACAAAGAGTGCAAAGTTTGATGGTAAGGCTGGTTACATTGAACCCAAAGAGTTTCCATGAGAAGGTGTTTAGGGTTGGGGAGGAGCAGGAACTGGGTAGGAATGGCCATAAGGATTAACATGGCCTTAGACAGTCAATGGGTGGGCAAATAACCAAACACCACCTACAAGCTGTGTGTCCCTCTTCATTTACCATTTCTGTCTATTCTCCAATTTTGCAAATCTCTCAAAACATGGCTCTTTCAACACCACCTGACCAAGGTCTAATTCCAATGGATGCACACACCCAAGCACAGACCTCACAGTACTGTGCTAATATTAAAAGTTGCCAGCCCAAATGCCGGCTACCCACACTCTTTACAGAGTGCCGCTGCTTTCAAGCTAGGTCTGTGCTTTAAACAATAAAATTAAAAATATGAAATATCTGTGTTCTAATGCAATAGTTTCTGCTTATAGGTATCACAAGCAGAACTGTTAGCGCAAACTAAAAATCTCATGCCACAGTAAGAATATATGTTCAGACTGTCTGTACCAATGTAGGCAAGTGTAGCCACATAATAATATTTATCATGTTTGCATTACTCCTGATGCCGAGTAAAAATGCTATGCCACAGTAGTGAAGTGCATTTAGACTTTCTGCACCAATGAAGGCAATTCTAACAATGTTATAACACTTATCATGCTGGCTTTACCCTTAATACCAGTAAATAAAATTCATGCCATAATAGGAAAACATAACTAGACTGGCTTCACCATTCAGGCCAGACGAGCCATGTAACGTGTATCCTGTTGTCTTTACCCTTGATGCCCAGTAAAATGCCACACCACCAGTAGCCCCCAAAAATTAGAGGACTGCTCTCCCTTCACACACACAGTACTGGAACATACTCTCATGCAGCGCACATGCTGCCATTCGCATGCATAAATACATCATATACTCTCTTATTCCCCCACACATTCATACAGCACTCAGGAAAATCCTTCCATGCACGCATATATGAAAACGAACATACACACATTCACATGTGTGCACATTCAAACACGCACATTCAGACAACTCCCTTGCATGCAAGCATGCATACACATACGCATTACATATACGCATACATATTTCACTTACCTGCTCTCGCCCACCTGCTGCCGCAACACATACACACGAGACACGACTGGATGGCCCACCCCTTTACTCAGTAGAGCGCACTGACTGAGAGAAGTGGAAGTGGACTCCTCTCAGTCAGCATCTACACTATTAGGCAGTAATGAGATGCGGCTCGGCCAGAATTCCTATGCCCCGTCAGCCTCTCATTGTTGCACTCTATGAATTTCGCAGAGCCCAAAGCGCTGAACATTTTCAAAATATATAGCGTGGGGACACGCCCCTGCTAACAATCAGGCAGCACAGTCCCCCGGGCAAATTATGCACCTGGGCTTATTGTGCTCACTGCCACTGTGCTTTCATGGTGAGAGATGTAAATGTACATTTAGATTAACATTCTAAAAGTACATTACAATGCTAATCTAAATGTGTATATCTCTCACCCTAACCATGGGGGAAGTGTCCCCCCTCCTCCTACCCATGTAAAGGAGCCACCACTGACTCCTACTTTGATGTCAAAGGAAAGGACTGTGTTTAGGGTAGGGTACAGTCAGCACAATAGCACAGTCGGCTGATTTCAGAAGTATGAGGATATGTATATATATATATATATATATTTATCAATGATGCCATGAAACATGAGCTGCAACTAACAGAGATATTTAATAATAAGTATTTGTAAATATATATGGGAGCAAGTTACAGTAGATGTGAGCCCCACCGGACTCCAGTTGTCAATGTCGTTATCCTTCAATATGCTATCAGGATTCCAAGACGCTCGCACTCGATAGATCGCATGCTGCTGATCATGGAACTCAAGAGTCTGTGTCCTGTAGCATTCAGACAGGATACTGCACATCTCCCTTCCTTTGCCATTCATAAGACAATGCAATCTTTACACAAAGTCCTCCATATGACAGGGTCTGCGACTGACTCTTCCACATCTTGACATGCGTGGGATATCTGTGGTAACTTTTGGCAAGGACAATTTCTGCAATCTTTTGTCACTTCCCATTCTCCTCATTCCACCTGACTCACTGACAATCTCCGTACCATTATCCTCAACTGTGTTCTTCTCACTATGGTTAGATTCGTTACCATGTCTCTTTATCACACACACTCTCTCCATATTCCAGAACCTTCCATCTTCTAACTTCACTACATGTCTGAAGACTTCAACTACTCCTATGGGCTTGGACCATTTGCACGGTCCATCTCTCAGAAAAGGAGGAAGTTTGATTCTTACCAAACCCCCCACTGTTGGGGATAACACATTTTTGCCTCTAGATAAAAATCTGTCATGAGCTAATTTATTATTGAGTTGCGTGTTCCTAATGTTCTCACACACCGATCCAAACTCCTTCCTTAAATCAGATTCTCTCCCCCTCCAAGACGGTACTAATTTAGTGTTCACCTTCCATCCTCTACTCAACTCAAATGGGGAGAAACCAGTTGTACAATGTGGAGTGAAACGGTGAGCTACATTTTTTTCTTTCACTGCCCCCTCCCATTCTAACCCATTCAACTAGGCCCAGCGAATGGCGTCTTTAAGTACCTTGTTGAAATGCTCAACTACGCCGTTTGTCTGAGGATGATAAATGGCGCTCGTTTTATGTTCTATAGAATTAGCTTTACAAAAATTTCCATTTCTTTTGAGCGAAATTGAGTGCCACTGTCAGTCCTAATACTTTTTGGAAATCCCTCTCTCCTACAAATTTCAGATAAAAATTCAGTAACGGTTTTAGAAGTAATGCATGGCTGTCATGGCCCTTGCAGCTGGCCCTCACTGGCAAGTCAGCCTTCCCGTTAGGGACAGGTCAAAGGCCTTAAAACCTCTGGCGCCAGGCCCATAACCATCATGAAGACCAACATTAGAATGGGACTATTTACTTGGGACTATTTAACTTGGGGGGGTTCAGCCAACATGGAGGCACACACATAGCTCAGTTACAAGGAACTGAGCTATGCGGTCTAGTCTTTTGGGTGTGGCAGGCCTGGGACTACTTTACCTGGACTACTTTGGGTGTGGCAAGCCTGGGACTATTTTACCTGGACTACTTTACCTGAGATTATTTAAACCACACCCAAACAGCAGAACTTGCTTTGCGTTATTCTGCTGTGGGCAGCGTAACGCTCACTGTGTCCAGTTCTATGATGCCAGCTTACCTGAAACCAAGGACCTGCAGAGAGAGAAAGAACACTACGAAACTTACCTGGAACAGTATCATGTCTTCAATCCATCGCTGACTTCAGTTCCACTCACCTGAAGGTACGAACTCCATCATCCGGCACTGCATGCATCCTGGAATACCATAACCTGGAAAGAGGAGAAAGAAAGACAGCATTAGTAAGCGTTTACTCATGTTTCCTCCCGAATGAAGAAAGCCACACAATTCTTACCTGGGTAGTCATCTCCTGGTCAGTATCCTTGCTGAAACATTACGGCGCTCGGCGAGGAACATCGCAACCTGCAAGGAGAGAAAAGACACAGGTTAATAATATAAAAGGCGAAACAGCGCTGCGCATCACGCATTACTCACCGGACAGCATCGCGCACACCGCGTTTTCGCCTACCGGCCCATGATCATCTTCAAACTGCATGACAACACCAAAATACCTTTCCATACCTAAAATTTCGAATACCTTTCGCTGAAATTGTATGTCCAAGATATTCAATTTCAGAACAGTTTATGTTGCTAAGAGTCATTCCTGCTTTATACAGTTTCCTACACACATATTCTAATCTCTCATCATGTAATTTCTGGTCATCTGCATATACTAAAATATCATCCTGAAAACATATGATTCCTTGTTCACCTTCATAGAGTTTGTGCATGGTTTGTGGTCAGTGCGGAGTGTACGAGGTACGCGTGGGGCGGTGGGGCTCAGAAATCCTTGTCGCCACTTGAAGTGTGAGGATATGTATATATATATATATATATATATATTTATCAATGATGCCATGAAACATGAGCTGCAACTAACAGAGATATTTAATAATAAGTATTTGTAAACATATATGGGAGCAAGTTACAGTAGATGTGAGCCCCACCGGACTCCAGTTGTCAATGTTGTTATCCTTTAATATGCTATTAGGATTCCATGACGCTCGCACGCGATAGATCGCATGCTGCTGATCATGGAACTCACAAGTCTGTGTCCTGTAGCATTCTGACAGGATACTGCAATTTCCTGCTGCTGAAATCAGTGTGGGTGTGTGTTGGGCCACACATTTTAGTCCCAGACAGACAGATTCTGCCTTTCCTCTTTCAGGCTCCAAAATGCCTACCTCGCAGCAGAGCACTCTATAAACTATTCTACAATATAATGTAACATACAAGTGACAATGTCCCAAACAAATCCAAGTTCGGATGACACATTCTCAAATTCATAATTACCAACCTGAATAATTCATGTTCGACATTGGAAAGGTTGAAGTTCAGTGCCATCCATGGAAGCGCAGGATCCAGGACTGCGTTTCGCATGATGACTCTATGGGCCTCATTATGACCCTGGTGGTAGGGGGTTAACGGGGCCAGTAGAGCTGCCGGCCCCGTTAACCACCTACCGCCTCATTATGCGGTCTCCTCGCGGGACCCGCTAAGGACGCCTGGTAAAACCAGGCGTCCTTAGCGGGTCCCGCAAGCAGACCAGGATGCAAACAACGGGCCCGTTATTAACGGGCCCGTTGTTTGCATCCTCCCCATTCCCATTTGGGAATGGGGAGGATGCAAACAACGGGCACGGGTTCCCTGAATGTGGAAATACCGGGCCCTCCAAGGTCGGAATGGCCTGGTATTTCCCCATTCAGGGAACCCAGGCCCGGTACCTGGAATGGGGGTAGCCATGCCGCAAAATGCGGCATGGTTACCTCCAGGGTCGTAATGAGGCCCTATGTCAAGGTTCTCATTCATGGCTACGGGTTAAAGATGATGAGACAGTTTTGTAATTAATGGAAACATGTTGTCACACTGTGTAGCAGGACCACTGCTTTAAGTGGGATGTGAAATCAAAGGGAGGCTCTGGCAGGGGACTTGGCCTAAACGTGGAATGTCCCAACAGGTGGCAAGCAGCCTTGGCAAAGAGCACCTCCCGCCTCTCTTTTTTCGCTCTTTGTAGCACTGTCCCCTGCCAGGCATCCCTTTGCAGTGATCCTCACCCTCCCTCCCGGGGTGCAAGGGTGACTATGCCTGTATCTTCAGTTAAAGGGTTACCCAGTGGGGGTTGGTACCCAAATTATGGCCGAATAGGAGAAGCAGCTACAAGTTAAGGTGTAAGGAATTCGACCATGGTGGATGTGTGCTCGCCTGGGCTTTTTTGAAATGTTTAAATAGATGGAATGATGGTAAACCGACCTCAGGAACATGTGTGGGGCTAATCCACAATCATTTTCCTATGCTCACACCACAACAGAAGCATAGACCTCTTTACTCTGGCATGGACACAGCCTACAGGCACAGTCTACCCTGTCATATTTCGTTGGAATGTGACAGCTGAGGAGGGCATGATGTAATCTAGGAAGGGGGAGTCCAAACTTCCCCTTGCCATGATCAGCCTGATTAACTGACAAAGGCTGCATGGAAACAGCCTGCCCTTTTGTTAGGCCCTGCAGCTGGTGGCAGCGAATAACACACCAAGAGAGGGTACTTCAAACCTGGCTGCAAAAAATAGCAAAGGAGACGGGAAACTCAACAGACCTTTCATATGTAACTGTGTCAACCTGAAGCCCGCTCCCACCTCTCAGTGTTAATGACAGTGAGCTGACATGTCTGAGTCTATTGTGGCAGTAGACGGCCCCCGCTACGTGGACGCCATTCATAAAATACCAGAATGTTGTTTGAGGAAGCCATAGAGTCTGGTCTCTCAGCATCTTCAAGGGAGACCTACTGATTTAATCAGGAACCACAGGGAGATCCATTAACCAGAGAGACTCTTTGAAAACAACAGACAGGATGATGGGACGGACTGGGAGTGAGCCCAGAGCTCTTTCTGTTGGGAGAAGGGTTCTGCCACATTAGGTCTTTGGGCACATTAAGTTCCTGTTCCACCCCTTTACATTTACCTTTTCCTGTTGCAAAGCACTCTGGTTATGACCTTACGCACATAGCAAATTGTTGGTAGGGACCCCATGGTTGGTTCCTGGCAAAAGCCTACACCAATCACTGTGGCCCACATGGCCTTAAAAGAGGGCTGGGGCCCCTCTTTAAGCAGATCATCTGAAGACTTCACAAGACGTAAGAAAGAAGAACTCAACCTTGGACCCTGGCTGAAAGTACAGTCTGCCTTACATCTTCTGCCAGTGAAGAAAGGCCAGGAATTCCAAAGAGGGAAGCAAGATACCTCCCCTAAACTTCTCCCAGGGAATAAAGGCAGAAACAGAACTCAGAGGACCCTCTAGCTGCTCTGGAACCGTTATGCAGCCAGCACACAGTGTGCTCTCCTAGACTCTAAAGCAAGCTTCATTGATAGGGAGTGCCAGAAGGTCTCTGAATCCGAAATGATGGACAAGGCAGCACACTCCAACACACTCCACAGCTGTGGGCTGTCCACATTAAAGGATGACACAACCCCATTGAAGAAGCTGGGAGAAGTGCCTCAACAAGCATCTATCCGGTCCACCTTAAAGGACATTATCAAGCCAGTCGAGTTCCTTGTTCTTCAACCGATTGCAACGCTGACCGTTATCAAGCCGCAGTCGGTTATTTTACCCCGAGACGCCTCGACCAGTTCTTCAGAACCGCCGATCAGCAATATTACCTGACCTTGAACCACTGTGTAGGACAGCCTGCAGCCGTTCATCGAGTTTTGCTCACTGAACCGTCTTGCCGCCTGATACCTGCAGCTGACTCCTGTCTCGCACGCTCTCACAGAAGCCTGCAAAGCGCCCTGGAGCCGACTCTGTCCACCAAGAACACCAACACCAAAAGGTACATTGTGGTTCAGTACCCCTGGTTCTTCCCAGAAGGCACCTAGAGACATTTTAAGACCCGTTTCCCCCTTTGTGCTGAAGCCAAGAAACCTTACAAACTGTTGTGGTTTTTCAACATACCGACTACCCTTCTCTCAGTATCCAGAGTGCATCCCTTTTCCTTCTTCGAAACTGTCTGTCCTCTGGATTCCTTCACAGGGTGGATATTAATTCATAGTGTTGTTAGACTGTCTGTTGTGATAATAATAAAGTAGATATTTGTATACAACCTTGACTGGACCCTCCTTTTATCGTTGGATAATAATAGTATTTTCGCTATGTTGGAACTAACTAACGATTCATGACCTTTAGAGGAGATAAGCCTGTCGTTCTATCCATGTTACCAAAATTGGACAAGGAGGTATATCATTTTATTGTGGGCATGTTTATTCCAATCTGTTCGGATCCATTCTGGTGTGTTAGAGGTGGGGGTCTGGGGCTGATTGATGGTTTAAAAAAACGATATTGAACCCTGGACAACTGGTACACCGGAATTTGATTCATCACACAAGGCCTTTATTTCTAAACCTGAAGCTCTTGTGTATAGGGCACGACAAACTTCAGGCAGTAGAAAAGAATGCCATCGCTTCTAGCGGCCTAATTGGCTTGGGCTACTAGGGGACTTAAGGGAGCTCTGGCAGGCCCCGACTCAGAAACAATTTTCAGAAACTGTGCCTGGCTAGCCCTGGCCCACTTAAAGCCCTGAGCAAGACTGAATAGTGTTTTCAAATATAACAGGACCAAGACGAGCTGCAGAAGCGACAATGATCTGTAGAAACTACATTTTGCTGTTAAACACTCAATGCCCTACCGGATTCATACAGCTAGAATTGGTGCACTTTATGAGGGGTGGGTGGCAGTGGGCCCGGCTGGTCATCGAGCCCTGTCCCCCCAGGGTACACAGTAATGCCACTGCGTAAGTGCCGGGAGTTCAGTGACTTGCCTGAGGCCTATGAGGTATGAGCTGTGTGCATGCTGCTCTACCTCCGAGCAGGCAGTGTGCAGCGAGAACCTTTGTGGCCTACCCATGTATAGGAATATAACAAAAATGCCACTAAAAACAGCTACCCGCCTCTACAGATACTAGGTGTGCCTGGTTGCACTAAATGTTTACAATCATATTGGTCAAAATGATCCAAATAGGAAATGGGAAAGAGATAGAGATCAGCATATTTTAATTAATCCGTAGAAAATTAACATATTAAAAAACATAATGCATTTTGTTTGAAGAACATAAAAACAATTAGTGAGAAAAACACCATTTTTCTAGTCAAACAACAACTGCAGGCATCGTCATTGTTTTTGAAAGAGTATGCAGTTGAGTGGGGTTAGTATAAATGTGATGTTGACATTGCATATATCCTCGGTTTATATTTTATTGGTCCTTGGCTCTGTCGACACAGAGAAATGTGTTTCTAGGCATCAGCTGATGTAATTTGGAAAAAGAACATTCTCTGGCTGGCTTAATCTGTCATGAGACATGTGCTGAGCCCGTCTTCAGGACAAACAATTTTTAGGGACACAGATGCATGATGATGCAGCTAAAAACCAAAAACACAAAGAAACGTGTTAGTGGCACCTTTAAAAACTAAGAAAAAAGGGGGGGGGGATCTCTATGGGTGTACACGTGCAGCCGTTGGTACTAACCTGACAATTACTTTGTGGTAGTGTGAGGCGTCGAAGATGGTGACTGTGTGAACCAAGTTCGATGTCATCAACTGTGCAAAGCTTACAGTTTTAGAAAGGGCTACAAAGTAATGAGAGAATCAAATTTTAGTTTATAGCTGTTGGTTTTTTAGAATCACTTATATCATTAATTTGTGTTTGAAAGCGAAACTGTGCGTTTAAAAGCTTTAATCATTAAGTTTTTATCAAAAGTGTGTCTAACATTTGTCAGACAGCTGATAATAAATACCTTTGGGCCCGTTTTGGCATGAGCCGTGTCAGTTGGTCAATACGGAGTATCTTTAGATGGAACCGTATTCATTCTGTTGATATTGTTGCCGGAAAAAGCCCCAGTATGCTATCTGAAGAACCCGGACTGAAGGGAGTGCCTTGTAATTGTTTAACCGACTTCTCGGATGAGGCGTCGTGCGACTGTTTTCCAAGAGAAAAGCACATGAAGTGCTGGTAAGAGACTAAACTCATCGGGGTCATAGTTGTTTAGTGAACCGGCCGCAACATGACTTTTTAAAATTATAAATCTCTTTACCTGTTCTCAACCCGCCTACCGGTCGCTGACTGTTACGGATCCGCGTGCTGAGTGAGGAAGCCGGAGGCTCTTAATCAGATGAGTCTGTATTTTAAAGACTAGACCATATGAGTGCTAGGGTCAGGCGCCATCTTGGTAGTAAAAATGGCCGATCTCGATGTATGAGAAAGCGGAGCAAATCGCTCTAATTACTGCGAACACCACATTATTCTTCTGTGGTTTTATTATGGCCCAAAGCGGTGTTATAAAATGAAGATGACTGGGCTTTACAGAGTGTCATGAATGAGAGCCCAGATTAAACGCTTATGCCAACTAGACTCAGATAGTATAAATGTGGATCAAAGAACTTTATTGACATAACCCCACACAAAAAAGGGCTGTCTGGTAAAAAATGAACTTTTGGATTTATAACCTAAACACAGTCCAATCCGGCCTAAATATTGGAATAGAATGGAGCTTATTCCTTCGAAAATGATCCATCATTGTGTCCACATATCAGCTTATTTCCAAAACACATAAAGTCTGAGATATATTACACCACTGTGTTTATTATCTTTCATTTTCAATCATCATTCATTTTTTACCAGACAGCCCTTTTTTGTGTGGGGTTATGTCAATAAAGTTCTTTGATCCACATTTATACTATCTGAGTCTAGTTGGCATAAGCGTTTAATCTGGGCTCTCATTCATGACACTCTGTAAAGCCCAGTCATCTTCATTTTATAACACCGCTTTGGGCCATAATAAAACCACAGAAGAATAATGTGGTGTTCGCAGTAATTAGAGCGATTTGCTCCGCTTTCTCATACATCGAGATCGGCCATTTTTACTACTAAGATGGCGCCTGACCCTAGCACTCATATGGTCTAGTCTTTAAAATACAGACTCATCTGATTAAGAGCCTCCGGCTTCCTCACTCAGCACGCGGATCCGTAACAGTCAGCGACCGGTAGGCGGGTTGAGAACAGGTAAAGAGATTTATAATTTTAAAAAGTCATGTTGCGGCCGGTTCACTAAACAACTATGACCCCGATGAGTTTAGTCTCTTACCAGCACTTCATGTGCTTTTCTCTTGGAAAACAGTCGCACGACGCCTCATCCGAGAAGTCGGTTAAACAATTACAAGGCACTCCCTTCAGTCCGGGTTCTTCAGATAGCATACTGGGGCTTTTTCCGGCAACAATATCAACAGAATGAATACGGTTCCATCTAAAGATACTCCGTATTGACCAACTGACACGGCTCATGCCAAAACGGGCCCAAAGGTATTTATTATCAGCTGTCTGACAAATGTTAGACACACTTTTGATAAAAACTTAATGATTAAAGCTTTTAAACGCACAGTTTCGCTTTCAATCACAAATTAATGATATAAGTGATTCTAAAAAACCAACAGCTATAAACTAAAATTTGATTCTCTCATTACTTTGTAGCCCTTTCTAAAACTGTAAGCTTTGCACAGTTGATGACATCGAACTTGGTTCACACAGTCACCATCTTCGACGCCTCACACTACCACAAAGTAATTGTCAGGTTAGTACCAACGGCTGCACGTGTACACCCATAGAGATCCCCCCCCCTTTTTTCTTAGTTTTTAAAGGTGCCACTAACACGTTTCTTTGTGTTTTTGGTTTTTAGCTGCATCATCATGCATCTGTGTCCCTAAAAATTGTTTGTCCTGAAGACGGGCTCAGCGCATGTCTCATGACAGATTAAGCCAGCCAGAGAATGTTCTTTTTCCAAATTACATCAGCTGATGCCTAGAAACACATTTCTCTGTGTCGACAGAGCCAAGGACCAATAAAATATAAACCGAGGATATATGCAATGTCAACATCACATTTATACTAACCCCACTCAACTGCATACTCTTTCAAAAACAATGACGATGCCTGCAGTTGTTGTTTGACTAGAAAAATGGTGTTTTTCTCACTAATTGTTTTTATGTTCTTCAAACAAAATGCATTATGTTTTTTAATATGTTAATTTTCTACGGATTAATTAAAATATGCTGATCTCTATCTCTTTCCCATTTCCTATTTGGATCATTTTGACCAATATGATTGTAAACATTTAGTGCAACCAGGCACACCTAGTATCTGTAGAGGCGGGTAGCTGTTTTTAGTGGCATTTTTGTTATATTCCCTTACATTTGGTCCTCAGCCACACAGCCCCATAAAAAAAGAGGACTCCTTTAGCTCAACACACTTGTTTTACTACCCATGTATATACATACAATTGGTGCCATATAAATCGACAACAAAGAAACAACATGCCTAAGAATGAGCTACGATGGAGCTGCGGCAGCATTGATCACAGTGGGGCAGTGGAAGGCAGAGAAGATGTTGCCATTGAGGAGGCCTCTTGTGACACAAGAAGGTATTTGGGGCTCAAAAGGAACCCCACTCCACTTGGAGTCAAGCGCCACAAAATGAAAAGTAACACAAAAAGTTGTTGGAATTTTATAAAGTATATAAAACAGAGAGTTGCCCTATAGAGATACTTGTTTCGGCGAATTGCTCGCCTTTTTCAATCAGGGCTCAATTAGTTGCACACAAATATGATTAATTACAAGAGATAACAATCACAGTACAGTGAACAAGGTCATATATAAATACCAGATGGTACAAAAAGAAAAAGTATAAATAGTAAAACACAGAGATCCAGGGGAGGGGAAAGGGGGAGGTTTATTAGGGACAATAGAGAAAACATCAAAAAAGAAAAGGGAGAAAAGCATAATGTTAATTGTTATATATGTACAGGTTAGGCTTATTTATGAGAAGCGGTTTTTCTGAGAGAGATAAAAATGTCCATAGGATAAGGAAAGGTGCTTACTCAATTGATGAGAGATATAGGTCAATTTTCAAGTAAGGTGGTGAGGTTCATGGGATAAATCCCGCCTGTTGTGAATTGTACCAATTAATGATCATAATTATTTTAGGTATTAAATGGGAGCTGGTCTGTTAGTGGAGAGAACTGTGCAACATCAGTTAGTTACAAAATATGTATTCTGATGCTTGTGCCCAATATAAACACCATCGTAGTGCTGGACAAATTGTCCTTAGTTGCATATTTTAAACTATTTTGGAACATTGTAGCATGAGTATTGTGGTAACGTTGTGAAAGCTAATCTGTTTCCTGATCACTGGACAAAATCAACTTGTACATTATTTACCCATTAAGACTATTCTTGTATGGTAATAGTGATTTGTTTACATGACTGCTAATGGTTCACTATTCGTGCTTTGCTGCATGCAAAATGGAAGAAAAAGTCATTTTCATGAAAGTGCACAGTTAACACAGATTGAATCTCGCATTGCTCGTATGGCGCTGTAGTGCTGCCACGAGCGCGAGTGAGGACGAGGACGAGGTTGCTGATAAGGTGAGGGGCTTAGGGCTTACCTCGCAAGAAGTGGTCTCCTTCGCAAGCGTCGGCGTCTGGAAGCGAGCGCAGACGCCGCGCTTCGCATTGGTATTGTAACAACCATCTCCATGGTGACGGTAGTCCTTCTGCCCTTTTGGGGAATTGTTGAAAAGCAGGGCGCCATGTTTTAGAGGTCTAATGGTGCCGAGTTTTCCTTTTGTATAAAGAGAGTCTGCAATTGTACGGATCTTGAATAAATGATTGTATTTGAAAAGGAATGCTCAATGTTAAAAGAAAAGTTGTTAATGTCATTCAAAAATCGAATTTGAAAGAGTATTTAAGAGTTAGCGAATTCCTAAGTATGGTAATGAGGCATCATAGTTGTTGGTGTTACCATAATTGAAATCCTGTTGAGTAAATATTACTTTAAAAAATGTGCATATATATATATGTATGAGCTGGTTAGTCTTCACTTGCGTGTTGGTATATGTATTTAGGAAACAATTAGGCAAGGACTGTTGGCAGTATTGATTAATGGGGCGAGTCCCCTTAGATTACAGACTTCATTTTAAGGTACAGATTGAGTATTAGTCGTGTTTTGTGGATGGAAATAATAGTCATGTGCCCGATGTCATTTAGAGTTAGCATGTTCATGATCAGTATTCCCATCATAAGTGACATCTAGACTTAATATCATATTTAGCATTCAAAGGAGAGAAAGTTTCATTAATTCAAAGGAAGACTCCCATCTCATTGTCTGAGTTCAAACCCACTCTCGTGGCTCTGAAGTGGCATATGGTGCGGGCTTCCTGTTGTCTTAAAGTCAGTTCTCGGTTGCCCCTCTTCTTCCTGTGCTGATTATTTGAAGACCAATGAATTGAATACAATTTTTATCATCCATTTGATGATTCAGTTGCCAGTGTACTGCAAGTGGAAGTGAGGAGTCTTGACTCCCTATTGATGAAAGGTGTTCTCTTATTCTTATCCTCAGTTCACGGATAGTGCTGCCCACATATATCTTATTGCAAATACAGATGATTGCGTTCACTACAAACTTGGATTTGCAGTTGATATTGTCTTTGATCATGGTAGAAGTGCCAAAACTGTCTATAAATTTCATGGTTGGACCATGCGCATATTTACACATTGTGCAGAACCCACACTTCCTGAATCCCAGATTTGTTGTTTGTAACCAAGTGTGTCTTTGAGGTTGATCTGCTTCTGGTAACATGGAGGGACTAATAGTCGATTTGAGTGTTCTGGCTCTCCGATAGATCATTGTTGGGCGATCGTCAATGTATTTACGGATGTGCTCATCCAATTTCAGGAGATGCCAATTTTTGCGTGATATTGTTCGGAAAGTACCATTATTTGCACAGAAAGTGGTAATAAATGTCACTGTATCAGGTCTTTTTTCTGAGCATCGATTTGTAGATTTTAGAGTTGAGTCTCTAGTAATCTTGTGAGCTTTATCGGATGCTGCTTTAATAAATCTTGTTCTGTATCCTCGTGCTTTGAATCTATTGTGCAACGTTTGACATTCTTGTTGAAAGATTTGTGAGTCAGTGCAGTTACGACGAGCTCGGATGAACTCGCCTTTGGGAATGTTATTTTTCACAGGATCAAAATGGCAACTTGTAGCAGAGAGGGTTGAATTAACCTCTGTCTGTTTCCGATATGTTTTTGTTAGTAGTTTGTTGTCTTGGACATAAATGGTGAGATCTAGAAAGTTGATATGTGTTCTGCTGGATGTACCAGTAAAGACTATTCCAGAGGAATTGCAGTTTGCTCTCTTCATGAATTCATTCAGTTCTTCAGGTGTTCCTTTCCATATTAATAGCACATCATCTATATAACGTGTCCACATCATAACACTTTCATTGTACATTATATCAGTGTAAATATGTGTATCTTCAAACATTCCTATGAATAGGTTAGCAATAGGTTTTTGATGTTTTCTCTATTGTCCCTAATAATCCTCCTCCTTTCCCCTCCCCTGGATCTCTGTGTTTTACCATGTGTACTTTTTCTTTTTGTACCATCTGGTATTTATATATGACCTTGTTCACTGTACTGTGATTGTTATCTCTTGTAATTAATCATATTTGTGTGCAACTAATTTAGCCCTGATTGAAAAAGGCGAGCGATTCGCCGAAACACGTGTCTCTATAGGGAAACTCTGTGTTTAATATACTTTATAAAAATCCAACAACTTTTTGTGTTACTTTTCATTTTGTGACGCTTGACTCCAAGTGGAGTGGGGTTCCTTTTGAGCCCCAAATACCTTCTTGCACTTACCGGAGTAGGGGGTCTTTTACTTCGTTACTCCACTGATCAGCTGCCACTGTCCCTTTAGCGCAGGACATGAAGGGTTGATATTTAAAAAAAAAACAACAACTTACTGTACCCTCTTGTGACACAAGCCTCCCAGTAAATCCATTGGGCCTCAAGTGGCCATCAAGATTTGATGGATCTGCTGGACAAACTTTGTCGGTGGACTGCGCTTTATGTGATCTGATTGGACGGACATGCAAGGTTTTGATGGCCCTGATGGGCAGGTAAGTGTGACTGTGGCTGGTGACTCATACACGCCTTGCTGCCCCAGTGTAAAGTAAGTGCTTGCAATGTTTTGAATCCTAATTTGAGTAACTTGACTAAATAAATGTGCATGTTAACTCACCCAATATGAACTTTTATCCGCGCTTTCTGTTTTTATTTAATATATGTTTATTTTGTTTTTATTTCATGTTACTTCGTTTAATTCTGATTGTTGACCTTTGCTGAGACTCATATAGGTCCAACCTGATTCATAGCATTTGGTGCCTACAGGTCGAATGCCTTCTTAGAGGTTGAATCTGCGAACAAGTTGGCTCGAGCTCTTTAAGGTTGATTTTAGGGGGCCAGGGGGGGGGCGTTGTCAGATTTAAACCATGATGGGACTCACTAGAACCATGGCCACTAAAACAAGAGCACTTTAAGACTCGCCCAAACAAAGCGAGAGAAAAACATGGGCCTCTTGAGGTAGTTGCCACCTTGATGGCAAATAACGACTGGTGCTCTCCAGGTGCAGGCTTCTTTCTCCCCAGTTCAATCCTCTCTTTTAACCCCTCAAGTGCTCAGGGTGAGTATGTGTGTCCTGAATTCCCATGGAGAATCATTGTAGGTTCCGCCCACTTCCGCAGTTTTGATAACATAGGCTGGCTTCGGCGCATTTTAAATCCAAGAAAAGTCATAGCTTCACCTTGGACTCAACAGGTATATGTAGATATGGCATGAACTTGGCTGTGAAGCAATGGCTCGCTCTGCATAGCATGCAGTATTTCTGTGTGCGTAGAAGCTGTGAATGGGCACATGCTAGCAGTGACGGCACCAGGTCTGCCAGCGCCCTGTGTGAGATTTTTTGATGCGGATCCCCTCCTCACCCCTCTCTGACACCCACCCCAACATTTTGACAGCAGCCGTCAGGGCCTCACTGAATCCTGCCTGAGACTCCTCTCCAACTCAAAGATGTGTTTGGTTGGCACCTTACTTTTGTTAAACCCAGCAGGCCCAGTTACCTCCCAAATAATGTATCTGTGTCCAGCACAGTGTCAATACTTACGTTTGCATGACAATGAGCTGGTGGCAAAGCACCCTTTATTTGCTGTGCAGGGGGAGAGTGGGGGCAGGGGTACCCTTCTGCAGCCGCACCCCCTGAGAAGATTGTAATGTGCTTAATACCCAGTGGTTTCTAAGCGCGGACCCGGGGCTCGAACCTGTGTTGCTCAGCGTCGTCTTGTTTCTAAGATGAGCGCATTGCCCCTGAGCCAACCTCCCGAGACGTCCTTGTGCACCTAGCGCTGGCGTTGCGCGCTAATCAGCGGGAATAGCCAGGCCGCATTGAGCTGCTGGAGGCCCTCTTAGAGCACGCCATCCTGGAGGCCGTCTTTGAATTTCGGTCTCGTGGCATTGGGACACCTAATGCAGTCTCATAGCTTCCGAAACTCTGCCCAGAAACATTTTGTGAATCAGACGGGACAGGATGTGGAAAGAACCGTCTGGAATTTGTTTGTTGTTTTTGCATTGCAGCGCTGATAGAAAATAGCAAAATAGCAAAATAACTTTCCTTTTGACGTGAATGCCGTGCTGTGGCGCTGTTCTGCGATGTGCTGGCCTGTCAGGCTCAGGTGTGAGCAGTCTCCCTTATTACACATAGAGTGAGCATTGTATGACATATAAATATTAACCATTTATATACATTGTTCGTTCTCTGTTCAATAACAGGCGGCCTCAGACACCTGCCGCAGGCACCCACCGCCACTTTTCTTCCCCGCCCTCCTTCTAAGCACGCCGGTTATGCCTCTCGGTGCATAGAGCTCTGGGAAATCCGTGTTCTCTATGTTCCTCAAATTATAGATATGCAAAACAATGGAAGTGTGTACTGCGGTATCTTATTGCCAAATTCCATGTTTGTCAGGGCCTCGTCAGTCCTGGCTTTTTGTAACCGGTTATGAACACCCCTCCATTGCTGCTGCAAGTCGGTCTCTGTAAAGTGCTCTTTGGATATGTTTGCAATATATGGCATTCCAATATTAAACAACAATCAATACATTCCACCTTCACTTCCTCGGATCAATGCCTTGGGCACGCCAGATGATTGGGACCTCAGTCGTCATGATCATAGCCAGTCTAGTCAATGGTGAGGGATCATGGGAGTTGTGGTCTGGAACATCCGAAGAAGTGTAGTTTGCAGATCCCAGATTGCTCCCAAGGAATCAGGTGCGCACGTGCATCAGGTCCTGCCTTCCACAGTGTTGCGCGCCTCATTGTTTTCATTTCAAAAGCCCCATAACACTACAGTACTTTGTTTACCACCAACAGACAAGGCATTTTCAATAGGGAATGCCACTGCCGTTTGCCACTGCAGTCTATTTTGTGTCTCTGGCAACTCCTTTTTTGACTCAGAACAACCTGGCCCCTGAATTCCACTGCATTCAAAAAAGATGAGTGCCCACATCTACAGGCTGGTGTAATGATAAAAGGCTGATCTGTACCCCACCTTCCCTCAGTCTAGCTGAGTCCACACGAGTGCAGTCAAATCTGGCTTCTTTCCACAAGCCTACGTGTGCCAGATGCAGAGATGGCATTGAAAATAGTTTTATGAATAAAGCATATGGACGTGAACATAATAGGCTGGGCAGAACAGTGCAGTCAGGCCAAAGCAGGGAAGACATAATCAAACCGACTAAGACCATGCACAAGTCTGGACTCTCTGCAAACACATAACACATCAAATGCTCAATAATTAAATGCTATACCCAAAACGCCATCTCCTGACTCGTCTCAGTACCCAACATGCCTGACCTCCTGGTTTCCTTTTCTACCAGAGCTTGGCCAGCCCTGCTAAACATTATTTGGCCAAGTGCACACATGCATTGTAATCCTACTCCGTGATCTCCAACGCTCTGGATTTCGGTCCCCAAGGGAGTTCCCAACCACCAGCACATTAAGACTATATGAATGGTAAAAGGCACCATATAAATGACAACTACAATAGAATACAATACAAAATCCAGACAGGAGTAAACCAGGGCATTCACAACAAGGATACTATGAGGGAAGGAATGAAGAGGAAAGATTTGACACAAACAGCAAATGCTGACAACCCGGTTGGGCTAAGGACAGATCCTCAGCCATAATGATCCCCAGATTCCCTGTTACTGGAGATGGACAGGGACCATAACTATCCAGCCAGAAGGTAGAGTTCCAGAGATTGAATGAGGAATTAACAACCATCACCACCATTTGCTCTGAGTGAATCTTCAATCCCACATCGACTCTGTGAGGAATTCGAACATCTGCATGGTAAATGTGCGCTCGTTTGGGCTTTTTTGAAATTTTAAATGAAATTGAATGATGGTAGATCAACCTCCGGAAAATGTGTGGGGCTAATCCGCACACATTTTGCTATGCTCAACACACAACATACACATACACTCATGTACTCTGGTTGGACACAGCCTACAGGCGCCATATTTAGTTGGAATATGACAGCCAAGAGTACATCAAGGCATCTCATCAGGGTGAAGGCAAAACTTTCCCCCTGCAATGGCCAGCCTAATTAACTAACATAGGTCCATGGATCCGCCCTGTCCTTTGTTAGCTGCTGGTGGCAGCTTTGCATACTAATCAGAGTTAATTCAAGCAGGCCCACGGAAGGCCTGATCACAGGATTAATAAAAGACAGGAAAACCCCAACAACCTTTGATATGTAGAGTGTCAACCTGAAGCCAGCTCCTGCCTCTCAGTATCAAGGACAGTGACCTGTCATGTCTGGGACTATGTGTTTACAGTCGGCATCCTCCACAGGGGGACCTCATTCAGGAGGTGCGAGAATGTGGATTGATGAAGACAGAAAATCTGTTCTCACTGCAGCTTCAAGGGAGACGTGCCGCTTTAATCAGGAACCATTGAGATCTCCATTAACTAGAGAGACCCTTTGATCCACAACAGAAAGGAAGATGGACGGGACTTATTATTACATGTGTTCATCCTTTACCTTTTCTGTTGCAAAGCACTGTGGTTATGACCTCATGCATACATGAGATTGTTGGTGGGGAGCCAGGATTGGTTCATTAAGGTAGGATTAGCCTACATCAATCACTGTGGCCCATTTGACTTTAAAAAAGGGCTGAGCCCCACTTTTGGGCAGGTCATCTGAAGACTTTGCAAGGAGTAACAAAAAGATTTCATCATTGGACCCTGGCTGAAAGTACAGTCTGCCTTACAGCTTCCGCCAGTGAAGGAAGGCCAGGATTTCCAAAGAGGGAAGCAAGATCCCTCCCCTAGACATCTCACAGGAATCAGAGGGAGATACTGAATAGAGAGAACCCTCCAGTAGCTCCAGAACCGGTCGCCAGCCAGCACAGAGCATGCCCGGCTAGGCTCTGTAAGCAAACTTCCTAGGTGGGAGTGCCAGAGAGTCTCTGAACCAAACCAAGGACAAGGTCGTTACCTGCAACACTCTCCTCAAGAACTAGGAGGAGTGAATCGACAGCATCAACCAGCGTCTGTCTTAAAGGACATTTTCAAGCCAGTCGAGCCCCTCGAGCTGCAACCGACTGCACTACTGACTGTTGTCACGGTGCAGTTGCAATCGTTGTCTGGGATGCCTCGCCCAGTGCTTCAGACCCGCCAACCAGCACTGAGACAACGATTCCTGACCCTGAGCCGCTGTATAGGCCAGCCTGCAGCTGTCCGTCCAGCCTTTGCTCACCAAACTGCTTGCTGTCTGATACCCGCAGCTGTCTCCTGTCTTGAACTCTGTCACAGGAGCTGCAAAGCGCCCTGAAACTGACACAACCCTATTGAGCACCACAAACTTCTACAAGCACAAGGTACATTGCAGTTCTGTCCCCCTGGCCCTTCTCCGAAGGCACCTAGTGACATTTTACGACCCATTGCTCCCTTTGTGCTTGAACTATTGTGATTGATTACTTTACTGACTACCCTCCAGTCAGTCTCCAGAGTGCATCCCCTTTCCTTCTTGAAACATCTGTCCTCTGCATCCCCTTACACAGTGGTTTGTATTTTGTAGTGTGCTAGAACTGTCTGTTGAATAATAATAAAGTAGATATTTGTATACAACCTTGACTGGACAGTCCCTTTTATTATAGTGTAATAATTGTATTTTCGCTGTATTGCAACTAACCAACCATCCACGACCTTGCGGAGATAGGCCTGCCGTTCCGTCCACATTACCAAAATTGGACACAGAGGTTTACAATTTGCTTGTGTTTCCAATCTGTTCAGATCCCTTCTGGTGTACTAGGGGTGTGGGGCTGATTGATGGTTTAGAACCGATATTCATCCCTGGACCACTAGTGCCCCAAAATTGCTTCATCACAGACTCTCTCTCAGTCTAGCTGCTGTAAGGTTGCGGTTTCCAAATGATTTCACATAGAGCTGAGTGCCACGAACATGATTTAAAAAATAAAAGTAAAAGCCACTGGCACAAATCAATTAAACTAGTGACTGAACATAAATGTATCATATTGAAAATTGAGTTGTTTAATAATATAAACATTTCAGCTCCAACAGATAATTCAGTTTGAAGTGTGCACTATGTACAATGGTAACTATTATCCTATATATTAAATATTAAAGGCTAAGGATGTCAGTGCAAGCTCTGCCTCCTGGGCACAGCCTTGCTCCTCACAGTACAACCACATCTCTGCCCTCTCTGTAGAGTGATGAACAGAAACAACAACAAATTACAACACACTCACACACACAACGGAAGGTAGAGATTCACACCAAAAAGTACAACAACAAATGGAAGCACCCACAATACACAGAAACACACAAAACAACAACAATGGCAGCACACAACACACACAACACACAACATCAGCAACAAATGGCAGCACACACAAAACGCACAAGCACAACAACAACAAATGGCAGCACACACATAGACCGGGCATGGCAGCATACACACAGGTATACACGCAAACCGACAACAATGGATTGCAGCACACTTACACACACACATAAACATAAACAATGCGTGACAGCACACACACACATATAGACAACAATAGATGGCAGCAAGCACACACACTAAACAAAGACGAATAACAGAACAGACCCACACAAACACAACAGATGGCCAACGCACACACACCCCTACAACAATGGATAGCCGTACACACACAAACACACGCACACACATACACACAGAAGGAAAAGAGGAACAACAATAGATGGCATGGCAGCACACACATACACAACAATAGATTACAGCACACACACACACCGGAAGAACAACAATATATAGCAACACATACACAGTGGATGGCAGAATGCACACACACGTCTATATCAGATAGCAAAAATGGATGACAACACACAGAACAGTGGATAGCAGCGCATGCACACACACAAAAACAATGCATGGCAGCAAACATACACCAAAAACAACATATGCATATAACAAAATAAGATGGCAGTGCACACACACACACCAACAACAGGATGTAAGCACAACCACCAGCAACACTGGATGAAAGGACACACAAATGCGCACACTTAAAAACACATATGCCCCTGTCACAGGGCTGGCACATATGGCCCCCAGCCTCTGCACATACACTGCAGATAGGGAGCCTAATAGGATCACTCTACCATGTCAGGCCCTACAACAGTCCACATCCAGCTAGACCAGTGCATGGTACACCACGGGCAGCAGTTCATTAGGGTAATCACGATTACTTGCTATTATCAATGATACAATGCGTTAGAATCTCTGTCGATGACAGACATGTATCAACTTGTTTTCCAGCCTCACTACAATGCCTATTCACACATGGGAAAATACTTTCACGCCCTTAGCACCTGGGCAAAAGCATCCGTTCTTGCCCCACCCCTCTCAGATCCCTTAAATCTTGGCTGCCTGTTGTCACCCCAAGGGACGATGACCTCCAACCTTTCAAGGCAGGTGAGGCCCTGCTTTAAAATCACTTCTAACCAGTACCACAGTGGTATACACCGCAGCCCAGGGTTAAGGCGTGAGTGGTGGACTGGGACCTTCCCTAGATAAACTCTCCATGACGCATCTAGATAGGATTGTGAAGGCCAACAAGTGCCACACTTAGACAATACTGTGAATGTTAGCATGCTAAAGGTCAGGTAACCCACTAACCAATATAACCTCAAACTCTGCATACTTATCTCACTCAAAAACTCACACAACCATCTCTCGCACCACAAGCCGCACGCACTTCACAACACTGCAACAACACATAAGCCGGAGCAACAGCACACGCGGACTGACACCGATCCAATACCCGCACCAAAGCTCAGCATCCGGTGTATACCAAGTTGAAGCTGCCAACAGAACACCACTCCTCTCACTATCCTACTCCCTCTTCACCTTACTAACCCCCCCCTTATCGTTTACAGATCTGCCAGAGCGCCTGGGGACCAATTCCGTTGGTGACGGTGCGCGGTACAAATACCTTTAACATTTAACATAAGCATTATAGTTACTTGGGAAGTGGCCCAAGGGATGTGTGTGACCTGAAACTAACCCAAAAGGCAGATACCATGCTTGCAATGAAAGAGGATGTGACTTTAAGGCTCTGTACCTTACATCCATTTTAGGCCTCAAACCTGGTGAGGAGACCAATCATTTTACCACCAGAGTCAAACCCCTAAACACACAACTCCTGCAGCACAAAAGACCATTTAAAAACATGAAACATGTTAATTATTGTCACTCTCCATTAACTACGCCCACCCTAAGCTCTGCTGACAACTCACCACATGTGGCTGTCTGGCAGTCTTGCCCAAAAGGCCCTTTGCCTAAAATCTTCCACGGATCACAGAATTCTGAACAGCGCAAGCAATCTCTCTGGGTGAGAGATCACCAGGGAGTGTGTCAACCTAGAGTGCCAGCTTCTCTGTTACAGGACCCTCTGGCACGTTAGAAGCTGGCGTGGCTCATCCTTGTTGGTGCTAGTCTGCGAGGTTTCTTTGCATTCTTAAAGAAGTTGTTCCATTTCGAGGACGAGCCACAGAACTAGAACTGCTCCACAGACTCCACACCCCAAACACCCATCCCCTAGCTCCTGGAAGCAACAGTTTCGAGCCACAATCCCCTGCGCCAGAAGAAAAGTCAGATGGTCCTGCGAACTCCACTCCATGGTTTGATGGTGATCAACCTTGTGCAAAAGAAGGCCTGCGTTTGCCTCGACCTACCACTTGTTTGAAGCAGGTGCAATGAGCGAGTCTGCCGCCCACAAACCCAGTGCTGGATTAAAGCCTGTGGAGGCCCATTGGCAGTCGAAATTTCAGGAGTCCCCCGCGCAAATGATCTCCTAATACTTTCTGAACAAATCAATATTATTTTGATCCGTTGTCGTGGGGCCCCTAATAGGAGTGGGGCCCTTAGGCCAGTGCCTACTTTGTCTATATGGCGATCCGGGACTGCACAAACCCAGTTTCATTTACAGCAGAGGCCCTGTTTGATGCAGGTCTATTAGATGACCCCCTCGGCTATGTGCCTGTCCACTGGCAAATATGGCATAGATTGATTTTATCCACTTTATCTTTTTTTTGCTTTTTAAGGTTAATTCATAGCAGTGTATACATTCATCCTAGTCAGTGCTTTAAGTGGAAGGCTGAATCGAGTGGGGGGGCTCTAGTTAGGGTGTGTGGTCTAAGTATGGGTGGGTGCCCCCTTGCCTATGGGGTGTGGTGGCGTGGTAAGAGAGCAGGAGATCTGGGGAACACTGGCATTATTAACTTTGGTGCGCCCAGCACTGCCTTTTTGTTCCAAATCATGGGCTTTGAGCCCCACTGGCAGGCTGCCCGTGGAGATCGGAGCCTGTAATTAAGAAACAAAAGGAGAGGCCGGGAGCACCAAAGGTATGATACTAGTGTGCCCCCTCGCTCCTTCTATTTATTAATGAGTTGTTATGTAATGGCAGCCCTTTCGTTCAAGGAGCAGCGTGGCTAAAGAGCTGCCTGCAGGGGTGTCTCTGATTGCTGGGTTGCCGGCCTCTCCTTTTGTTTCTGAGTAAAGAGCCAACAGCCTGCAGTCAGCCCATTTAGCCAAAGTGCCTGCAGGTGTCAGCGCATCTAATTAGAAAAAAGGAGAGGCAATCATGCCTAAGTGCTGGCACCTGCAGGCCTACCATTAAACCTGCAGGCCTACCATTAAACCTGCAGCGCTTCAGCTATACGGACTGCCTGAGGGGTCAGCGTAGCTCGGGCTAGTCAGGGTTGAACCCCAGCAGGGCTGTGGCTTAGGGACCCTTTTTGGAGACTGCCGGGGTTCTGCCCTGGCTAGCCCCAGCACACTGAAAGGCCTGCTCCTATTTTTATAAGTGCTTCCACGTGCACGGCATATTTACCTGGGCAGCAGTTCAGCAGTTGAGCTCAGCCTGATGTACTATAAAGGCAGTCAAAGGCTTCTTTATAATGACTTTCATTTTTTCTCCCGCGAACATTTCTGACAACCCGAATCCCCCCACTCCTTTACTTACCTTCTGGTGGCACACTTTGTCGTGTACCGCCGCAGACTCCTCGATCCCTCTGCGATGTCGGTTCCCGTCACTGACGTGCATGGTAACCAGTGCCGCAGGTCCTTTTAACTTTGTTATTTAGGTTGTGGGGAACACCACCCCAAGCCCCACTTCCCTTGTTCACTATAATCGCACTGTGTGGTAGATTTGTTCGAAATGTTTGGCTGTACATCATTTTCGTACAGCCCAAAGTCAAGCAAATCTACCATTCGTTTTTGTTTCTGTGTTTTCTAAGGATTCCCCCCAGCATTCCCATTTGCCTTTCTGTTATGTTATGTTACGTTATGTTATCAAGTATTTGTACTGTGCCCATCACCACCATAGTTGTTTTATGGTGCCTAGCTTTATACGATCATTTAGCGTATTCTGGCATCCTCAAATTAACAGTCGTTCCCCGTGTGCTCCTCAAACCTTTGCCTGTTTCAACCAGAATTCTCTTAGATAACTTTATCCGATTAGGAATGATCCACATTTGGGTGGATGGTCCACTGGTTTTACCCATTCAAACTCCCCCCCACCACTTCGGCCATCATTAGAACCACTGATTGGATCATAGTGAGATATGTATAGGTAAAGTGCTCCATTGGAGCTGTCTACAGAGGCTGGTGGTAGGAGTGGGGAGAAGTCCATGTTATGCCTTGTTATGCTTTGTTATGATGTTGTATTTCTTTCTATGCCCTTTAATGCCATGCTATGTCTGTTATGTCTTCTCATGACTTTTACTATGCCATGATATACCTTGATTTACTTTGTTAGGCCTAGTCAGGCTATATTATGCAGTGTTAGCCTGTGTCATGTTATGTCAGGGCGCACGACACCAGGGTGCAAACACAGGACAAGCATATTGTAGTCACTTGGACAGGTCCTCCATTAGAACTGGCCCTGACACCTCACCAATATTTTAACCACAACTCTACTTTGCCCTGCAACGCAAACAACAACCATGCTGTTAGGGACCACTTTCTGCCAATTATTATTTGCTATCCTTCATGCAATGTATATTAACGCCTTTTTTCAAACAATATGTATGGTACACATGGCTATCATTCAGCAATGTTTATTTGGCAACAAATTAGCAGCACAGGTTGTCCTATACCCCACCTTACCAGCCCCACCATCCCAGAACAGATAAGAACTCGCTCCATCCCCAGTGACACACACCGCCACATTCCTAGGAGAACTGGGGTTCCCCTACAGGTGCCCTAGCACGTATGTGACACCACCAGAAAGGAACCCACACAGATGCACACGCTCATCAAATCCAGGCCGGAAGTGAGTGGGACCATTACATTTCCAACCCACCCTTCCAGGGCTGCCAACTCCAAAATCAAGACAGGAAGCTGTCCAAGGCTGCTAGGTTTCTGTCCCCCACCTGCTAGGACTGTACCTGTAAGGGGTCGTAGGCGCCACTCCCCCAGGGCATGCTGCATTATCTCTAACAAGCCCCCGCTGTGCGTGCACATGAATACTTAAGGAGGAGCCTACCTCCGTGTACATCATTTCGGTCCTCTGTCCTCAGCTGACCTTTCTGTCATCATTCCACACTCCTTGCCAGCCTCCTCAGTGGAATAACTTTGCTGAAAATGTTGGGGGATGGGTGTGGGGGTTGGTGATGGGACACGGCATCTAAAGGAAAGGGGCACCTGGCAAACGAGTGGGACAAAATGGTGTGCCATAAAAGTTGGGAGGGACAAAACCCTTGCCCCCTCCTAAAAATACGCCCATGCACCTCCTCATCTCTCTGCAATCTGAAGTATATCAACTTTTAGCATCGATGCACTTCCTGTCAGTGCCTTAAGTGGCATGGAAAAATGAGCCGGAACTCATCAAGGGGGCATGGCCTACCAGGCAGCCCTTTGCCGAGATCAGCACCCTCAGCCCTGTAGGGGAGAGGGTGCTGATCTCTGCATTTATTACCTAAAGAGATGCCTGGCGGGGGACAGCACCACAGGTTTTCAGCCTTAATCAGGGGTGGTCTGGCCTATAGGGAACTCTTGAAGTTTCCTGGTAGGCCTATGCTCCCTGTGCCTCTTTTGTGTGGTAACCTATTTTATTTCCTCATTTTCTCATCGGAAAAGGGTTGGGATCCAGTGCCTCTTTTGGTTCCCACTCCACTCCTGGCCTTAATGGTCGTGCTGCCCCTAGCCAGGCTACCTTTAGCTACGAGATGCCTGGCGAGGGGCAGCAGTACCATTAGGGCTGGAAAGGTGATGCTGCTGCAACGCAAGGCCTTTTCTTCCTAAAGCCTGAAGGTCCCGCGCATGAGCGGTAGCTTCAGGCTTTAGTAAAAAGGAATCTGCTTCCTGCAGCCTCCCCTTTTCTTCTATAATGGTGGCACCAGCCCACAGGTATCTCTTGATTAAAGGGATGCCTCGCAGTTGCCAGCATCACCACTATGGAGAAAAGACATTTTGAGTGAGTGCTTCAGTCTTTCGAAAAAAAAGCCTTATCTGCCAGCAGCCAAAAAGCCTTATATCCAGCTGCCGTTGCTGCCAGGGGACAGTAGTGAGCCCCGCCAGGGCCCTGCCTCAGAACCATATTTCTGAGCCTGCTGGGGCTTGAGCCCAGCTAGCCCCAGCCCACCCAAAGCCCTGCTTCCTGTGTTTCGGTTTGTTGCATATCTCACTTCCACCCTTTCCCAGGGAAACCGTTTTCCTAGTTCCATTTCCTCTGCATGCCAAGGGTGGCTCATCGTCTCCTCTTTCTTCCTCATGCTTTCCCTCCCTGCTGCCCACTGCACTTCTCCACTGTTGGCTGGTGCCCATGACCGGCTCACCCTGCTCTAAGTCTGAAATCCATGTCTTTCCCCACGGCTGTCCTTTCTTAAACCAGCAGCCAGCTGCAACCTTTTTCCAAGCATATCCATGGAACCTGGTCACCCTTACAAGCAATACATCTCAAAGGGACCTGGACTGTCTATGACATTAGAGAAGAGAGAGAAGGGGACAGCCTATAACCCTTAATTCATGTTCATCTGTGTATCCACACTATCATTATGGGTCTCTTCAACCTATGAGTACACCATTCCTGAAGACTTACCCGCTTTCCAGATGGCTTCATGTCACACCAAACCCTACTGCATGTTGTACTCCACCTGAATCCTATCAGGGGAACGCGGACCAGAAAGAAGTTGCACAGTCGGCTATCCTGAGGCAAGGAGAGATTGGAGACAGGAGGCATGAATTCGGACCTTCCAAAATGCTGTGTCCATTTGCTGATTCCTCTGCCATTACCCACCTGGCCCCAGCCAAATCACTAATTACCAAAGTGATGCCTTAATAAAAGCAGCTACATGGTATATTCAGAAGTGTATGAGAGCCTCCTGATTCAATTGTATGTTTACTAATTCTATGTGTGTGAAGAAGCCTTGTTCTAGCTCCTCTGAGTGACTTGCTGGGATTTTTTTCTCTTTTGTACAGCAACCAAATATTCATGGTGAAAATTGCAAAGGGTTTGGTGGATTCTGCAGCGTGTCTAGGCTAAATCTATAATGTCAGTGGTTAGACTTGCGTGCAGGTGTGACATGGTTGTGCTTCTTGGCTCATAGCACCAGGAAGGCTGCCCAGTTTTGTACCAATTGAAATTGCTTCAGAGTGGACTTTGATAACCGAAGGCGTACAATGTTGCAGCTGAACATATGGTCCTTAATCAGTAACATGTCATGCAAAGGATGGGATGCAGAGTAACTCTTACACCAAATAATCAGACCGCCTCAGGAAGTTGGCAAAGTCCCATTCGACTGCTTTAAAGTCAACTGTCTAACAGGGATTTACAACGGACATCGACGGACGTTCGCTCGAGCTCTCAATATATCTTACATAAAAACACACTTAATTACTCAATATTCATCATAAGTGACATCATACTACTTGGCAAATAAGAAACATCTACGAGGGATTGTGGTTTGCTCAAGGGGAACATCTAAGTATACTTTCTATACAGGATTGGGTTGTGATAGGACATCTGTCAGGCGGACAACTTCTTGCCTCCAGTGCAAGTCATCCTCAACACTTAATGAGTACACAGAATACTATTTGCTCTTAAACTATACAGCACTTTGTTATACAGCCCTCTATAACTGGTTGGCATGCTCTTGCGATTTCTGGAACATTCGGCTCCTTAGCAGAACGTAAGCTCACCCCCAGGTGGACTTGACTTTGCTTTCCCATCCAATTAGCCCAACATCTCTCATCGCCCATGCCTTCTGCCATGAATATTTGCCTTTGAACCTGGCCTTGCAATGTATTCTCGTCTCTGGGAATATAATGGATTAACGGGCACATGCTTATCACAGTTCTGGTCTGCATGCCCAACTCCTATTTTCATTCTTAGTCCACATGAGAGGAGACTGCAATTCGGTACATTTTTCAGCAATTAATTGTCTTGAATTAATAAACTTGCCACTCATGGTGTTCTTTCTTTGCACTTTAACAAGGAATGATTCAGCGTCTCACGGTTTCTCTTCTTCAAGGATAGATAACCGGCCTTGGCTTGCTCCAGCTTTGATACTAGGCCAAACAGCTTCACCCTTCAAGTCCACGAACTCCAGCTAATTCTTTGCTGTGACACACAGCTCTCAATCCTTCTTTCTCCGTGGGTTTGAACGTACTAATATTTGGGACACCGATGTCCCGACACTATACAATGGCGGCTTCACCTGCAGTCTATTCACTACGTATAGCTAGCTTCTAAGATTGCTTTATTAAATGGCTTGCATTTTTCTGCATTGCTCTTCACACATGCAATCTTCTTGAACGTATAGGAACGTTCATTCAATTTCTTATTTCATCATCAGTTTCTATAAGGTTCATAAATCTCCTTCTTCAGCCAGTCTTCTCTGTGCATCACATTCGTTTCTTGTGACATCACCAGCTTCTCTTTCTCTTGTTTTCATATTCCTTCAGGGACGTCTTTCAAGAGATTATCATCTCTACGGGCAAACATCTGGTATGGCTTTCTTACTGGATACCTTTTCTCGAACACCCGTCGCGGTAGGGTCATAACTAGTGGTGCCAAGCATAGTGCAGTTTCAGGTTTCCAACATACAGGTAGTAGGGGAGTGGGACTTCCTGCAGAGGCATTCGGCTGCTCCTCTACTCTGTAGTCCATCCCACTAAGTACCAAGGCCTTGATGCCATCCGCCATGGCTGGGTTGATAGTCAGGCAAAAGCATAATGTTTCCAGACCTGCCTGCCTGCAGTCCTTCTACTGTGTTCACTGTCAAAAGCCTCAGTACTCACGCGGAGCGGACACGCGGAGCGGACATGCGGAGTTGGCTCGCTGAGGTGCGAGCAGTCAACTGCAGTCCTCCCTGTTTCCAGACCTGCCTGCCTGCAGTCCTTCTACTGTGTTCACTGTCAAAAGCCTCAGACTCACGCAGAGCGGACACGCGGAGTTGGCTCGCTGAGGTGCGAGCAGTCAACTGCAGTCTACTGAGGCTAGGAGGTAAGGAGAGATGGACTTGCAAACGGACCCCCTGCTTCCTCGACCTGAAATCGTTATGGAAAATTCTGAACTTTCCTTCCTTCACCCCCAAATAAAAAGTCCATCTGGTAGGGTACTGAGGAGCAAACATTTGTGCCGTGCCTGGAGAAGCAGAAAGAACCGCGTAAAATTTACACGGCAAGGAAAAAACGCGGAACTGATGCTAACTCTGGCATTTTATCGAAAAAAGTGACATCCTTATGCTCCTTAACGCCCCCCACCCAAATGACTTTCAGTCCCCTTGAAAACCCCCTTGAAAACGCGACCTCTAAGGTAGCGATCTCTCGGAATGCTCAGAATGCACCAAATTACATGTCCTACGGTACTTTGGAGAGTGTACTGAGTGGAAACTCGGAGGAGGATTCTACGAACATTTCCTGTGAAACATCGTATCTGGCCCCGGTACCTGCTCACTCCGAGTTTTCCGCTCTCAACTCACACAGTTTCCCTCCCCTCCACTCGTCTCCGAATACATCTGGAGCCCAGTCTGATGTGGACCTGCGAGGGGAGGGCCATCGCTCTGCAACTGCAACGGTCCCAATGCTGGAGGTTGGGAGCCCGCTGCGTAGTACGAGCCCGCCGCTGTCGGCTGTTGGCGCCTCGCGGGCCTCCACTGCGGCGAGTGAGAGCGAGCCAAGCGGAGTCGTAGGACCCCGCACGGCCGACCTCAGCTCGCGGGCCGCCACATCGACAGCGGGGGTTGTTTGTGGCTCCCACGTACCTCTTTCCCCATCGGTGAGAGTGTCGGGGCCCCCCGCCTCTATCACCAAGGATCCGGATCATCAAAGTCGCCAAGTCTCCTCACAGGCGGAAGCCGTTGCTCCTCAATCTCAGCCTGTGTTAGTCTCCGGCGATGTAGACGCGGAGCTCCTCTCTGCTGCCACCTCATGGCAAAGCCAAGCATCAAGAAAACAGGCTGTCTTGGCTCTTGTGACCACTTGTACTGATGAAAATGGGTCCATGAACGTAGCCTTGGACCGACAAACTCTGGGAAACAGACTAAACACCGTAGACTGTGAGCTCATTGCCCAGAAGAGAGAAATTGCAATGGCGCTATTAAAAAAAAGAGTATTATCAAGAAAGAGTGAAATGGAATTGGGGGAACATTTAGATCACGGCTCCCAGCAGCAAAAAAGGGCTACAAACCAGAAACAAAAAAAATGCGACCTAGTCAAATCTACTCTGCAGAATCTCCCGACACCACACACTCTTAAAGAATTCTTTTTTAAACAAACAAAGAGGATACCAGAAACAGACATCGAACTTTCCGACGCAGAAATGCTTGATGTCCCGCTGGAATTACCCTCAGTGCTGCCACAAAAAGAAAAGATAGCGGATACCATCTATATTGCAGCTGAGGTCCAGTGTGATCAGTCAACCATTCCATTGTCCACCAGTCGAGGTGGCAGGGATGTTCAAAGAAACAGGATAATTTCTTGTCAAACGGGAGCACGAACAGAGGCAATAAATCTCCTCGACGAAGACGTGCCCCCACATCGTTCGGAGAGAGGCGAACTGGGGAATAATCTATTAATACCAGCAACTATTTCCCCTCTAACGAGTGGAAATAACCAAAGAAAGACATCGTCACCAATACCAGTCCAACCGGACTTAAGGAACAAGTCCCTTCTTAACGCTGTTCCACCTGTGCTGGCTTCGTATGGGCAAAAAACAACACTATCAGATTTTACATCTGGAAGACAGTTTCCATACAACGACTCTCCAAAAGACACCTCAACACCGGTGAGAAACAGAAGACCCAGTGACATGGTAGGTCACCTACCTAAAGACACACCAACAAAAAAAACGAACTTACTTACAATCATGTCCGCTATAACAGTGAGCCTCGCACCTTTTGTAAAATTGTATGAATCAATTAACGATTCAATGAAGGATTCCTTATCTCTCGTCTCAACCTTAAATACAAAAGTAACATTCTTGGAAGGTTTCATCACCGCTCAAAACCAACAAAACGTGGAGAAAGAAAAACAATGTGACTCTAAGCTTACCCGGCTTGAGTCTTTAATTACCAGATTAAGCACCGTAAGAAATTTTGGGGAAAATATGCAAAACTCTCAGTTAGAACATCTTCCCTTGTTAAATCCAAAGGACTTGCAAACAAAAGGTGCAAAGGTAAATCAAACCGTAAGAAATCAGCGTCCAATCTCCACGCCTCTAAACGGGAAAAAAAGCAAAGAACCCACAAAAACGCCATCAATCTTTAAAATTCCCAAAGTAATTGTTCCAATTCAGGAAAAGATTGTAACTATCCATGTGGCACCTCAAGCCCCAGTGTACAACAATCCAGAAATTGAACAAACTATCATCGAACTTGATAATTCCAAACCAAATGAGCAAGGTTCAATGGGGAACTCGTCACTCCTTGATCTGACGGTTCATTTGAATGAAGAGGAACCGAACTCAGAGTTAAATGCAAATGATGCAGAAGAACCACAAATTGCGAGTAAATCCTTACCTTCAAATACAAACAAAACAAAAGTTGCCATCTGTAAAGAGGGGGAATAAGCACCAGCGGATTCTTCCGCCAAAGAACGGGACTTGCGACCGAAACATGAAAATATCTCTGAAAAGACAAAAACTGAGAATGCTGTAACAAAGACCCCCTTAGAGACAAGGCGGCGGTGTGACTCTAAAGCAACATCTACTCGAGTCTACAAAATGCAACAACTTGCACCTGGAAAAAACGTCGTAGTCTTGAACAGAAAGACGGTCTTGAAAATCTTAACTAATATAATGAAATCTTTAAAAACATCGGATCTTGTATTAGTTGAGCCTTACCATAGGGACGGATAGGCAAAAACTTACCTTCATGTGAACAATCCTGTGGACCTAGACAGTGATGAAGATGTGACCGCGGCTTTGATTCAATTGGGTTTCTCGCTAGAAGAAATCCCTGTGTCTGAACCTGTGATAAAGATTGTTCCTCTTCCAAGTAACGCGGTGGCAAACCAACCGGAACATCACTCTAACTTTACAGATCTGCCAGTGAGCAATAGAAGAGTTGCCTTTAGGGAGGAACCCGAATTTAGCAGGGGGAGATTCAGATCGAGACTACACTCGTCTAACATCAATACAAATAATCGAAAATTCCAATACAATGGCAACTGGAGTTCAAATCCCAGATAGGGGAAAAATCATAGGCATCCAGAGTCTACTGACAAAAGTGCTGAGTGGCCCCACAATAAAAAGCGCGAACCATCGGGGCCCTGGAGATTGTTAAAAAAGGTTTTAAACCCAAACCATCAAAATTAACAACTAAAAGATTCAGCGACGCCTACGGCACTTTTAAAACCGGAATGTCCTTGCAGGAATAGGAGTAGCATGTGTTCTTGGAGCACGAGGGGTCATGATCATCTGACCAAGCCAGACGCTTTTGACTTGAGCAACTTTGATGTCATCTGTTTCCAGGAGACGTGGTTTATGGAACCACCAGTGCTAGATGGATATGACAGATACATCTCTCCAGCAGTTAAAGGTTTATTTGGAACACCGTCCTCAGGCCTCCTAACGGCAATTAAAATCGGATCGGGCATCTCTTTTAGAAAGAAAGTGGCCGAAACATATGGCATGTTAGCCTTATTAGCTGAGTGGTTCCGTACAGAAACCCCATCAAGAAGTAACACGAAATCTAACCTCGAAATCATCAACGTCTATTGGAATCCGCAGAGAATAAGTAATACGGATTTTCTTGATAACATCGTGGAAACTATAGACAAATTCCTTTTTGAAGAGAAAACTGACTACATCATAATTTGTGGCGATTTGAACGCAAGAATCGATCAAACTTCTACCACGTCCTATCTCTGCCCCTCAGCTGTGAGAGGTGCCCTGTGGTCTGATTTTATGGACTCAAGAAAATTTTACAACGTTGCATCAGCTCGAGGCCATCTACCCCGAATTCCATCTTGGGAACGAGCAGAAACGTCAGCAACACTGGACCATATTTATGTGTCCTACTCTTTTCTCCCTTTTGTTGATTCTTTTGAGGTACACAGAACAAAATCTAGCGACCACAACCCCTTGATAATGACTCTCGAGTCAGAATCAACTCCAAAGCAAGTATATCCGCTTGAGGTGGAGGTAGCGCGAAGGTCGTTGCAAATCCAACTTACAGCGACAAACATCAAGGAAATCGCCAAAAAATTTGATGTACTTACCAAAACAATGACGGGACCCAACTAGAAGACCAAACTGCATGCCCTTGTTGTTGCCGCACAGGAAAGAAAAAGGTCTATGTCATCGACCCAACGGAAAAGGGATACATGAGTATGATATTGAATTGGTTCTGAAATGAAAACAAATGCGTAAGCTAAACCGCCTGGCTAAAGTCTCCAAAAATCAGGAACAAAAGGACTCCGCTAAAGCTGCCACAAAATTATACAAATCTTGGGTGAGACAACACAAAGCAGCAATGTACCAGAACGACTCAGAGCAAATGCTAAAGACCTTAACAACAAAAAATCCCAGAGAATTCTGGTCCCTGATTAAGGATAAAGATGATGAGACAAACAATCAACTTTCGAATGCCGTATCAGAGCAGGCATGGATATCCTTCTTTTCATCTCAATTTGCTCCTATCCCGCATACTTCAAATAAATTTCCATGCTGCACAACATCATCTTGGGAAGACCTGGCTGATTGCGACGAAATTCTGGCGACTATCTTGAAATTAAAAACCTCTAGGGCTCCCGGACCTGATGGCTTAACCAATATAGATCTAAAGCAGCACCCAGAGGAATGGTCCGCCTTAATTACAAAAATTTTCAAGCAATGTACGATCACTAGACAAATACCTAAAACATGGACTGAGGCGGTAATAGTACCTATTTTCAAAAAGGGAAATAGAGAAAGTCCAGCAAACTACCGCCCCATCACTCTCCTTGACATCATGGGAAAGATCTTTGAGACCCTCTTATTAACTAGATTTCACAACTGGGCGAGATCGGCGCCCTGTCTAGATAAATTCCAAACGGGCTTTGTTAAAAACGCAAGCACCAATATCAACATCCTGATTTTGAACATCATAAAGGATAATGTCAAGAACGGTGCTAATTCAGTCTATATTGCGTTCATTGATTTAACACAAGCCTTTGATAAGATCAGCCGTCAAAAGCTGTGGGCGAAATTAACAACGTGGAATTGCCCAGCAAAGATCTTAGGCCCAGTGATCGCATTACATACGGATACCAAACTAAGAGTATGCTTAAATCGGCAAGGAATGTTATCGGACCAATTTCCATCAGAGCGTGGTGTCAAACAGGGCTGCCCGCTCGCTCCGGCCCTATTCATCGCCTTCATGGGAGACTTCCAGCATACACAACCGGGAGTCAGAGCCTTGCCACCCAAATTGGGCAATACTGAAATTTCAAGATTGTTATACGCTGACGACTTGATCCTTATGGATCAAACCCAAATAGGTCTCCAACGCCAGCTCACGAACTTGGCAAACTATATCAGCGATAACGATTTGGAGATAAACATCCACAAGTCAAAAATACTGACGATGGGGAAAAGTCGTCAAACAACGATTCACCAAGGCCACTGGTATTTGAACAACACGAAACCTGAAACCGTGTCTACTATGAAATATTTGGGAATCATGATAGATTCAAAAAGGTCAGAAACTGTGACTCATTCAGCGCTATGGACAAAGATCAAAACTCTGACAACCCAAACGAAATTAGTGGATCGGAAATATGGCAAATTCTCGCTTCTCCCAGCGATCCAATTCTACAAACAAAAGGTAGTTCTGTCAATCATCTACTGCATGAACGCTGTGTTGAACATTGATAATACCATATGGACCAAGCTGGAAGGATACCTATGGAAAGCCGTGTTGGGTCTGCCCAAATCCTCCTCAATTGCTGCTGTTAGACGCGAATTGGGCTTACTATCATTACATGCATCAGTTAACCAAAGCCAGATGCGTCTCTTTCGGAACATCATTCTTCCAGATACCCTTCCAATCTACAAGCTGGTCCAGATAGAGCTCAGCCAAGGCCGTTGTAGAGCATTAAATAATTGGGCACAAAAACTTACAAAACAATTAGCAGATTTGGCTTGCTCAGCAGACGACCTTATTGTGAATCCCAACAGAATCAAAGCAAAAATAGCACAAGCAGATTGGATCCAAACTGGTGAAAATACAATAGGAAACAAGCTCCTGGCTCATTTACCAGCAACAATAAACAAACTTAACCAACCTATGAGCTACTGCATAAAATTTCCCAAAAATAAAATGCAGAAAACTTTTATGAAAATAAGATTCAATCAGCTACCGACGCAGGAAATCATAGCAATCCGCACGAAAACGAACACTCATACTTGCAGATTCTGTTCGGAGCCATACACAGTGGAAACTATAAGACATTTACTCATGACTTGCACTAGGACCGCATTCTTGCGGGAAGCCTATTTGCTCCCTTTGATGTATGATGTATCACTCCGAGAGGAAAACACATGGTGGTGCCGTCTGATTGCAGGAGACAGAACTAAGTGGTCTATAGCGACAGTAAAGATCTTAGAAGCAGCTTTGAGTTTAAACCAGAATATACAACCTAGTCAAGTGTAATTCAATGAATATTGATTTTTTTTCCTGCTGGGACATTAAGTTTTCTTTAGTGAAGCACTTAGTTTACTGGTTTCAATCTTTCTTCTTTTACAAAATGTGTTTTTCTATGTAGCGTATCAACGTCTTGTAAAAATCAAATGTTCTTGATTATAAACAAGTAAATAAAAAAATAAATAAAAAATAATAATGTTTTGAGCTTTGGAAGAAAGTAGTGTGCATTTATCATAACAGCAAGAAAGGATGGGAAAGCATATGATGCCTGGATTCCCAGCAGCATTAACTGGCTACGGTTGAATGCTGATGGTCTCTAGCCAGCCATGGGAAAGATAGTCTGTTCAGCAATGCTGCGCAGCACAGTCTCTGATTTCCTCCCTTTTAGAAACAGGTTGTTAGTTGACATCCAGTCTTGGTCTTTACTACAGTAGAGTGTGATGTTTTCTTTCGGAGAGGCCTTGTTTTCTACCTAGATTAGAAATTCAGTGTCATCAGCATATAGTTTTAATGGTATTGAGAAGTCTTCAAAGAGGGGGGCTATTGGATTCATATAGACGGTGAAGAGCCATGATAACAATGAGGAACCCTATGGTACCCAATATTTTGGGATGGGTTTGGAGGTGAACTGGCCCATAATCACTTGTGCCACACAACCTTTGAGGAAAGAGGAAAGCCAGCCCAGGGCACTCCCAAAAATTCCCATTCAATGGTAAATATGGTGAAGCGGGATCTCGGGTATAATACCATTGATAGGTCGAGTACCTCGGCAACAGCAATGTTGGCAAAGGGTATGACCATCTCCAGCCTCTTTGGTGGTTGTGAAGCAGGGTGTTGGATTCACGGTATTCCTCCTACTTTCACTGTGACGGTTACATTATCTTAGATTTAAAGGGTAAATTGGAAATAGGGTTAAGGTTTACCAGGAATTTGGTGTCCACATTAGGCTTGTTAAGTAGAGGCGTGACCAGTGTTTTTGAGCTTTTACGCTGTTGTTGCACTTATTTTAATGTATATGTACTTCCTATGTACAACACCTTGATGCCAGTGTAGACTTAGTGTGTGTTGTTCAAAGGCTCAAATAAAAACAAAACTGTCATTGGCGAGCTCAATGATACTCATGTAATCAATGTGAGATGAGGCCCTGCGACCTGTAGGTCACTTCCGGTCACTCCAGCTAGTGGACTATCTTAGCAACAAGCTTTTTGTGCTCCCAGAACGCTGGTGTTTGAGTGGGACTGTAGGACTAGGTGGTTCATCCACCCTCGAACTACATGTTGAAAGCGTTGGGGATACGACTTACCGAAATTCGGACTTCAGAATCCATGCTACTTGAAAATAAAATACTGAATGATTAGAGAAAACCCAGAATGCTTACTGTGCAGTTCAGGTGAGAGTCTTTTTTCCCCAAAAGTCAGTTAAAAAAGGTTTCAGAGAATTTCTCAGGACATTAGTGCCCAGAACACGTTGTGTTGTGTTACTATGATGTTATAATGTGCCAAATCGCTGCTGTAGTAGATCCAGAGTGACTAAGCTTGTCCAAGCAGTGGTGTATTGTGCCCCGTCCGTGGAATCCAGACCTTCATATGGAGAAGATAAGGAGATGGGAAGCAAGAAAAAACAGATGTTACATATAAAGGCAGGTAGATTCAGACGGGGAATAATGTTTTGTGGTAGCACGGATGCATGCCACATGGCATAGGTGCACCATAGTCATGGAGAGAGCACGGTATGGTGTAATGTGCAGTAGTTATCGTATGTGTTTCCAAAGCAGAATTGGAGGAAATGTCGGTAGTGTTGAAAGAATGGGTTTGGGCAAACTTGGAAGATGCTGGGCGTAGCATTAAGGTGGGTCAAAATCCAATCAAACAGAAGTTTATGTTAAGCATTTGCTAAGGTAAAATGTAAGAAAACACACACGTTATGCCATTTTTTCTTCATGGTGTACATTTTGGGGGCTTTGCACTATTCCTTAACGTTTGTGCCCCTGTGACAAAATGTCATTTGTGGCCGTTTGCAATTCTGAGTTGTTTGAATTTTTTGCTATGGGAAATGATGGCGCTTTTTCTAACTTGGAAAGTGGGCACTGCTAAACAAGCCCCACGTTAAAAATGCTCCATGCTGAAAAGCATATTCCAGACGGCATTGACATCCTATTCTTCACAGAAACATGGCTGGACGACAACTACAAAATCACACTCCAAAGCTGCCTTCCAACCAACTTCAAATGACTTCAAATAAACAGGAAAAACAAAAAAGAAGGAGGCATCGCAATAGCATTCAAAGGACACCTGAAAATAAAAACAGACGAACCGCTCAACATCCTAAACTGTGAAACCATGGTAATACACCTAACAGTGAACCCAAAAACCAACATCACATGCATCCTGGTGTACAGACCACCGACTTACGATGCAACCTTCATCATGTAAGTGATTTCAATCTGGCACACACCCAAGTCACGCCCAGAATGCAGTGCGCAAATGAAACCCTTATTTATTTGTATCTATAAGTTCAATATTCTGAACGATATACCACTCATATCACACCCTTCTCCTGAAACCCCCCGGTCACACTGAACCAGGAATCAGGCTAATTTGCAAAGGTAAATATTTATTTATGTATTTAGAATTTAAATCACAATAGATTTTAATAGGTAACAACACTCACCAATGGGGTGACAGAACACTGAATAATCTCTTTAATGCACTAGTAGTCAAATAATGAACACAAAAACAACTGCAGCACAGAAAAAAATACTTTTGGATTGGTTTAGAACAGATGGCACTATGGTTAGGGGTTCCACCTGCAAAACCCTTCAACCCCCAATAGGCAATTAAATAGATGTGAGGAGAGAGCAGGTATTCAGGAATAGCACAAATCAAACAGAATATCACTCCCACTTCCCCCTTCAAACACAAGAGATAAACGGAATTGACTTTTCAGCTGTCAATATAAGTCCAAGTGGGAAGCAGTTCAATGCTAATTCACACGTGTAAAAACCTTTCAGAATTTCAATTTGCGGCGAACTTTTCCTTGCACGATATTCGCTGTAATGGGCCAATAGCACTGTTCTACTTGCATGGGTTCTATGGATAGCTAAGGATGTTAGGTACAAGTAGGAGTTTAAATTTCGCTTCTATCATAAAAACTGTGGGAGTTATATTGGTTTTAGTAGGAGGCGTTTTTGCAAAATAGGCGCGAGAATTGAAAACAGAAATGCACTTTGAAAATAACAGATGGGTTTGATTACACTAGATTATGATTATGAAAAAGCAAATACCACAGATGGATCTTACAGTCACGTGATCAGCGTAACCCGCCTGTTGTGGATACTTCATCCGATCCAATACTAGCACCAAAGCCCAGCACTCGGTGTATATCGAGCTGAAGCTGCCAACAGCACACCACTTCTCCCACTCTCCTTCTCCCCTCCTCCTGGTTAACCCTACCCTTACCCTTCTTGTTTACAGATCCGCCAGAGCGCTTGGGGACCAATTCCGTTGGTGACGGTGCGCTATACAAGTACCGCTAACATAACATAACATACTCTACTCCTTCCTGGGATTTACTTTTCTTAAACAAATCAATAAGAAGTTAGGGTTTAATAACACAGATGAGAAAAGAGTCAGGGCAAAGATAGTTCTAGCAATAATATGGTTCGAAATTAAAGATGGATGGGTTTGAGATTGAGATCATACAATGCAGATATATTATGGTCCCTTTTTTTCCTATTAATACTTACAGAATAAGTTGGACTGTCAGATCTGGTCATGGATTGGGTCTGTCAAGGAATGGACAGCACATCAGGCACGGGACTGGATCAGCTAGGCCGGTCACCGATTTGCACAGGATCTGCCCTTCTTGTTTGTGGGTATTTCAATCAGCTGGATAGCGAGTTCCTCAGGCAAGCCTTGTGGTAGCAAGCCAGAGAGTTTCAGATTACTAGTTCAAAAGGCCTTCTCACACCACAGCGCTTCACTGAGTTGCAAGAATAAGTTTGAGGATTTAGGCCTTGCTGAAATCAATAGCTCTCTGCTGCTGGCAAGAGTCTTGGCATCTGGATCTGGAAGGATGTTAAAGCTGGAGGTAGAATACTGGATCAGAGTGCTTCGCCGGAATCAGGAAAGTGAGTGGATCAGTGAGTCACCATGTGTTGTCACCTGTCTTTATTTATCCTTTCAAATGACATCACAAAATGGGTGTATGGGCCGGCTTAACTAAGCTTGCCCTTGTGAGCTGGGATTGGATGAAAACCTCATCTCCGACTTGCACCTGAGTGATTGGATCAAGGCCGGATGATGTCACATTTTATGGTTTGCTATACAGTCCTTAGAAACCTCCCTTTAGCCACTGATCTCAAAATCGGATTTTATCCTAAATACATATTTCTACATTGGTCACCTCTACACAAATCACACACAAAGATTCCATATTTTATGTAGTGGCTGTTCCTCAAAATCCTGCAGATGTGGGATCTTGTTTCATCTTTCTACAGAATTTTGCCTCTTTTGCCATGAACACAATTTCCAAACTTTCTGCAACTTTCCACAAATGTGTGTGTTTACCATAGGGGTGTGTGTGTAAAGTTTCACAATTTTAGCATTAACACAGTTCACATAAAACCACATATATTGCTATTCCTGTCCAGAATATGTTACACAGTTCTACCGCCTCTTGAAACGTACAGCCAAAAATTAGACTAACAGATCTGTCCTCTCATTTTTCACCACTTTGAATCACAAGTTATGAGTCTTTAAAAATTGTTCATTGTTCATGCTTAACAGCAAATGGTCCACATAAATACATAACTTTCTTAGCTTTAAATCTGTGGGATCAAAAACACAACTAAGATCTCTATTCCTTTTAGCAGCAATCCTTTTACGTGTTCTAATCCGACAGACTTTTAGTTTAAATACTTTGAAGCTTCATCAGGAGCTCATCTGACAGCTGTCATTCACAGGTAGCCCAGGGTACTGCACACAGATTTTGACAGGGGCTGTCAGTTTACAGACAATCCAGTTTGTCTGAGGGAATGTTTTGCTCTTTACACTTTAGGACTTTGTATATTCGCCATGCTTCATTAGATTACATGAATTTTAGCACCGAGCAAGATTTGGAATGTTGAGAAGTGTTGTGTTATAGGCATTTTGGCGTTTTTAGCAACAAAGCAAATGTCATTCATAGGCGCATTTTGGAGTTTCATTTGCAAAGTGCTGCTTCTCTTTCTGCACTCTGGTTGCTGGTCACAGAGCCCACTGGCACATTTTCTGCAGTGTGGGCTCTATTCCACCACACATGCACCATGGGTGGCAGGTTGTGCATCCATCTTTTATTGCGTTTAGAACGCAGTTTTTGTAGGTTTTTGGCGCACACCAGAGTTTTGCTGCCATTGTTGCTGTTTCTTGCGCCACCACTATCAGAGTGATGTCGCATAGCGGAGTGGGTCAATACATCCCACAGTCGACAACTTCATAGAAGCCATCACCAACATAGCCATCAAGCACCAAAATCTGGTTTGAAGAAAGTCACGCCAACTCCCAAAACTCACTAATTGGACAACTCACCACCATGAAACGACGACAGCTAGTCAAAGGGGCAACACACTCGGCAGGACACACCCTTGACGCAACTTTCGCCAAGGAAATGCTCATCACCACGGCACCGCCGATACAAATACTATGGAGCAACCATCTCATCATCCCATTCATGATCACTCTGCCAACTCAAGTCTACATCCAACCCCCTAAACTCAAAACCACCACAAAAGGAAACTGGAAACACGTCAAAGAAAGCAACCTATTGGAACAAATGGAGATGACCAAACCCTCAACTACAGATCTAGAGCTAGATGACCTAGACGGGAAAGCAGAGCTACTACCCAAATGGATTGCAGATACAATTGACAAGATCGCCCCGGAAAAAACATTCACCCCATCAAAAAAAAGAACAATGGCAAAATGGTTCATCCAACTACTAAGCGCCAAGAAAAAGGAAAACAAAAAGATGGAACTGGAATGGAGAAAAGAATACAACCCAGACAAAAAAACACAATTCCAGAAACAAATTGGTGCAAACAAGAAGGACATTCAAAAGGCAAAGAGAAGGCATTATGATGACAGAATCACCAATGCAACCAACACACAAAAAGAAATGTTCAACATCATTAAAGAGATGAGAAACCCACCAGGCTGCGACAACATCCCAATCCCCTCAGAGAAACTATGCAATGACCTGGCAGACCACTTCAAGAAAAAAATCAATGACATCCGACAAATCATACAAAACAGACCAACCAACCACAACTTACAACCAAACGAACCCAACACAGAACCACAGCACAAACTCCAAAACTTTCCTGAAATATCAGCAGAGGCATTCGCCTTGCTGGTAAAACATAGCAAGAAAGCAGGATCACCCAAGGATCCCTGTCCCCCGGACATCTACAAATCAATCCTCACACAAGGAACACCCGCGGAATATTACAGAAACCTTCTAAATCTATCACTAGCAACAGGAACTGTACCAAGGACCTTCAAATCGACATATATCAAACCACTTCTAAAAAACACAAGTGGCAATGTAGAAGACCTCTCCAACTAAAGGCCGATTCAAAACATTCCCCACCCAGCAAAACTCATGGAAACCTATGTATACAAACAAACCCAAGAACACGTTGAAAAACACCACCTGCTAGACTAAGCTCAAGTCGGTTTCAGACCTGCAAGAGGAACAGAAACAGCACTATTATCCATCTGGGATGACCTAAAAACTAACGCAGACTCAAACACAACCTCAGCCCTTATTCTGCTCGACCTCTCCGCAGCCTTCGACACAGTTAGCCATGACACCCTAACCAAAAGACTAGAAGACATAGGCATAACAGACCTAGCACTACTCTGGACTAAATCATTCCCAGCAGACAGAACAGAAACCATATGGATTAAACCCTTCAAATCCACCCCATGAGTTAACGACTGTGGAGTGCCACAAGGATCCTCACTATCACCACTGTACTTCAACGTCTACCATTACATGCTACAACTACACAAATGACATTTAAATCATCTACAAAATCGAAGACACCCAAGCCGATCACTCAACCCTAATCGAGTGTCTAAAAGAAGTTTTCAACTGGATGAATGCCAACAATCTGAAAATCAACCCAGGAAAGACAGAAATCATGATCATATCCAAAAACCAAGAGAACGAAACCGCCATCCCATGGCCAACGGAAATGGGAACCGCACCATCAAAAAAATGTAAAATAAATCACCATCTAAGGTAGTAAAAAATCTGGGAGTCCTGATGGACAACACCCTAACCTTAGAACCACAAATAAATGCAATCATCAAGAAACGCTTCTTCCTCCTCCAAACAGCAGGAAGAATCCTACCCTTCCTCTCCTTCATGCACAAAACACTCACAATCGTCGCCCTCATCATGTCAAGAATCGACTATGCAAACAGCCTCTACCTCGGAAAACCAGAATACCTCCTGAAGATACTACAACGGATCCAAAATACAGCAGCCAGACTACTCCTCAAACTATCCAGAAGAGACCACATCACTCCTGCCATAAAAACACTACACTGGCTCAAAATAAAACATTGCATCACCTTCAAAACAATTTGCATAACACACAGGGCAATCAGCGGACAAGGAGCAGAATTCCTACAAAAGAAAATAACAATCTACAAACCAACAAGACTCCTCAGTTCAAGCAACGAAATCCACCTGGAACAAAAACCATACCTTAAGAAAAAACTTGGAGGCCCCTCCTTCTCCCACTTAGCCGCAAAAACCTAGAACAACATCCTAAAAGAAATAAGAAACACCAAAGATCACCTACAATTCAGGAAACTACTAAAAACCTGGCTCTTCAACAACACAGATTCAAACTGAAAACCGAAACAACAGAAAGGAAAAAGGATGACTAAACTTAAGAGGACACTGACAACACCCAGAACAGACCAGAGAAACTCCCACCACAACTAGATAGGTAATGCCAAGTCAAATAGAACACAAGCAACACCCATAAGGACAGAATCAGCATCCCGAGCCAATCCCAGGCAACATCCTCACTCGCCCCATAATTGCTACCAGATAACACACTGTTATAGAGTTGTCTGAATGTTAGCAATCACCACACTCAAACTAAGTTGTGGACATTAGCATGTACATTGGCCGTATGAGTGGCAAAGCAAGGCAGGCAAGGTTATGAAGGAAATTGATGCAAGTGGAGGCCAGGTGTGAAAGGGACTGTGCGTATCGGACAAGCCCAGATCATGACAGAGGCGCAGAAATGCTCCCACACCCCATCTGGGGAGATTACGCAAACCCAGCGCCTCACTTCAAGACAGAAATGCCAACTAACCAAACCACTAACAATTTCCTCCTCTGCATACACCTCTCAAACTCTAAACCATACACAACCACAAACCTACAGCACAACAAACCGCACAAACTTCAATACACTGCAGCAACAAAACAAAACACACAGCCTCACACAACAGTACACGCCGACTACCGCCCGCAAACACCCCAGGCCGAGCCAACGGACCCACCGGGCTGATGCCGCCAACAGCACATCACTGCTCTCTTGCACCTGTCCAGCTTCCTCCCACTAACTCACCCTCCCTTTTCCCCTCTTTCAGAGACGCCAGAGCGCCATGGGACCACTCCGGTGGTAATAGTGCACGGTACAAAAATACTCTTCTGGGCATGGTCTACTTACACACCAGCAAGTGCAATATGAACTGGCAACACAGCATCTACAGAGTATCATGTGCCTTCCTAAAACAGCCTGTTAGAATCAAATGAATTCCAAGCTATGGGCTGCCTTTCAATTTACTACCACTGTGTACTATGTACTATGTTTCCAAATACCTTTAACTGCATCTTCTAGTTGCCTGGTGACAGTTCTTTGGTTAAAAATCAATATAAGCTGTATCAGTTATGTATAGTATTATATAGAGTGCCATATGTGACCTGGGGCCTGGTCCCCTCAGTGTCTCACAGGGACTACACCACCCCTTACCAGTCCCCCCAGCATCCTTCGTCAGCACTGGCCATCAGGCTCCCTTCCCCGGACCAGCCCAACTTGGTCCTCCTTGCCCAGAGCACTCATCCTCCCTTCCTCCCTCTTCCCCTGGCACTTGCCGCTTCGGCCCATGCAGCACTTGCCTACCCCCATCCTTTCGGACACCCCACTCCTGCGCTAACCCCTCTGTCCCCTCACCCCATGCACTTACCACCTTGTTACGCACTTGCACGGTAGGATTGTCCCAAGGCCAATATGACCGTTTTTTGTTGCTCTACTTTTGTGATTCCCATGTTTCCCCCATCTTGTCTTGTGATGTCTGGAAACACTTGTGTATCGGCTCCATACAAATGTCCAATAAAATAAATAAAAAATGCAGGGGAAATTGCCAAAACCCAATCTGATGTCATGTAAATCTATCCCCTCGGTCTCCACAATAGCCAGCAGCTGCAGAGTCATTTGTGCACTGCTTCTGTTTCACTCACAACACATGGTGGGCTTTCCCATGATGCCCTTTTGCTCTCTGCTGTGACGCCTTGTCATCTTCCCAGGAGAGCAGGACATACTTCCTCTAGGCGTGGCTTAGGAGCTGGGAGCTTGAAAAGGGTCTCTGCACCACAAAGGGGAAGTCACACCAGGGAGACCATTTCTGGAGTCCTTTTAATCTGAGTCAGACAGGGAATAAGTGGAAGGCCAGCATACCTGGGAGAAGGCATGCACAATGGAGAAGGGGCCACCCATCTTGCATTTACCAGGCCACCACTTCCTTTTTTAGGACCCCCCAACGTCCTGCAGACAAGGCACTCTGGGAACTGACATCACACATAATAACCCCTGTTACAGCAGCGAAGATTGGCCCAAAGGAGAAGGCTTGGAATGGACCAACTTGCTGTGACAAAGGGACGATATGAGGGGGTGATACCCCTCCAAATGAACCATGGTTTTTCATCTCCTGGAGTAATCATCTTGGACTGACTTGCAGAGCATTTCCCTTGAACCTTTGAGCATTTTGGACACTTTCAAGTCGTCGCAAAGACCCAACGGAGCTGTCCTTCACACTCTCTCAACTTCAAGCCATTTCAAGGGATCTCAAGCTACACTACCCCATACATTTCCTCCCTGTCCTAAGTTTCATGAAGCCATTACACTGCTTGTTGCATTCAGATGCGGTAGCACACTGTTGAAGCCAAGTTTATAATTTCCTCTCATCGAAACCCTGTTGATCCTCGAGCTACACTGACGCAACATTGCCTGTATTTTCCAAGCTTCTTCGAGCCACAAGCCGTTGCCGCTTGTTGACCCACACTACTTTGTTGCATTCAGATGTGGTAGCACACTGTTGAAGTTGAATTTATGATTTCCTCTCATCGAAACCCTGTTGAGTCTTCGAGCAACACTGACTCAACATTGCCTGCCTTTTCCGAGCTTCTTCAAGCCACAAGCCGTTGCCGCTTGTCGAACCGCATTGCTTTATTGAATCGGGCTAGCTAGCCAACTCGAACCTAGGTCAATGAACCGGAATATGGTCAAAACCAGGCTTAACACTTTTGAGATCCTGAAAGAAGATACAGGTATGAATCAGTAGTTCGGTCCCAATGGCATTGTTATGTCGGCCCCTAATGACATTTCACATTCCATTTTATGCTTTAAAGACATAGGGCCTCATTACGACCCGGGCGGTAAGGGATTACTGGTACCAGTAAGCGCACCGGTACCAGTAATCCCTTACCGCCCTACTACGAGTTCCCTTTGCGGGTCCTCCCTTAATGCTTGGTTTTACCAGGCGTTAAGGACAGGACCCGCAAAGGGACCTTAGAGCTAATAACGGTACCACAATTTGCGGTACTGTTATTAGCGCCTTCCCCTTCCCATTTGAGCCCTATAAGGGCTCAAATGGGAATGGGGAAAGGCCCTGGTGAATGGGGAATTACCGCCCCACCAACCTTGGAATGGGGCGGTAATAGCTCCATTCACCTGGGCAGAGTCGGTGAGGTTTTGGAGGCAGCCATGGCGCTAATAGCGCCATGGTTACCTCCAACCTCGTAATGACCCCCATATTCTTGTACTTTATTGCTTTTTCTACACCTCCGTTTACCTGCAGACCCCTGTTCTTCAATTCCAAGAATGCCCTTTTCTCCCCCCATCCCTGCATTCTCTAGGTTGATGTTTTTAATAGTTTGCCTTTTTGTTTAATTCAAGTGTTGCTTTTATACAACTTCATTAGAACATTCTTTTATTTTGGTACTTTCCATACTATTATTGTTTTGGATGCTTCTCTGCTGGCTCACACCCTCCTACAGAGTATAGCCTTCCCTTAACCTAAGCTACCTTAATGAGGTGAAGGAGGTATACCATTCATGCATTGTGCTCATTGCTTTTCAAGTACTGGCGTGGGGTTGAGTAAGAGCTTAGAAGCCCTGATCATCCATGTGTTCCTGTAATTGCGTCACATCGGTGGCAAACGGTTGGGACACAGAGATCGCTCAGCCAATTTCAAGAAATAATCACACCCTCAAGTTTAAGTCAGTTCAAAGGCAAAGAATTTGTGCTGAGAAAGCTTGGCATCTGAATCGAAGGAAGAGGTGTGTTGACTTTTGGGGCACCATGGAGGATGAAAAGAAAATCCCACTTTAAAGAGCGCTGCATTCCAAGGCAGCCAGACAGACAGTCTCACAGTTCTTTATCGTCTCCCATGAAAAGCTAGGCGGGGTGACCTCAAGGCAAGATCCGGTATATTCCCGCTTGGTGGTTAGGTTTGGCCAGGTCGTGATCACACCATGTTCCGATCCTCAGGCCATGCCTCCTTGATGTATTCACTAGGAATCCAGGAGCATTCTGGCCTGTCAGAAGACAGGAAAAGCGTACCTCAACCACCTTTGCTTGCAAGCTGGAGCCAATTGTCAAGTTATGCTTGGTGCGTGTGTGTGAACAGGTGTGTGTTTGTTAGTGTGCGTGTCACTAACGCTGGCTGTGTGTCTGTAAAATATCTATGTTTTGATAGATTTGTTTTTCTCAGGGGATAAGAGTAAACATTTTGTGTACATCTGTTTATTTTAGTTAGGGGTACTAGGCGACAACTGTAAGCCGAATCTATTGCATTAGAGTACAGATAGAGATAAATGGCATATGGGGAGGGACATACAGCCTGTAGGTGATGTTTGGTTATTTGCCTGCCCATTGACCGCACATGGCCATGCTAACCCCTATGGCCATTACCACCCAGTTCCAGTCCCTCCCCGCCCAAAACACCTCCTCATGGGAACTCATTGAGCTTGCTTTAATCAAGCCTTACCATCAAACTTGACACCTAAAGTGCCTGCCAGTGTTTGTTTCAAAGATGTCTTCTGAGAGTTATTGACTTAATTGGAGTTGTAAGTAATAAAAATGTCTTAACCAGGTCTGCCTTCAGCTGCACTCTGTATGTCCGTCACTGAAGTCCCGTTAAAAACGGTATCCAGTCATTGCATTTAATACAAAGCACTGAATGCCAAAAGCATAAAAAAATGCATCTAAAAAAATGAATTGAATGCATTCTTTTCAAAGGTAAAGGTTTTATTTCAAGTATAATGGGTTTTAAGGGGTAAAAAAACGGGGTTGGGGGACCCCCCCATTAAAAAAAAAGAAAAAAATGCATTTGATGCTTTTTTTTCATTGCTTTTTTTTAGATGTTAAGGCATTCGATGCTTTGGCATTCGATGCAATCACTGTAAACCTTAAAAGCAAGCATTGGCAAAGGGATTTTGTATAAGTATTAGGCATTTTCCAGGCACTGCTATTAGACGCCCAGGTACTCGCATAATTTTGCATCTGCTACCATCAATGGCCAGTTAATAAATACAACTGCACCTGTGTCTGGCAAGTGCCTTTCCCATGCCTATACAAAAGCCCAAACTATTGGCATTGCCAATGCTTGATCTGTGTGTTTCTGTGCACGGGAGACTGTTATGTGACTATAAGGATGCATCGATCAGAGCGAAAGCATGTGTGTGGTGAAGAATGTGTGCACGCCTCTGAGGCTCTGTGTGTAGATGTGTGCAGTGTGAGAGAGTAAGTGGAAAGGTGTGTGAAGGTGAGTGTGTTTGAGTTTGGAAGGTGTCTGTTTGCGTCTGAGAATAGATGTGTGTGAGCGCGCCTGTGAGGTTAAGTTTCTTTGCGCTTTTCACCCCAGCGCCAGGCTACCAACCGCCACGGCCGTCAAACAAGAAGCCCTTTCTCCCTCCCCCCAACACGCCCCGGCAGGCAGGGTTGCAGAGGGGCTGACGGATCACCTGAGCTCCCTGTTTGTTTTTCAGGCCTGGCCTCGAAGAGAGGAAAAGAAAACACACCTGTCTGGCCTGGAAGAAAGCCTACCACCGCGGCGGCATCTGGAGGCCCTTACCGTAAAAGCCGTGTAGCCAAAAATGCCTACGTTGTTTTCACAGAAATCTTTGTGGAGACACTTTTCCCCTCTCAGTTCACGAGACCGGATGCAGGTACATTTTTGTCATGACGCAGCAAAATGGGAGAGTAATGCAAGCCTTCTGGTTTGGCTCAGGGGGCCAGGGAGGGTCTGAGAGAAGGCACCAGTCACTTACCCCAGAATGGCCTCCCAGCAGGATCATGTAGGAACATAGGGTATTTATTTAGCCACCAATAATATTTGTGATCAAGGACAAACTGAAGCTTGTTTTGTCTCTCAGACTGGATCTATCCTAGTCCATTTGCAGCCACCTTTTCCAATCTCTTGCGTTTTTCTCTATCTGTCTAATGGAAAGTCTGGGGTGTGTGTCATCATATGGTGTGCACGCGAATGAGACATTTCTCTTATATATGTCCTGATTCTGAGGGGTTGCCATCTAATGATCTCCAGCTTTGCACCTGAGGTTCTGATGGGGAGCACCCGCTTTAAGAGTCTCTTTACAGGTTCCTGAGCTGGATACCCGGCTGAGGACTGCAGTCCTTGGTAAACCACAGGCTGGCGGGACACAGCCTCCCCTCCCCCCGCCCCATGCCTCAGACCTAGGCAGATCCTGGTGAATGCCCTGATGTGGGGTCCCATATGGCGCAGTAATTCCAGCCAAAGTGTCCATCATTTCACTTCTGCAGCTCATAAAATGATGGATCTAGTCCCGGATCCCAGTAATCAAAAGGCGATCTTGCAGAAGGCCCTCCTGCAAGGCTGCTCCTTGCGTCTCCACACCCGTCTTCCCGCAGCACATCCCTTTCCCACTACCTACCATTGCCCCATTTCCCTCACCACACTTACTTTACCCCGTATCACCTCACTCTGCATCTGGCACTTCCACCTCGAGTAAAGGTGACACGCTGCTGTGCGTTGGTCTTTTCCGGTGCTCATCTGTATGTTGCGCTTCCCCCTCTCAACGTACGGATCGCAATCGAAAATTATACATATGTTTGCCTGCTCTGGAATAAGAGCCCTCTGAGCTGCTGTGCTGTGGGTGCACGTTTGGCGCTAGTGCTCTTGTAAGCTATCACTGCCTGTGGAGCTCTAGTCTCATGAGGGCGAATCCAGTCGCACTCTCGCGAGACTTTGTCTGGGCACGGGTGAGGCACCGTGAAGAGCGCGAGGAGGAGACGAGAGTGAGCTCAGAGAAAGCAGTTGCATCGCGGCTCTCCTCCTGCAACTGGGGTCAAGAAATTTCATCTGGATCCACCAGCAACTACATAAAGGGACTAAAGACAGTAAGTTGGACAGTGCATAAAACCTACTTGTTGAATCATTCTTATCAGGCAAAAACATAATTGGAGATGAGGACGGGATCACACCACCGGCCAGGTAGAAATCCAAGGAGCAATACCACCCAGCGTTTTGACAGACTCCAGGTAGGCCAGTGATTCCTAGGCCCAAGTGGGAACCACTATTCACTGCGTATGTGGACATCTTGTAAGGGGCAGATTATGCCCCAGGAAGGAAGAAGGCCATGCTGCTGAACGCAATGGAGATGGAAGGGCAGAGAATATTTGCCGGAAGGAAGCCTGAACTGGTCGAGGATGAAGATGCTGTATAAATGGAAGCCATCAGGAACATAGGAGATTCTAGAACTGAGAAAACACTGTACTAATCAGAATACAATTTTACACCAGGAAGCAGGAGAATACGGAACAGGTAGACAACTACGTCACAAGACTACGGGAAATGGCGGCACTATGTGAGTTTAGAAACAACAGAGATAATATGATATGCAACATGTTGGCAGTGCACACAAATAGAAGGAAAGTGCAAGACAAGTACATACTAGGACAAGAATTGCAGTTAGATAAAGCCATTCAATTCGCTAGAGCAGCAGAGGAGACCACATTCAGGTGCACAGAAATGGCGGAAAGTTTGTAGAGTGTGGAGGTTCACGCCCTTCAGTATAGAGGGAACAGAGAAAGGCACAGGAATGATCCAGAGAAGAGAGAGACAAACAGAGAGAACCCATGAAAGGCCACAGGCGTGTCACTGGTGGAGAAGGAAAGTGATTTCCATAGAAGCAAGAGAAGAAACGATGGCTGAATGATCATCAGAAGATGATAGACCCCCGATTATGGTGAACAGAACGAAAGGTAGTAGAGAGAAACCTCACTGCCTTATCAAGGTATATGGGAATGAGACCAAAGTAATGCGGATTCACGGTCGCACTTGGCCATACTGCACATTTGCACCTATAAAGAAATGGTTAAAAAAAAAGTGGAAGTTCGGTATAGGAAACACTGACCCAGGGTATTTGAAGGTGTCACAGTACGTCTGTTGGTATACATAAAGAAAATATAGAATTTAAAGGTAGACAAATGGTAACTAGAGGGTATTTTTCCAAAGAGGGACCAGCAGTGCTAGTGTGGAATGACCAGGTGAGGTCGAAAATAAAGCTGGATCCTAGCACAGAAGACCAGGTCCTCTCCATAAGAGCAGGAGGAGCATTGCTATCCAGAGAGGGGTTCCCAAGATTGTTTTCAGAAGAACTGGGATGGATAAAGAACGATGTACATACAATTCAGCTGAGAAAAGGAGCAGTGCTGGTCAAACACAAAGTCGGACCAGTCCCAGCCACCGAAAGAGCTGCACTACAAAATCAGCTCCTGAAGATGGTAAAAGAGGGCACCATTGAGACAGTGGAATCATCACAATGGTTAAGCCCAGTCGTTCTGATATAAAAAGCAATCCATCAACATTAGAATCTCCATAAATTAACTAATTCTGATGATGGACGAGGCCAAGTACTTTTCGAAGTTGGACATCCGTGACGCATATCATCAGATTAGTTTACACAAAGGGATGCGGTTTCTGATGGCGTTTATCACACCATTCGGCACATACCGTTATACCAGGATGCCTATCCTTGGCCGCTTCGGTGTTCCAAAGAATGTTGGACTTGTTACTGTGTAACATAGGAAATGTGTCGTACTTCCAAGACGATATTCTCATTTATGCCAAAGACGAGGAGACTCATGATGTCATACTGAGAAATGTACTGAATAAATTGCAGGATGCTGGAGTTCAATGCGATACGAGAAGTGCATGATCAAGGTGAACGAGGTGGAATATCTGGGGTACAATATTTCGCGGTAAGGCATTAGCCCCTAGAAAAATGTGCTTCAGGTGATAGTGAAGGCACCAACGCCAGACACTAAAGAAGAATTGGGATCGTTTTGGGGGCTTTCAGAGTATTATGCAAAATTTGTGCCACGATTTCTCTGGAATGACAGTGTCAATGAGAGAACTGCTGAAGAAGGGGGTGGAGTACTCGTGAAAGACAGAGCAGAAAGGAGCATTTCATGAAGTGAAGAAAATGATAGTGGAAGCCCCATGCCTAAAACCGTTCACCCCAATGTGAAAGGCCTATGGTAATGTGCTGTATGTGGTGGTGTTTGTTTACAAGGCACTGTCTGAGGCAGAGACAAACTACTCAACCAAAGAGATAGAGATGATAGCATACACATTGGCAGTGGAGTACTTTAGGACCTACATCTGGGGAACCAAGTTACACCGAGTCACCGTCCACAAACCCTTGGTGCATATGCTAATTCCAGGGGGCACAAAGACACCCACTCCAAGACTGGCACGCATAGCAGCAAAAATTCAAGAGTACAGGTACAAAATAATGCACATTCCAGGTTGGAAGAATTCAATGAAATGAGTTAGACACACTGGTTAGAGGAATCCGCCAAAGATGAATCAGTGCCGATGTTTACGAGATGGGTCAAGCATGGATGGCCAGATGAAAGGGCCATACGGCCTGCAACCATTTTGGAAAGTGGCGGAGGAGATACATAAAGACAATGGGCCTCATTACACGGTAAGCGGTAGCCATGGCGCTATTAGCAACATGGCTACCCCCTTACCGCATTCCAGGTCCCTGTTCCTGGAATAGGGACTTACTGGGTCATTCCGACCTTGGAGGACCCAGTAAGTCCTCATTCCGGGAACCATTCCCCATTCCCATTTGAGCCCCTTATTAGCTCTGAAGTCCCTCAACGGGCCCCTTCCCTAACGCCTGGTAAAACCAGGCGTTAGGGAAGGGATCCGCTAAGGGACCTGGTAGTGGGGCGGTAAGGGATTACCAGCACCGGTGCCCTTACCGGTGCCGGTAATCCCTTACTGCCTACCGTGTAATGAGGCCCAATGACTTTTTGTTCAGAGGTGATCAAAAATTCCTTGCATGTCAATGAGGAAACTCATATTGTACAGAGCCCATTCAGGGTACTTCGGTAGCAGCATGAGGAGACACAGGATAATGGAATCATATTGGTGGCGCTGCATGGACCAGGATATAAGGAGCATGATCGAAAGGTGCCACGAGTACCTTACCAGTGACAAAAGACTGAAAAAGAGGCAGGCACCTCTCGTCCCTAGGGAGATCCCAGAGGTCGTATGACAGAAGTTGAGGTTGGATTTCATAGACCCTTTGAAAGCCATGACATCTGAACATGGGTAAGGAATCGTAATTGTAGACTATTTGTCAAAGTGGGTAGGGATGGAATTCGAGCCTGATATAACAATGACAAAAGTGATAGATGTCTTCAAGTCACTGTTAACCTACCAAAAGGAATATTGACTGACAACGGAGTCCAGTTGATGTCTACTGAGATGAGAAAATGTATGAGGGACAATAACATAAGGCAGACCAAAGTGACTCTGTATCATCCCCAAGCCAATGGGCTGGTGGAAAGAATGAATCGATTTATAAAGACAGCCATTCAACTGGCAATGACATCAGGTATGGATCCACACAAGGCAGTGAAGGAACCAGAGGCCACACACATGCTCACTTCCAATGGAACCACCATGGTGTTGCCCTTCCAAATGCTAAGAGGCAGAAGAGCTTTAGTGCCTCAATGGTTGTCCAGAGTGAGAGAAGATGACACAATAAACATGGAAGAGGTAGTGTGGAGGATGAGGAAAAGGAAGGACCACATGAAAGAGTGGCATGTCAATCACAGGGCAGTACAAAAGACTGAGGTAAAAGAGTGAGATCTGCTGACGATTTGAGTACCTGGCAAGGACCAAATGACAGGATCCTGTTACAATCAACCCATCAAGGTTATGAGGAAAGCACAATTCATGTGTGTGTACCCAAGATGGTACAAAGTGGAACTTAGAGAGAGTAGCAGTGCTTGGAAAGGGTACTGGGCGATAATCAGTTCACTGCCTCACACTCAAGCAGGCAAAGGAAGAAGGTCACCAATGGAAAGAGAAGAGAGTAGTGAAAGGAGTGAACAGCAAATGGTCGGTGAACCAAGGAAATGAGATGTTGAGTCGAGTGGTTTCAGTGAAGTGCAAGTGGAACCAGAAGACATGACACACACATAAGAAGCTGTGATGTAAGAGAGGAAGAACAACCAAGCACTGATGTGAGCGGCACTGGCTGGCCATAGCAAAAAAGAAGAAAACCATTGAAGTATCTGGATTTTGTAATGGAGAAGGACATCATGTTTCTCAAGAAAAGCTGGTATGTGGAATGCTAGTCTCACGAGTGATGCTCCGGCCACGCTCCCGCAAGACTTTTCCCGTGCACAGGAGAGATGCCATGCAGAGCATGAGAAGACAAGAGCAAGCTCGGAGAGAGCAGTGGCACCGAAGCGCTCCTCCTGCAACTTGGGTCGTACCCCATTAAGACATTTTAGCTGGATCGACCAGCAACTATATAAAGGGACTAAAGACAGTAAGGTACACAGAGCCTACAACTGTCTTCCATCTAAACAGTTAAAGATCATGTTGTATAAAGGAGTCACTCCAATTTTCTAGTTGAACCATCCTTAACACTTCCTACACTTGTATTCTGTTCTTGTGATGACGAAAGCCCTGTCGCTTTGGCACTGCCCTCTAGTTTAAGAGTTGACGCTATATAATCATGGTGCCATGTGAGTGCACCTAGAAGCCCCTCAGCTGCATCACCACCATACCCATCACTAAGACATCCCCAGATACCTCTGACAAAGAGACTGGAAAATCATTGCAGACTGGGAATTCTAGCCCATGTTCTCAGAATCCTGTTAGAAAGAGGATGAATGAAGAATTATTTCAGGCTGGAAACTGAAGTCCAAGTTCCTTTTCATTGATAGGTCTGTGAAATTAAGAACGATGGCTAGTGTCCAGTTGAGGGCAAGAAAGCCAGTCAACATGAGAAATCTGTGTGGTGTAATAAACATTTAAAATGGATATCAGGCCTAATGCATCAACTTAGTGCAAAACATTTTTTTCAGTTACATACCCAACAAATCTCTATAAATCCAAACGAAATTCTTCTCTATGTATTTTTTGGCGTCCAGTCCCTACATCAGGAAAAAAGAAGAGTCGTATTTCATTTGTTCCTGTTCCTTTAACAGTAATGCACTCTGTGTATTCACTGAAGGTTAAAACAAGTGGGGAATGTATCATTTGAGAGTGAAGGGATGGACGTTGTTAGTCCCTTGGAACACTAAACTTCAGTTTGCAATGGCTCACTGATAGTAAATACCATATACCTCGATATCCAGAAGTCCAGTGTAGTGTCCCAATGGTAGCGAACACCCTGTTGACTCTTATTACTAAGGTATAGGTACATAGAACATGTTTCAATTACACTGTGGCAATGTTCGCTGTCTGACTGTGGTGACCCCCAGGGAATTGAGTCAGGGGCCGGGTGCCTGCTCAAGATAGTGGAAGGTATGCCCATGGAACAACATGGGAAAATCCTTGGGTCATTCTCCCTTGATCCCACCGCTTCGAAGGGGACAGTCACATTAACCCTGTCAAACACTTTGCCCCAGAGAGGTACTTTAAGTGCCCACCTAAGCTCAAGTTCTTTGGCCATCGGTTTTCAGAGAAAGGAGTGCAGCTGGCTCCAGACCAAAATGCATATATAGTGGACACACCAACCCCGACTGATGTAGGAGACACGAGGCCATTCCTGGGGTTGGCCAGTTAATGCTCCAGATGTATCAAGGATTATGAGACCACTAACACCAGCCAACCTGTTGTATCCTACTGTGAAGAGTTAACCAAGTTTGCGTACATACAACGCAGTGTGAATGTGATCCAATAAGAATTGAGGAGCGGGAGTAGCTGTGGGAAAGGATGCAGCGAAGTTCAGTAGTTTGCGCGAGGCACAAAGTATGCATTCTACATCTCTTCCACTTGTCCTCACTACCATTAGTCGTTCATGTGCCTGCATTCACACACAGGCATAGACAGGGTAGGGTCTGAGCGGGCAAGGCCCACCCAAAATCTGTAAATGCCCACTCAGCAGCGCTGATGTTAATGTCACCACGTTGGGCCCAACTACATTAGCTTCGGGCCCCACTAGTTCGACAATCCAGGCTACGCCTCTGTTCACACAGAATATGACACGACCTAACAAGAACGATTGTTGGGATGGTCAACCGCACGACAAAGCTTTCAACAAAACTTAAAAATATAGTGGATTTGTAGAACGCATCACATATTTTGACCTCACCCTCCATAATAATTTCACAGTAGACGAACATGTGGTGGGACTGGGAGCCACCCGGGTTCATCACAAACCAGGAAGAGCGATTAATGAATGAAGATCACAGGTTATTCCGGAAGGGGCCACATAGACATGAAAAGGCTACCTTGCAACCTCAGAAGGAATGTATTATTGTTGAATAGGTATTTATTTCTTTTTTACATTTGTAGAGCGCACAAACAGCCCTTGGGCATCGAGGCGCTGTTACTTGCAGATAGTAGTTATAGGGGATGATTGGAAGATTATTTTTTTTAATTATTATTATTATTATTATTATTATTATTATTATTATTATTATTAGGGATGTTACAGGGATAGTATAGGTTGATTAGACCTATTACAATAATGTTACATTTATACAGTTTTTGTCGGGTTACAGGCTTTTGCATTCGTACAGTAGGTAGTGATAGATATACATTTGAGGTCATACATATACATTTGAAAGTCATACATGTTTAAGAGCACAGATAGGTACATGCAGGGTTGTTCAGGCGAAAAAGCAGGGTTTTCAGTGCCTTACGGAATGCAGTCTGTGAAACCTCCGCACAAAGTGGTGGAGCGAGGGCTTTCCACTGTACAGGTGCTAGGTACGGGGTGCTCAAACTCTTTTGACCAGGGGCACAGTGAGCATGTTGGTGTAGGGTGTCCTGGTGGGTCTAATGGAAGATGAAGGAAGAATCCTTTGTGAAAAGTAAGCAGGTGCAGAGAGGTGGATGCATTTGTGGGTCAGCGGCAAGGCTTTGAATAATACCCGTTGTTTTACAGGGAGCCAGTGGACTTGTTGCCTGGCAGCCGTGATGTGTTCCCTTTTGGAGATGCCCATAGCTGCGCGTAGTGAGTTGTTCTGGATGATTTGCAACTTTTCTAAGTTTTTTGCTGAGGTACCTAGGAAGAGAACATTGCAATAGTCTAGCCTTGAGCCAGTAGCTCTTGATATGTTAGTGCAGTTTTATTTGGATTGGAATGGTCTGGCTGCATTCAGGAGCCTTGCATGGTACGCTGCAGAAGAGGCAATCGCATTGACTGGTCTAGTCATAGACAGGGTGGAGTCCAAGTATACTCCTAATGTTTTCACTGATTCCGATACAGGGATTGTGATGAAGTCAATGGTGAAGTGGCTGAATTGGGCTTGAAGGTTCTTGATTGCGTCACTGGAGCCAACCAGGAGAAGTTCAGTCTTGTCAGAGTTTAAGCACAGTCCATTGGCTGCCATCCACGTCTGAATGGTATTATGTATGCTGTTGAGGGTTTTGGAGTCTGTGTCGCAGTCGCCTGTGAGTGTGAGCAAGATCTGAGTATCGTCAGTGTAATTGGTATATGAGATACCCAGGGCATAGAGGATGAGAAAAAGGGGGCGTGTGAAAATGTTGTAGGAAGTGGGCGAGAGGCAGGAGCCTTGGGGCACTCCACATAGCATGATGGTGGGGGAAGCTGAGGCTGTGTCAGAAAATACTTGCATGGTCCTTCCTTCTAGGAAGGATGTGATCCATGTGGTAGCATTGCGGGAGAATTTAGCCGTGGTAGCAAGGTGGTGGCATAAGACACTGTGGTCTACGAGGTCAAATGCCGCAGAGAGGTCGAGGAGTAAGGCTGGTTTGCCTAGGTCTCTGGCATCGTCCATGTGTTTTTTTTAGGTCCAGTAGGGCGGTTTCTGTCCCATGCCTAGGTCAAAAACCCGATTGTGCTCCTCAATGTAATGTTGTACCTGTAGGTAAGCTTTGTCGAGTATCTTTAGTAAGAATGGGACGTTGGTAATGGCCCTGTAAGTTGTTTGGTGCTGTTGGGTCGAGGGTGGTTTTTTAAGAGAGGGCGAACCCAAGCTTCCTTGAGGCAAGAGGGAACCTTCCCAATGGCAAAGGAGGTGTTGACAAATGCTGCCAAAAAAGGGGCGAGAGTGGTGACACAGTCCTTAATGATTGCAGCTGGGCATATATCGCCTTTGCAGTTCGATGGCTTTATAGTTTTCATGAGGTTAATCATGTCTTGTTCCTGAATGTTTTTGAATGAGAATGGGGGGATCAATTGAGGATCAGTGGTTCCAGTGGATGGAGCAGTGTTGTGGGTGGGTGTGCTGGATAGTGAATGTTGGGTATTTTGGATTTTCGTTTGGAGGGTGTTGAGTTTATTGTGCATGGCAGTTTGGATTTCGTTGCACCATGCCTTGTCCTTGGTGATGTTCTGTGGAGGAGGGGCAGCGGTCTCTAATTCTCTGAAGATAGAGATTAGTTTGTTCGAGTTGGACTTAGCCTCCCTGATCCTAGTTGCGAAAGAGGTGGCTTTAGCGCAAATTATCGCTTTTTTGTACTCTTTAGAGCAGTTGTGGAAGTCGAGTTTGTCCGCTTCAGATCGGGTGGTTTGCCAGCGGGATAGAGCTGTCCGTTTTTTGGTAGAGAGTGTGAGGAGGTCCGAGGTGAACCAAGCGTTTGCGTGGCTAGTAGGTTTGGCTTTGCAGGTCTTAAGCGGGGCAATGGAGTTGACAGCTGCAGTGATGGCAGTGTCATAGGAAAGTGGGAGGGCTTCCGAGTTGGTGGAGAAGAGGGGCCTGAAAAGTGGTGCCTGGAGGTAGGGTAGGAGTCTCTCCTTAGTGAGTTGATGTGAACTTCTGGAGAGTGTAGAGGCTAGGGGATGGCGGGGAGTGTGTTGTCTCAGGTAGTAGGGAAGCTGAATATGATAATATGCTGGTCAGACCAGAGGGTGGGAGTGTTCCCTGTGATGATGAGGGGGCAATTATGATGGACTATCCAGTCATGTTTTCGACATTGTGCATGTGTGGGGTCTGTGACAGTGTTGTTGAATCCTAGGGTCTCAAGGGCTAGGTTGAGTGAGTTGGCAGCTGGGTCCTTGGCATCATTGAGTCCTACATTGAGGTCGCCAAGTAGGATTGCTTTGGTGGGTTTTTTCAAGTGGTCTGAGAGGGGGTGGGTAAGGGCTGCCTGGAAGTCCCCTATTGGTCCTGGGGGGCGGTAGACAAGATGTAGGGCAATAGTGCTGTGGTGTGAGAGGTTAAGTTTTATTTGGAGGTAGTCACTGTTGTTGTTAATAATTTTGTCAATCCTCCTGATGGGGAGGGAGTCTCTGGCTATGAGGGCTACGCCGCCACCTTTGGTGGGGCGGTCTTGCCTGGTGATGGAGTAGCCTGGAGGAAGGGCATGGGAAAGCGCGGGACCTGATGCGTCGTGTAGCCAGGTTTCAGTTGCCATGAGGAGGTCCAAATTGTGTGTGGTGATGAGGTCATGAATATCTAATGTGTGGGCATTGATAGAACAAGCATTGACCAGTGAACATTTGAGGTGGGGCTCATGATGGGTGGCAGAGGCTGTGGGAGGTGGCTTTGAGAGGCAGGGGTGGGGGCAGCTTCTGGTGGTAGCTAAGGTAGTCTTCACATCAGTGGCGTTGGGAGTAACTTTGTGAAAAATCATAAGGTCATCATTGGTGGTGGTACCCAGTACGGTAGGGGCAAGGCTGGCGGAGGTTGAGTGTGGTGACAATACATTTGCAGCAATAACATTTGCAGTGGCATTTTTAGCAGTACGGGCATCATTGGCAGTGGTATTAAATACAGTGGGGGCCAAACTGGTGGTAGGTAAATTTGGCAGGTTGGAATTTGTGAAACTCGCTGATGGCCTAGTATTATTGGCGATTTGCATAGCTAGAACATACCCATCAGGGTTTGTTAGAGGTAAATATGGAAGACGGGTGGTTTCACTGTTAGTTGCAGCAATAGATGGCTTGGTGATAGGGGCATTTGAGTCAGTGATATGTTCAGCAGGCGGTGTGACTTTGGGCACCATAGTCGGCTGGTGCAGGGACGTAGGAGGGCAATCCAGATCCCTTACTTGTTTCCGCGTTGTTGTGTCTTCATTTTGTGCAAGTTTCCAGGCGGGCTTGCAGGCAGGTTGGGGAAATGGGGGGATTCTGGGTGGAGACAGGGGAGAGTAAAGGTTACGGGTGCTGGTCTCAGAGTGACAGGCTTGGGTGGCATCCTTGCAAACGTGGGCAATTGGGAACGTTCAGATTTGACTGGGGTGAAATGCTGTGCTTGCAGACGCATATTTCTGCACTGCGTAGATGACGTGAGAGAGGTAGGTGGGGCTGTGTGGATCTGGGAACCTAGCCCGATGAGCCTTTTGGCTAGGGCAGTAGATGGGGGAGGGGGGGTTAATTGAGCATTGGATGTCAACATCATCACACCTCCCTACATGACAATCTATTTACTACAGTCACACCTCTTGAAGCACTCGTGACAACCCATGGCAATTTGAATTCCAAGATGGCAACAAGAATTGACCCATGGACTAAAGAATTTATTTGGTGCAACATTCCAAATTGTTCACATTCCTGAGAAAGAGTAAAACCTCACTGACTTGACAAGAGAGACATGCAACACACATCCCTCACTGAAGAAGAAAGAAACTTGGTCATGCAGAATGCAAATCCAGTCTGAAAGGCATGGTTTCATACTGCATACCATTATTGCTGCTCTTGGAACCAAAGCAGCTCTGGAAGAGTACCTTGACTGGGCTATCGGGGCTATGTACCACCAAAGAAAGTTCGGAAAATGGGCCCAAACAGCACATTTAACACCACATTTCTTTCAAATAAAACATATATTTTAGAGCACACTGGATGATTTATCAATTTAACACTCCTTACACAAAGGGCAGCGTGACAAATCCTTGGATGTTGTCGCATCTCCCCGAGGGCGAGCCCCATCCCATGAGACCAGGGAAGTGAGGCTGCTACCCGATTCCCCCTGGGTGGTACTCAGCGGGAGGATCTCATGCGAAGGGACACCCTCAACAGGACTAGGGACAACTATCCAGGGAGAATGCAGTATATTTCCAATCAATCCCCCTCACCTTACCTTCCTTTACCTTGCCATCCCATATGTATGTGTCATGTACATAGTAATAGCAGTACTGAAACAAAGAAGGGTCAGGTCCACCTTTGAGAAAACTCTCAGGGAAATACTGGGCCAAAGAGGAGGTGCAGAGGTATGAAGAGCGATCCTGAAAATACTATGGAACAGTCTGGTGTTTAAGAGTTCTGATTGGCCAAAGCCAGTACAAAAAAGAAGAGGGAAACCCAAGAAGGGAATCAAACCCCACCCAGGATCATCCGTGAGCCGGGAGGATGTCCAGCATGGAGCAGAGAGGAAGCCACTGACCAGGGCAGGGGAACGAGAGAAGAGTGGTCCCTACCCAGGCTGTAGTGCCCTGGCCGACCAGAGAGCTGGAAGAGCGGAAGTCTGATGGAGCATAGCCGTCAGACTGTGCAGTCGTGGAGAGACTCACCGCCTGCCCAGCACCAAACACTGCAGAGCTGCTGCAGTAGTCGCACAAGCACAGAGAGAGTGCAAGAAGCTGAGCAGAGCAACTGAAGTGCTTGCAACTGGCGAACAAGACCCGACACACACTCAAAAGGTACAAGGCCTGTTGGGGGAAGAAAGGAGGGCAAGAGAAGCCTGAAAACCAGGGTCAGGGACCCATACATAATTTTGGAGACTGCCGTAAGTAATTTGAGACACGATAGTACCTGGCAGGATAGTGAACCATTTCTAAGATATAAAGAAGAGGGGAGGATCTGGGAACCACAACGGAAGAAAGAGGTCACTGAGAATGGCATGGGGAAGGGAATAATTCCCCCAGCCTTTGTGAACTGGGGCAAAACGTCTGAGAAGGGTTTTCGGAAGGGAGTCATTCCGCCACCCTTCGTGAACTGTAACAAAAAGCCTCAGAAGGGCCTGGGTAATGGAATAATTCCACCAGCCTTTGTGAACTGTGACAAAAAGTCTGTGAAGGGCCTGGGGAAGGGAGTCCTCCCCCAGCCTTTGTGAACAGTGACAAAAATCCTGATTAGGGCCAGGGGAAGGGAGTCACTCCCCCTACTACAGTGAAACTACAAGCCAAGAGAGATCACCATACCCCCTGGTGTTGTGTACCATGAAGCCAAGAGAGATCAGGTGAAGGAAGCCATATCCCCTGGTGGTGTGTACTGTGAAGCCAAGCAGAAGGAGTCATTACCCTGGCACTGTGAAAATATTGAGAACAAGATACCTGGAAAAGAGAGTCATTCTCCAGCAAGCCAATAGTGAAGAAAACTATGGGCAATAAGGAATGTTTGAGTTTGCACTTTACTTGTTGAGTTGGAACTAAGAACAGATATGGTAAATGAGGAAGCAGTGTTCCTTTTTTATCCCTTGAATGCTCTTCAAGGCACCAAACCATTAAGTAGCTCTTCCCACATTTCCCCCACTCTTTTCTGAGCTTGCCCATTGTTAACATGATTTTGAAAGCCACACTGAGATGGTTTTCTGTCATGGAGCTATTGCAGCAATAGCTCACCTAACATGGAATCACTTGCTAATTAGAGACAAATGATAAGATTTCCTATTAGGTGAACATCTGCTTCTCAAATACAATCCATCCCCAGAGAAATATTGTAACACACACTTCAGGAGTCTTTGTATATTTCACAGAAGTTCAACCTCAAGATGGAAGCACTTACAAATATATAAAACACAGGTGTCAACCTTGAAGTTAGATTTCTGTGAGGTTCCACTATACAAAATTGCAATGTTCAGCCAGTCGGTCTGCATCACTGATCTCATATGAGGCTGTTCTTGATATGGAAATTGAGGTAGACGTGTTCCCTTTTAATCCCTTGAATTACCCTGAAGGCACCAAGTATTACGTAGCTCCTCCCACATTTTCCCCACCCATTTCAATGCCTGTAGCTTCATACCAACAGGGTACATGCATCCGGTTGGTCTCCAAATCGGGGCTCGCTTGGAAGCATGGGCTGAATGGAAGGGGCGGGCTGGTAGACCCAGACTATAGAGGTGACACTAAGATTTTACTCTAGAAAAATGGCAAACATGCTTATCATGTAAAACCCAAGTAGAAAATTGTTCAAGGAATTCTCGAGAAGGCACCATTTGCCAAACTCCTAGAAGTACCACAGTTAGGCTCCACTGAGAGAGGTGCTAAAGGCTTTAGGGAAGCTGAACAAGATCCAAATCCAAACATGGAGTCACCTAAACTGAGTATTGAGGAGAGGGAAGATGTGAGCACACTGGGCAAGGGGTCCACGTCTGGATGACCCTAGGAAATGCTAGGACTAAACCTAACTCCATTACATAATCAAAAAGGGAGTTAGGACTAAACCTAACTCCCTTAAATAATCACAAAAATAGCCCATAGCCACCCTTCTGAGAGAGCGAACACCCTAAATTTCCTAGGGTCACCCAGATGTGGACCCCTTACTCACTGTGTACGGAGAGGCACAGCTCCACCTGACTGATGAGGCCCAACAAGGCTGAAATAGGTGTATGGGGTTGCTGGTGGTACTCTTGTTCAGAAGAAAATCGCCATAGCATTTCAGTGCTGGACTGCCCATGTGGACAGGACAAAGACTGATATGCAAATGGATATTTCCCTTCTATGAAAACTAGAGTGAGCTAAAGTGTGGCTGCGGACTCTCGAGTGGGTACCATCCCAAAGAACAGGTCATTTAGCCATGTTTGTTCTCGCAGAGGGGCGCCTATGGACTATTTTTTGATTGTTTAAGGAACTTAGGTTTAGTCACCCTAAGTTGCCAAGGGTCATCCAGATGTGGTCCCCTTGATCACTGTGCCCAGAGAGGCACAGCTCCCCCTCACTGATGAGGCTCAACAAGGTGGAACACAGTGTATGGGGTTGCTGTTGGTACTCTTGTTCCGAAGAGAATTGCCATAGCATTTTGGTGCTGGACTGCCCATGTTGGCGGGACAAAGATTGATATGCAAATGGATATTTCCCTTCTGTGAAAGGTACAGTGAGCTAAAGTGTGGCTGCGGACTCTCGAGTGGGTACCTTCCCAAAGAACATCATTCAGGCGTTTTCGTTCTCGCAGAGGGGCACCTATGGACTATTTTTTGTTTTTTTCAATCGAGGAACAAGACAGGACTGCCCATTAACGCAGTTTTTATATGTTATGTCTCTTGAAACACTATTGGAGCACACTAGGAAAGATGTGGAAATTCCAAGTATTAAAGGTAGACATGAAGTCAACCTAGCAGCATATGCAGACAATGTACTTATCTTTATGAAAAACCCTAATGCAAACGTTCCTAAATTATTAAATACATTAGTCATAACTAATTTCCTCAGTATCAGGGTATACATTAAACAGAGACAGATCAGAAATATTACCTCTTAATTCATACTGCTTAAAACATGAACTTGATGTATGTGGACTTAAATAGTGCCAAAACACGATTAAATATCTTGAGATAAGCATCTACTCATCAATCAGTGACACAATTCAACTTAACATGAATACATTACTAAGTAAGCTAGGAGATTCAGTTGCGTATTGTCCCTATTTTATCTATCTTGGTGGGGCAACCTTGAAACCATTAAAATGATGCTATCAACATTAATGTTATACTTTTTAGAGATGCTCACGGTCTCGTTGCCCTCTTCAATATTCAAATCTATTAATTCTATTCTTATGAACTTTTTATGGGGTAATAGAAAATGTAAAATAATTGCTCTTAGTAGGTTAAAGAGTCCTTTTGAAAGTGGCAGTGTTAGGCTTTGGAGCTTCAAATGCTATCATAAAGCATTTCTTTCAAAGTAAGCTCAATAATGGTTTCTGACAGATGACAATTAGGATCCTCCTATTTGGTTAGTAGTGGAAAAGAAGATGGTCTATCCCAGGTTTGTCCAACTCCAGGCCTCGAAGGCCGGAGCCAAGGTGGATTTTCAGGATGCCCCTCATTAATATTCATGAGATGCATTTGCATACAATGGTTCTAAATGTATGTACATTTTGTTTCATGAATATTAATGAGGGATATTCTGAAAACGCGTCCGGATTCCACCCCACGAGGCCTGGAGTTTGACAACCCTGGTCTATCCATTTAGCACCAATGAACTAATATATATATTTGGCCAAGCTGGCTCCAGATATTCCAGTCCTGTTAAGGTGAATACCTCCAATCCTGGTGATTTTCTATTTATCACTGCTGAAAAGCCATCACGCCTGTTTTCACCATATTTATGGTGTAACAAAAGCATTGTAATAAATGGGAGATCTATCCTTTGGAAACATTGGCTAAACAAAGGTATTACATATATACATCAATTATTTTCAGGTCATTTTATATTGTCTTTTAAAGAATTTAAAACTACATTCTCTCTAACTAATGCTGATTACAACTTATACAATAGATTGTTAAATGCTCGTTTGGACAACTTCAATTCCTTTCTCGTTAACAGATTAGTACCTGATCATTCTACAGTGCAATGCTTGCTATCTATATCACTCTTTAAAGCAGCTAACCTATACAGACTAATAATGCATACTAGATTACCCGGTAATACATGGTCATCTGAACTTCAATGGGAAATTGATTGTGAGGAAATATTTGATGAACATGTATGGTCTTCAATACGGGAGAAAGTCAAGCTAATTTCACCATGTGTCAATATGTCTCAAAATGTATTATTTTTTTACACATAGAGCTTTTACAACGCCTATGAAACTACTCAGCAACAAATGTGTTAATGATGGGAATTTCTGCTCATGTAATGGCTCGTTCAAGTATATGTTTTTTGAATGAACTTACATTAACCTGTTTTGGATGTGTGGTGATATCTTAAAAATATTTGTATGGTTAATATTCCCCTATCACTTTCCAATATTCTTCTTGGCAGCATGTAATTTAATGCTTGTGAAATGTATTTTCTGTTCACCTTAAATTACCTTTTTGTTGCTATTGCCATCAGAATGATTACGTTTAACTGGAAACAGTTTCAAAAAATGACTATCAATGGTTGGTGGGATAATATCTGTCAAATACAGAGATTAGAGCTATGCATAGCTAACTTGCCAACACTCCTTGCTAAATATGAATCGAAGTGGTTACTTATCATATCACAATACGTCCATACATGGCACATGAATGTATAATATTGTGAAGCATATGCTTTTGCTATCATTGATGTAAACAGATGCTGAACATATATAAAGTGTGTTGCATTAATATATTTTGGGTGTATTACTTTTGTTTATCCCTTATCCCTTGTTGTGAAAGTGTAATGTTTTGTATGTAATCCCCGGTTTTGGGGATAACATACAAAAAGTTTGCTAGAGGCAAACGTCCTCCAACTGCAGGGAGCTGATGGCCATCTTCAGAGCCCTGCTGGTATTCACCACCAGGATCCAGTACAAGGTGGTGGTAGCCAGGAGAGACATCCGATGGAAATTGCTTACATTAACAGGAGGGAGCACATTTTAGATTTTTCGGTCATCTGGCTCCTGAACGGCGTCTATGGGCAGAAATCACCCCGTTGTCTCTAGAGATGTCCACATCAGGGATGTGGTCAATGTGAGGGCAAACAACCTGAGATGGGACTCGCCCCCATCCACCTATCACTGGAATTGCACCTGGGGACTTTCAGTCTGATAGGGTCTTAGTTGGGTTCTCCATTAGCAGAAATGTTTGTCTCTCCTCAGAATGCCTTACTCCCCAGGCTCTCTTCAAGGTTCCCAGCCCCACGGGTCAGGCTTATGCCTTCCCTCCACTTCCATTGGTCTCAAGGGCAATTGAGAAGATAAGGGATTCCCACTCGAGGGGTCACTCTTTTGGCACCAGTTTTCCCAAGGAGATACTAGTTCCTCCTGCTGTTAGAGTTTAGCAGTATCCCATTGTTGCCCCATTTCAGGTCTCTTCTTGTCCATTCAGGAGATCCCAGGGTTCTCTGTGCTGTCACATTCTCAAATGGTGAGCCCGGAGGTTTGGGGAGGTTGGAGTCTTCCTTCCCTAAATGTAGACAGAAGCTTCAGGCTTTGATTCCTAAATTTGACCAAAGTCGAGACATTGTTCTGCCAGCCTTCTTTCCCAATAGTTGTTCTGCCAGCCTTCTTTCCCAATAGTTCTTCTGCCGAGGAAGAATGTTGGCACACCTTGAATGTCAAGAGTGCAGTATTGGCACACCTGGCTATGGTGGCAGCCTTTAGGCATGCATAGTGTCTTTTTGGGGGCACAAGTCTGGGGAAAAGTGACACCGTTCCTCCCATCAGTAGGTGGATCAGACAGGCCAGTTCTACAGAATATTCATTATAAGAAGTTTTGACGTCTATATTTTTTAAGTGATTTTGAATTTCAAATTGTCACAGATGAAGCGAATGGGTTTAACTGTCTCCTTTACTGTTCTTTGTTATTACCCAGTTTTACCAGCGCACAGTGAGAAAAACCGAACATGCCCCCTCCAGCCTCAGAGGGTGAGGGAAAACACTACTGACACGTCCGTACGAAGAGGGAGGGCAGGAGTCACTTTTCTCTGGGCAGGGAAAGACACAGACGTGCGGTGACTAACTGACAAGGACCTGTGTGTGCTCTACCGGGTGTGTGCTATTTGCTGCCTCTGGTACACCCTGGTGGGCTTCTGACTCCTCCTGGGATTGTCCTCTTGTGGTCCTCTAACTTGTGGGACACATGTGTATAAGAGTGCGACATATCCTCAGGATTCATCCATCCTCTGCCTTTCTCGCTCCCTCAGCCACGCTTGCTTGCAACATGAGGTGCGGCCCAGCACTCAAGCGCGGATCCCTGCCTGGTGAGCTGGGGTGAACTGGCCGATAGGGAGATTTCCCCGTAGGCCTCTGCACACTGGTCCTCTTTCGTGTGGTAAACTATTTTATTTCAAAATGTTCTCATAGGAAAATAGGTGGGCTTGCTGAAAATGTGTAATTTTGGGGTCACTTTGAAAAAGTATTTTCAGGGCCTCTTTTGGTTCGCAGTCCGCCCCGGCTGGTGAGTGCATCATCTGTGCTGAGGTCACGGTACCCAGTGGTCGCTGTGGAGCTGCAGTGCTGTCTGGTGACGCTGAAGACATCTTGCAAGGCTTCGGAATCTCTTGCTGGACGTGCCTAGATACGCCAGCCATCTTGGTGAGGGTGGCTCAGACTTGGGCCCTGCGTTTGGCCTACAAGCAATGCAAGACAAGACCAAAGAGGCCATCAGCATCAGGGCTGCAAGGCACAACAGTGTGGGATTTCAAGTGCACAGAAGTTGGAGTGGCGACAATAAACAAAACATGTATACCTCACAGTGAGTGTGAGGACAGAGTTCCTTTTTGGAGTCTGCTGCCATTGAACATGTTGGACGCCAGCGGAGGAAAATAGTCAAAATAGATTAGAAGCTTGGAAACTATGCTTAATTATAGTAGGAAAATAAGTGGTCAAGAATCCAAAGTTATTTTTCATAAAACTGACAGGGGGTGAAGTTACGACTTGTTTTTAACACGTGCACCAGCCCCACAGTAAGAATCACACACGTTTAACAACGTGCCTGGCATGCCAGTCGCCACTTTTGCCACAAGGATGCACAAGTTAAGTGTACCCTGCGACTTGCACAACTTTTCAGAATAAGAAGGGTTGCGGGTATACCAGCGGCGGCAGAGACAGCACACAGCCGGAAGTCGCCTTCCAACTTTGCATCATCAATTGAGGAATACGAGGCTCCTCAAAGAGCCTGTGACACGTGCCAGTTGTGGCACAAAGAGAATCCACTGCAGAAACTCAAGCAGACCTAGGGAAAAAAAGAACGAAGAGGTGTGAACAAGCATTCCAGATGTGAGGGAATAAGAACAGGCCTGCTGACAAGCACTTGGTAGGAAAACGAGCTGCAGCTGTCGACAAGCCATAGTGGGTGAAGATGTCTGTTCAGCGATAAGTCAGAAACAGCGAGAAACACTTTGCAAACAATGTGATGTCTGTGACTTGGCAATCAAGAATAAAATAGCTGACCGTAAAAAGACAGCAGCAGACACGCAACAAAGATACCGAGCACAGAGGGCGCAGTTTCGGAATCAGAGAGTAGGTCTGAGGACTCTACAAGATGAGATCAATGACACGTTTGTGATTCACACGGTACATGTGCACTGCTGAACAGGAGCTCAAGAAAGTGGCACCCACTCTGTCCTTATCTGAAATGTTGGTGCTTGTCTAGGTGGCAAAGGGCCCTGCCAAAAACATTGGCAAATCCAGTGCCCGCATGCGCTGCAAGGGCAAGACACCAGTTGACGCGGTAAAGGAGGCAGTGACAAATGACACCAAGCAATTCAGGGTACCTTCGATTAACATTTTAATAGGGGCCAAGGTCTGGAGGGTTGCCCAGAGAAACCTTCCAGCCATCACCCCTTTGTTTTTGCTTTGTCACCCCGAGTGGGACGTATATGCCCAGACGTGGGTCCCGTGCCTGCTGGGCCTAGAGACCCAAGCTACTCCTCACTGATGATACCCAATGAGGCCGAAACATGTCTGGGGATGCTTATGGTCTTGTGTAGAAGGGATGTGACCTAGAAGTTCGGCTAGACTGCCCCTTTTTGGGTGGCATCAACCCTGATTTGCATATGGTCTTTCCCCTCTGTAATGGCTTGGCAGGCGAAGAAGGATGGTCTGGAGGGTTGCCCAGAGCATTTGCCAGAGGTTTAAAATCAATTCTAAACCTTCCAGCCATCACCCCTTTGTTTTTGGAAAGATGTAAGGCTGGCAAGTGGCCTTGCATATCGATGAATCTGTGAAGCCTCCTGCTAAACAGCACAGAAGAATACTCCCACAATTACAACCACACGAGCAGCACGAAATCCCAGCTATCATTGCTCAGGACATAATTGACGAAGCATATTGTTTTGAGCGTGTTGTTATTGGTCATGGTGTGTTCATGCATTGGGCTTGTATCGAATGCCTTTTGTATATGGCTATTGTTTTGAGAGATCGTGGTTCCATGGTGTGGGATTGTATGTGGTGCCTGCTGTGTATGACTATTCTTCTGAACTGTACACTGTGCATGTACATCAGAGTGCACTGTTTTGAAGGTATTGTTTTGAGTGTGCTCTTGTTAGTCATGGTGTGGTCTTCTATGCAGTGTCCGTTGTGTATGACGACCATTTTGCTGAATTGCATTCTGTTGCGTTGCTTTTAATGTTGATTTGATGTTTAATGTTTAATAATAGGTTAAACATTACCATTGTTGTTCCCAACATTTGTAGACTTCAATTGTTCATAGATAGTGACCATCATTTAAAAAAAACAAATGCGCCCCCCTTATTTTGTCATTTTTAAGGGAAAGATGTATTTAAGTTTTTTTAAATGCTGATGTTTATACGTTCCTGTCTGTTTGTGAACTGACCAGTGCAAGTTAATTTGATGTTGATTTGTAAGATGGTTTCCACATTACATGGCATCCACTGAGTATTGTAGTGCAATTTGTACATATGAGCATGTCACCTTATACAATGGTTCTCACTATACAAGCCTGTTAATGTCAATCGATTGTTTTGTATGGCACTACTGTGAGTTGTAACAATCCTTCCATCTGTAATGTTTTTTAATTATGCTATGAGTATCATGTTTCAATGCACATTTGTTTTTATTCCACCATTAAAGAACGTATTAATGTATGCATGTAACGTAGTTTGTCCCACGTGACATCTTATATAACAGGTAAACATTCAGTGTGTACAGTGGTTGTTATCTTTTAGTTTAATTCTACTACATTTTTTTAATTGAACATGATGTAGCAGCCTATTTTTTAATTTTCTTTTTTGGTTACATATTTTAATGGATTTACGGATGCCCAAAGTTATGTAGTCCTTATTTGAAGCCCAGGTTGTCTGAAATATGTCTAGAGCTTTGACTAAGAGTATGAGGAAATCAGCCATCCGCTTGGCGGGTGTGCACTCGCCTGGGCTTTTTTAAAAATGTTTTATTACATGGAATGCTTGTAGACCGACCTCAAGAAAATGTGTGGGGCTAATACACACACATTTCCCAATGCTGATACCACCACAAAAGCATACTCTGGGCTGGACACCGCCTATAGGCACTGTCTGCCCCTGTCATATTTAGTTGGAATGTGACAGCCAAAGAGGGCACAAAGTCATCCGAGGAAGGGGGAGAATCAACCTTCCCCCCTGCCATGGTCAGCCTGATTGACTGGCAAAGGCTCCATGGAAACACCATGCTCTTTTGTTGGGCTCTTCAGCTGGTGGCAGTGATTATCATACCAACAGGGGGTATTTCAAACAGGCCCACATGCCCAGTGCTTCAGAAAGCCGATCAGCACTGAGACGATGATTCCTGACCCCCCGGTTGCTGTGTAGGCCTGCCTGCAGCCGTTTGTCAAGCTACGATTGCCAAACCGTCTTCCTGCCTGATACCCCCAGCTGACTCCTGTCTCGAATTTTGTCACAGAAGCCGGCAAAGCATCCTGAAGCCGACTCGACCCTCTCGAGCACCAAGAACACCTACAGCCAAAGGTACATTGTGGTTCTGTCCCCCTGCTCCTTCCCAGAAAGCCCCTGGAGACATTTTAAGACCCTTTGCTCCCTTTGTGCTGAAGCCAAGAAACCTTAACAAACTGTTATTGTTATTAACCATACCAACTACCCCCCTGTCAGTAGTCAAAATGCATCCCCTTTCCTTCATTGAAACTGTCTCTCCTCTGCATTCCTTTTAAGGGTGGGTTGTATTTCGTAGTGTTGTTAGACTGTCTGTTCTGATAATAATAAAGTCGATATTTTAATACAACCTTGACTGGACACTCCTTTTATCATTGGGTAATAATTGTATTTTCTTTGTGTTGCTACTAGACAACGATCCACAACCTTTAGAGGAGATAAGCCTGCCATTACATCTACATTACCAAAATTGGACAAGGACGTTTATAATTTTGATTGTATACTTGTTTAATCCAATCTGTTCGGATCCATTCTGGTGTATTAGAGGTGTGGGGCTGATTGATGGTTTAGAGACCGATATGTACCCCTGGACCCCTGGTAACCCCCAATTTGATTCTTCACAAGACATGTGCTGCTGTTGTGATATTGCGCATGCATGGTAAAAGCATGTTGTATGTGTGTGTGTGTGTTCTGTGCAAAAACCTTTTTGTCATTCCATTTGTCCTTGTGCACTTTCAGAGCATGGACGAAAATATCAGAGGTGCGCTTCTTTTCTGCCAAAAGCTCTCTCATCTTTTCCGCTGCCTATCCAGTTGTCACGCTCACCTGATTCCCACGGAGGCGCAGGTCTGGCTTCGAGTGCTGATGCTTCTTCTATGGTGAAGCGCAGGACTCTGAAGATGGACTCAGTGGCTCGCAGGAATATTCCTCTGTGCGTGAAAAGGGAGTATTACCTACTGACGGAATAATGCTCAGGCCTCCCACTCCCTTCCAACCCTCCACTATACCCTTCCTCGATTCCCCCTGAAGTCTCACCTTAGGGTCTGGAAGGATGAGTTCTCCATCCTGCTTCTGATGCAGGGGCGCGTTGAAACCCAGTTACTTCACTGGATTGAGGTTTGATGGGAGTTCAAATAAGCTTGACTATTCAGGTAAGGCGCTGTAAGAGTTCTGTAGCAAGTTCAAAAGTTCAAGCTTAATAATAATGTTCATTGTCTTATTGCAGCAAGCGCTAACGCTTATGTCTTTTTTCCCCTTAGGGGCCGGGGTTCGGAATGCCGGAGATATGGCGCCGACCCGAAGTGAAACGTGCAGTTCCAGTAAATGACAGGTAAGTTCTGGATGAGCGTTCGGGTAATGTCTTTGCATTCGCTCATTCAATGTCTTTGTCTTTTTTCCCCATAGGGGCCGGGGTCCGGAATGCCAGGAAGCGGCAGGACCCGAAATGAAATGGGAATGACCCAACAGGTAAGTCTTAGAAGGAAACTGAGCTTTTCCTATTCCCTTCCTTCTCTCACCTTGTGTTCTTGTCTTTTTCTCTCTAGGCTCTGGGAAGTGGCTGCGGATCCGGATGATCGCTGCTGAAGATGGAGGTGCCCAGGAAAGGTGAGTGAAATGCAGCGCTGCAGCGATCGAAGCGAAATGCTTTTAAAATGATGTCTTCCCTTTCAGGATCGTCGGTGTGAAGTCTCTGTGATGCAGCTTTAGCAGGTAAGGTCTTCTTTCTCTCCAATTCTCTCTTAGCAGGTGACCCAGGATGCTGACAGGCGTGGCTGAAGTCCAGATGCAGGAGCTGACACGGTGAGCGTCCAGCTGCGAGGAGCAGAACAACGCGAAGCGTGAGTTGCTGATGGGGCGTGGTTTAAATAGCTTGGGAAGAAGTTCCAGGTATGTATCCTTCCAACGATCAGGTTTGTATCCTTCCCCGACCACACCCAGGGGAAAGTAGGTCCACAGGTAAAGTAGTTCCATTCAGGCCTCAAGAGGGCCTGGATGTAGCAGCATGGTCTGCATCAGGTAAGTGCACCTTAAAACACTTGAACACATGTCTAGCTTTATGAGCCTGGCGCCTAAGGCGCCAGGACAGGGGTCCAACATGAGCCTGGCACCTAAGGCGCCAGGACTGTGTCCAAAGGGCCCCAGCTTGGGCCCGCTGGCACTTCCCTGGGGGAAATGATGCCTGCCTCTGGGGTTGCTGGGTCGGACCTGGCTCCTTGGAGGTAGGCATCATGACACCAGTTCCCACCTGACACTTTCCCCTACTCTTTGGCTACACACCTCTGCGTCATCTATGACCCTTCTCACACCTTTTCTACTTTCATCCCCAAAACTGGAACAGCAGCTGGCCTCAACCTCCTAAATATTACGAAAATCAGGCACCTCCTTCCTTTCAACACCGCCAAGCATCTCTTAACTACTCTTGTCTTCTCTAAACTGGACTATTGTGCCAGCAACCTCTTTGGTCTCCCCAAATATGCTTTCTGTCCTCTCAACAAGATCATTAACTTCGCTACCAGGTCTCTACTTCAACTCCCTCACTTCACACCTACTTCCTCAAACCGTCACCAGGCTGGATGGCTGATGATGCAAAACAGATTAAAATTTCCTCTCCCCGTTCACAAATCTATCAATGGTATGGCAACACTGTATCTGTCCTCCTCTGTCCCATTCTACAAGCCTTCTCATAATCTCTTCTCTGCCTCCTCGACTACCCTTGTGGCCCCTCGCCATTCCTGTGCTTCCTCTTGCTTCCGCTCTTTCTCTCTTCTTGCTCCCATTGCATGGAATTCACTTCCCCTGGACATCCGAGAAACAGTCCAAACAGATTTGTTCAAAACCAAACTAAAAGCCTACCTCCTCACCTCCGAGTTATCCTCTTTACCTCTCATCTGCCTGCTAGTTAACATTTTTCCCTCGCCTCTAAAATCCCTCTGTCCCTCACTTCCTCAATTGTCTCTGGTGACTGTTCCATTTATTCCCCACCACAACCTGGTCAGAATGTCACTCAAACTCACCCTATAGTAAGAAGCTCACTGCTTCCCGTCAAATTTGATTTCTTATCTATTGTACGTTCTTGTGTGATCAAAAGAGCATTGTTCCTCCGGTATATAAATAAACAAAAATGAAATTTAAAAAATGACAGTAATTTATTTTGGCCTTAAAAAAATGTATCTACCGAATTTGGAGTTGCTATTTTCGAATTCTTTATGGCATGCCCTACTGCCAAAGTGTAACCAAAAATCTAAACTCAAGACATACAATTTTGAGGTAGTTTGGGCTAAGTAAAGCTTTAAGGAACGCCCTACAGAAAAATGGGTTCTAAATTACACGCAAATCAATGGTTTGACAAATTTGGAGAACATTCATAGATGGGTAAAAAAAAGTTACAGACAAAAGTGTGTTTGCATTTTCCTAGGTAAAGTTTCATGTAACCTTAACTATACTTCTGCTTATATTTTCATTTTTTAAAACGTTTGTACAGTGCTGGCCCTATCCAGGGGGGCTCAGAACTCTTTAAAAAGTTCAAAGGGAGGAGGTGTAAAAGAAGTTACAATGTTTTCAGTACAGGAAAGAGGGGAAAGAGTTCCGGCTGGATTAGGTAGAGGGGACGATGAGGTAGGTTTTGAGTATTTTCTGAAAGGTGATGATGGAAGGGGGAGAGGTTGTTCCAGTCTCTGAGTGCCCATTGGGTGAAGACCTGTTTTTGTGTGCATGTTAGCCTGCTGCATGGAAGGTGTTGGACATTTTGCTTGGCTTGTATGGTGTTTGAAAGGGTGATGGCTTTCAGTTTGTTTTGAAGATAGGATGTGTTTTGCGGTGGATGGCCTTATATATGAGTGTCCTTTAAAAGCAATTCCCTAGGACATGGCGAGCCAGAGGGGTTGTCTTACAGTGGGGGCAAGGGTGTTGTTGGTGAGTCAAGTGAGGATTGAGGGTCCATAATCCAGCATGGAGAGACTTACTGCGTGGACTCCAGTACAGAAGGTGTCAAGTTGAAGGAGGTGTCATATCTTATGTAGAAGGTGTAGCTTCAGGTTGCATGCTTTGGTGACAGCAACAATTGGGTTTGTGAAGGTTAGGTATGGGTCACTGGTTATGCCAAGAAACTTTGGAGAGTTCTTTGATCCAGGGAGTGAGGTTGGGTTTGTGCTTGATGGGCAGATGAGAAATCTGCACCCGGGGAAGTGTGAGTAGCCAATCAGGTGGCTGGAACAGCAGGCGAGAATGTACATTCTCGCCTGCTGTTCCAGCCACCTGAGGCCTTTCCCAGGGTGGTGTAATTTTTCTTTTTTTTTGTGGGGAGACAACAGGGAGCATCTCCCTGTTGCCTCGCCCCCAAAGAATCCAAACCTCTTCCCCACACCTCCCTGCCTCCACACTTACCAGCTGGACTGGAGCTTTTTGCTTCTGTCCCTGCGCTCATCCCACTCCTGATCTTAAACCAACAAAAGGTACTGATGCGTCGTGGATTGGCCCTATTAGGTTTAAATTATTTAAATGCAATTACCTGGTCCAATCCTATTTAACCACAAGGGTTATTCTTACTACATTCAATCATACAAAATAAAGGACACCTTGTCAGCCCCTAGTCTTTCAAAAATCGAAGTGATATTATTGAAAATACAATCATATAAAAAAACAGAAGAGTAAATAAATATCATTTTACATGTTATAATTGTAAAAAATTGAGAACAAATATATATGCAGTGAAGCCCAACATAAAGGGGTGCATTAAAATAACATTAGCATCAACAAATACACATTCTTAGACATAGACATAAAGTACATAAATTAAAGTTCATAAATTCAGAAAAAAGATAAAGGAAAGACGGAGCATGGAGAGAGGCTTATATCAATTTCACGCTCAGTTTATCCGTTCAATCAGAAACAAGGCTTGTTATTTGAAACCAAATTAAAATGTCTGACTATGTTGTTACCTCAAAACAAAAAAGGAAGAAAAAGAGAACATTTTGTTTGGGATATGAGTGGAAAATAAATCCTCATTTCAAATTTACAACGGAAACCCAGAATTGGGATTGTTCTAATCTGGGGTTGGGTCTGCCAACGCAAAAGGGGGAAACTTGAAAGGAACCTCAAGAGATGTTCCTTCAAAAAGTGGACTTTCAGTGGTCCAAGGTCCAAACTGGATGATGTAGCCTGTGAAGGACCTTCCTTCCCCTCTTATCACAGTGCGTTTTGGCAGTTATTGACAGATGGAGTCTTTCATTCAAAAAAGAAGGAAGTGGTCCGCCTTCATCAGGGCAGTGGGTGACAGGACCCTATAATCAGTGGAAGCCCACGTGCAAATATCGAGTTCCTGGTAAACGTGGTAATTTCAAATGCTCCTGCACGTGAGAGAAATCGCAGTGGTCTGACGTCTAAAAATGGAACGTCAGGTATGGTGCACCTGTGTTATGTCATCTGTATACTGTCTGGTATCATATGCAATCTAGACAGCAGCTTGTGTCCTGCACCATATTCCGGGCGAGTAAGGGAGGTGTCCGACCTGTTGAGTCCTCCAATTCAGCATCCACCTTGTACTTGCAAATAGCAGCGTGGTATGTCTGATGGAACACAAGGAGAGCAAAACTCCTTGTAGTGTTCGGGAGTCAAAGTTGCGGGAACTTTGCAGCCCCGGGTTCCGAGGGTAGCGGCTCGAGAGTTTCACTGCCTGGTGTGTCAAGTTGAAGGAGGTGTCATATCTTATGTAGAAGGTGTAGCTTCAGGTTGCATGCTTTGGTGACAGCAACAATTGGGTTTGTGAAGGTTAGGTATGGGTCACTGGTTATGCCAAGAAACTTTGGAGAGTTCTTTGATCCAGGGAGTGAGGTTGGGTTTGTGCTTGATGGGCAGATGAGAAATCTGCACCCAGGGAAGTGTGAGTAGCCAATCAGGTGGCTGGAACAGCAGGCGAGAATATACATTCTCGCCTGCTGTTCCAGCCACTTGAGGCCTTTCCCAGGGTGGTGTAATTTTTCTTTTTTTTGTGGGGAGGCAACAGGGAGCATCTCCCCGTTGCCTCGCCCCCAAAGAATCCAAACCTCTTCCCCACACCTCCCTGCCTCCCCATTAACCTGCTGGACTGGAGCTTTTTGTTTCTGTCCCTGCACTCATCTCACTCCTGGTCGCCACCATAGAAATGGAAAAGGGACTTCGTCCATTTTCCCTATGGTGGCAGCCATCTTTGTTTCTTTTTTTTCCCTCCGGAGATTGGTGTCGCTTGCCCTCTAATCTCAGGAGGAAAATAAAATAAACCATTCACACCCCGGTTAAACCCTGGGGTGCAAATGGCTTTCACCCCCGCTTTGGGGGATGGACATGGCCTTTAACAGTCTCCAGCCCGAGGCCATGTAGTACCGAGCGAAGCAAGGGCCTCAGGAGGGATTGGGGCCAATAAAGGCCATGTCTGCCCCCAACAGCAGGAATGAAAACCATAATATACACTTTTAGATGGATTGAGTTTTAAAAAATGAGTGGCCATCCAGGTAGTGATGGTGGAAAGACAGTATTTTAACGTGTGGAGTTTGAGAGGGATGTGATTTGGAAGTATATTTCTGTGTCATCTGCATATTGGTGAAATTAGATGTTTCTGTTAAGAGTTTGTCCGAGGAGGTCAAGATATAGGTTAAATAGGGGTGAGGACAGGGGAGATAATTGTGGTGCACTGTACTTTACTGATGTGATATGTGATCAGTTGCAGAGATGTTTTTATGGGAGGGCAAAAGGGGCACTTGCCCCCACCTTGGAGGGGGGCCCCACAAGACTGCCTCATCTGAAGAAGTAAGATTCCATTGTTCTTACTGTCTTAAGTAGCACACGTCAGGATATTTTATGGGGTGCTGCTGAGGCTCAAAACCCATTGCATTTCTGTTTTGACAAGTACATTCTGCCTTGATCAATTCATCATGTATTGCTTTCTGTCTTCACTGTGGTATACATAGTTTGTGCGTTCCTTAAGGCACAACTCTGTAGCATTCTTTCCTTCCTGTGGGAATTATGTTGATCATGTGCAATAGGCAATAGTGAAATGCATATTGATAAATTGAGTGCCACAATGGTTCAGAAGTTAACTGAGTGTGTCAAGCACCGATTGCAGAAAAATGTGTTTGTATGCAAAAGTAGAGTATTACATTCCAGCAAGGCAGGCTGAGCCTTTCCTATGTCTGAAGTTTATAAAACTGCCTGCATATGTACTTGGCTTTGCAGAACAACATCTGCTGGTATCAGCAATGTGCCTGCACCAGATAGGGAATGCTGTAAAAATGAACATATCATCCATATGGTTGAGGTCTAGAAATTGGTTTGCACAGATGGGGTGTTGTAAAAGCTAGGCAATCGACCTCCAACCATGGCATAAACTGTTAGTTCAAGAGGTGAATATGTATCCAAATTCAAGACTATGGTACGAAAGCGTTCATGCTTGTATCCTGGATTTGCCAGCAGACGATAGAGTGTGCCTGGTCAAATCATCTAATATATCTTACATGACTGTGCTGCCTTCTGTGAGGTTTGCCTACTTGCATGCTGCTGGTATCGTTTAGCCCATTCATTGATCTTTCTTCTTATGTCTGCCACTTAGGTCGAAGGGTTGGTAGACAGAAGAAAGTGGGGAAGATGTTGCGGCCTATTTTAAGGTCTGCTTTGACACAAAACACGGTTTGCTTTTTGGTAAAAGTCAAAGGTTTTTATGCGCGTTTATAAATGAAAATATCACAAGCCATTGTTTTCGAAGTATTTAAAGCTTTAAGATACAAAAGAAAAACCATGATTAAATTTGTTAAATCCCATTGATTGGTATGCTGATACTTATATACTTCCATTGATGATGGAGAGAATGAAGCTAGAACCATTCCCATTTTGCATAACACCCTTCTATAGTATTTAGTTAAACAATAGTCACCATTGGTAATGTGATTTGTGTACTTTCCAAGTCCGTTTTTATAAAATGAAATTGTTTTAGTTCATGGTATGAACTGGAGAAGAAAGTGTTCAAATGCAGAAATTGCAGAGTTGGCACAAATCCCAGCTTCACCCCTTCAACCCTTCACCAATGTGTGATCCTGGGCATCTCATTTAATCTTATATTGTCAGTCCCTAAACCTTTCAAAATGGTCAGCAATTCAGAATGTTGTCCTTTTCATGGTATGATCTTCATAAAAGCCTTATTCATGGTTTCACTGGCTGTAGGGTTGCTTCCACTTTAATAGTGAGCATATAATAGCAACACTATTTGAAAACTATATCCCACTTCTAACCTCTGTCTGGATAAAGACACCTTCCTGGTAGCTTCTAATCTGCATCCACTATCCATGCTACAGTATGTGTAGCTTTCTCCTTTCGTTCAATTGGTCTCCTCTATCAATGCATGAGGAGCACTTTTGCATTCTTTGAGACAGCTAATGTGAGTTCTCTGTCTATTATGGGTTATATGTACTTTTTACATATGGTCCTGCATTAATACTACAGGCTGCATACCTTCCTGGATGTTACTGATAAAAATTATCCTGTATGTACTAGAACACTAACCTCTTTGTAGACTGCTAATGTTAGTCTTCAAATGCTACTTTTTTTATCATTGTGATTAGAGCAAGAATGAAGAAGGTAAGGGGACTTAAAGGGAGTAAACATGCTTATTATATGATGCGAGACAGCATATCAACCTATAGGTTGTGAGCGCGACGGGGTTGGGGTGGGTCTCACAACCAGTATTCTTGATTCTTTTGATTTGGTGGAGGGGGGCCCGAAAGATGTCCATGCCCAGGGCCCCAAAAGTGCCTAAGATGGCCCTGATCAGTTGGGGGCATTGAAATGAAGCGAGACCTGCCAGTCACAAACGATGTATCTATATATATATTTTCTCTCTCTATCTCTCCCTCTGTCATTCAATCTCCTTATGTCTTACTCCCTCTCTCTCTGCCTCTGAGCTTTACCCTACCCCTCTCCAGGGAAGCATCCTTGGATGTGATGGAAGGAGGGGGTACGTGGGAGAGCAGAGCTGTAACTGTGTGAAGAGCCCCGCTGGGTGATATTTCATGAGCAAGTCAAAATGATTTCTCGCTTTTCTATGTAAAGTCTCATGTAACCTTAACTGTAGTGGCACGATTTTGACTCTGTAATACATCCTATATATATAATTCTCTAAGGATGCCTCTGCATTGAGGTCTGGGCATGCACACCGCCCCATATGCAAGCCACAACATTGTTCCATCATATTAGTCTTCCTTCTCACAATACCAAATGCCACATATTCTTGGCTCCCAAGACCCTCATCCCACTTCTAGAATCCTCCCAGACAGAAAGTACAGGGAACTCATCCAACCTTATCAAAGCTCTTAGACCTTTCCCTCCCATAATAGTCCCTTACCTTTGAAATTGGCCCTTTTAATTGCACGCTCAGTCCCTAGCCATGTTATAGATATACATTATTTTATACTACAGCACGACTTGGATGTCCTGGCAATAAATGCTGCATGGCTAAAGGAGCGTTCAGGGTCTATGCTATTAGTTACCCTTCCAGAGAACCATACAATTATATCATCAAATAGACAAAATGGCAGGGGTGGTGCAATATCACTAGTCTCCAAAAGAAATGTTCAAGGACATTTCTATCCTCATATTACCCCTATTGCTCAGAGTGAGGCTTTGAGCACATTGAATGCACATTATTTCCTTCAGGTCTTACTCCTATGCTGTCCTCCTCATTATAATTCTGATTTCAGTAATCCCCTTGTGGAATCTACATTATCTGAGATGGAATCTTACACTCCCAAACTCATGTTAGGCGATTTCCACATGGACTTCAATGATAACAAAGACAAATTAGCCTGCCATTTAAAAAGTCTTTTAATTAATCTGGATTTAGACTTTGGGGAACCCCATCCAATCATAATAAAGGTTGCTTCCTCGACTGGGTTATTAGTCACAATATCTCCTCATCACAGACCACTGGCATACACCTAGCATGCACAGATCATGCCACCATTTTTTTCATTGTACTTCAATGACCTCCCCAAACTCTAGCAGAAAAAACTAAAACTTGCATTTAATATAGAAATAAACACCAGCTTTCTGCTCATTGTTTGGGGGCTTACCTTTCTAGATTCTCAGGCATTATTGCAGATTATTTTTTACCTGGCGTCATAGCCCAGCCCAGCTTAACTCATTCTTAACAAAATGGCCCCAATGAAACTAAATTTAAGACAAGATCAATAGGCAATTATTGGGTTTCCCATGAGCTAAGCTAACTAAGATCTGCTCTTAAGAAAATTGATAGAAAATGGTAGAAAAACCCTACTCCTGCTCTCACTCTACAATTCAAATGTTGCCCGGGAAATATAAAGGAGCCATACTTGAATACAAGCGAGCATATTATGCTACTCAAATAGAGCCAGCCATTCCTAAAAAAAGCTGTTTGCCATTTTGAAATATGTGTCCAGGACAACGCAGAATATTGCTTTATCTGACCCATCACATGATTGGTTCAATTCCATTCAACACCACTTTCAGGGCAAATTGAAAACATTAGAGACAAAACTAACAGTCATAGCTCTTCTAAGACATAACCACCAGACATTAATTAAACCCAAAGTAACTACAAATTGGAGTTTGGAGGCAGTCGCCTCCTGTTTATACCTCAGTATTATAACACATGTGTAACAGAAGGCTGGGTAATTATAAAAGTTATTCCTGACGCTGAGTCCCTAGCACAAAGTTAAATGACCCTACATGTAAAAAATCTCGTATCCGATGTAGAATGGCCCTAGTGAGTGCTGCTGAGCCGACTACAAAGGATGTTAAGATCCTGACCCTATCCTCTCTAAAACACCTTCCTAATATCTACAAGTGCACGCAAAAAAATGGAGGTCGGTATTTTGTTTTTAATCTTTCCGCCCCCACAACGCGTGTCTTATCGTTAAAATAACAAAGGTCCTCACTGACAGTCACTAGAGGAATTAAAAGACCCTATTAGCTCCCCACTAAGTTGTAGTGGAGATAGAGTATATAGTGATAACTTCAGCAATTTCTTTGTGCAACCCCTTTCTCTATACATAAGGGTATTGGAGTCTGGGTTATCAACCAGTACTCTTAAACCAACAGTCAACCGGTTTCAGCGGGATTCTTGGGTGGCCGCTTTCATCAGGACGAATACTTTTCTGATTTTAGTATTCTCAAATTGTATTCAATTCTTTGAAGAGTTTAGGGGTATCTTCCGTTGTCCAGAGTGGGTATAATGGAAAGATCCCTGATCCTATAAGGACAAAGACAAGAAAAGACAAGTGGGACCATTGTCAGTCTCAAAGTACTTATTTAAAAACCTTTTAAACTATAGGTTACAAGGTGTTGTCTTTACCTATATCTGTCGAGGTACTAGATCGTGTATTAATCCCGATCTCTGTCTTCGACTTTCTGTTCGGGGAGGAAGGTGTTGAGTCCTCTCTTCTCTCCCGGATTGTTCTCACTAAAATGAGAGCATCGGTGTCAGGTCAATAGTATCAAATTTTTATAGCCTACTGTTAAGCATGTTTGCTATCACCAGTATTCAACGGCTTCATCCTAGCTTAGTAAGGTTAGTCTGGTGCTCCCTCTCTGTGTTCTAAGTCAAGATATCATCTAGCTTTTATTAGTAGTGTGGGAGATATCTTGTGCGTTATTTTCATCATAGTTCACATGCATTATTGTTGGCTATGCGGGAATCCTTCCATAGTTGTTACAATCTAAGCAGATATTGAAACGCTACTTGCGAACGCTTACCTCTATTTAATCGTGGTGGCCGCCTCTCGTTGCACGTACCGTTATCGCGCCATCTTGGATGATTTTTGTTTATATCTCAGCGTCACGTGTGCGCGGTCACGTGTGAGCTTCAGAAAGGGCTCTGAACCTCCTGGGAATTGTAGTTCAGCGCCGTTTCTGTTCTCCATGGACGTGTTTTAGGCTGTAAATGTTTCTACAAGAAATGTCTGAGCAACTTATTGGGGAGCTAATAGGGTCTTTTAATTCCTCTAGTGACTAACTGTCAGTGAGGACCTTTGTTATTTTAACGATAAGACACGCGTTGTGGGGGCGGAAAGATTAAAAACAAAATACCGACCCCCATTTTTTTGCGTGCACTTGTAGATATTAGGAAAGTGTTTTAGAGAGGATAGGGTCAGGATCTTAACATCCTTTGTAGTCGGCTCAGCAGCACTCACTAGGGCCATTCTACATCGGATACGAGATTTTTTACATGTAGGGTCATTTAACTTTGTGCTAGGGACTCAGCGTCAGGAATAACTTTTATAATTACCTAGCCTTCTGTTACACATGTGTTATAATTAATTAAACCCAGTCAATTGTCTGATTAGTCTCATCACCTTCTTTTTAATTTCAATACTTTCTCCACTCAAGAAAATAATCTTTCCTTCCTAGCTAATCTAGACCATACTACTTGTCCTATCGGCCCTTGCCCCTCCTCCTTTATTAAAGAATGGGTTGAAATCTTGAGCTCCCCATTGCCAAATTTATAAATGTGTCCCTCACATATACTCATATACCTAATACTTTGAAACAAGCTTGGGTGTCCCCACTTCTTATGAAAGATACTTTGGACCCGATAATCTGTTCCAAATATCGACCCATTAGCAATGTCGCTTTCCTGCTAAAATTCGGAACAAAGCCGCCACTATACAACTTCAGTTATATATCGCACAGCATAATCTTTTAGGCGGCCACCAGTCTGAATTTCGTCCTGCTAGAGGTGCAGAATTTGCACTAATGGATATCAAGGATAGTCTCCTCCAATGTATCAATAGTGGTGAGGCCAGATTGCTTATGTGATTGGCGATGTCCTCAGCCTTTGATAAACTGGATCATAACAGCCTGATACGAAAGTTCCAGTGAATAACTGGCGCTTCCGATGAAGCAGTTTCCTGGATAACTTCCTTTCTTTCGGACACATCCTCCATAGTAAAAATTGGCAATATACACTCCCATCTCCAAATAGTCACTTGTGGTATTCCCCGTGGCTCATGTATCTCCTCTTTGTTGTTCAATATTTAACTGAAATCCCCACATGAACTCCTTGCAAACGTTGGGTCATCTTTCAAAATTTTGCAAGTGACACCCAGATTATCTTCAAACTCGATAAGAATCCAGATAAAAACATTTTGAATATTTGTTCCATCTTCGATAATATTAAAAGCTGCATGACAGAGAACCATCTACGCTTCAACCCTGAGATAACAGAACTTTCCTCAACAAAATGACTGTCATTAATTAGCAATGTACAGAGACCCTGAGATACATCTTGCAGGACTTCCTATTCATACCTACAACAAAGTAAAGACCTTGGCTGTCATATTCGACTCCACTTTGTCCATGAAATCCCAAATAAACGTAGTCATTAGTACAGCAAATTTCTGTTTGATGCGTTTATGGCAACTACGGCCTGTATATTCAGAGGCCAACTATGCAATAATAACCAGAGCATAATCGGATTGAAGATTGATTATTTCAATGCTTTCTATGTTGGCACCCCCAAGTACCTAGTTCATTTGTTCTGAGTCCTCTAAAGAACAGCATCTAGGAAGGTGATCAATACTCCTAGATATTCAGATATTACTCCAGTTCTTAGACGGCTTCATTGGCTCACAGTCAAGTCGCGTATCACATTTGAACGTCTAACGTTGTCACATAAATCTATCTGTGGCTCATTGCCACTGTACATAAAACATGACCAAAATGGCAGCCTCTCATACGTACTCTAAGATCCAATGCTTCTACATTATTCATCATGTCCAGGATCAGGCACGCACGCGATTCGGGTAGCTTGCTGCTACAGTGCGAACCAACACTGGAATGCTCTCAAAACCCCCATTCACCATATAGCAAATCGACTTCACTTCAGAAAAACCATTAAATCCCTCCTTTTCTAAACAGATTCTGGTTATCTTGGTCGTGTAGTCGAACACTAAGATACCTCTGGGTATGTATGCCACTTCCCACACACAAATAGAAATTAACATTGTACAAAGAAAAACGAGTAAGTTTTCAGAGCAATTAAATAATAACCTTTTTAATAGCTTCTTTTGCAGAGAATACACTCCGTTTTGTGCCTCAGACTGACTAACCCTGCTTCTTGGATAGTGTTGTGCTCAGATTAATAACCATTGATCTGTTTCTTATGCATGTTCTAGGGCAATGTTTGATTTTGCATGCTGGCCACTGATTGGTGAGTAGTGCTACTGAACACATTTGTCAGAGTAGGCACAAACATGAATGATTAATCAAAAACATAAAAATACAAACACATTTGTATACCATGTGGCCTTACACTCTGGCTCTGTTCGAGAGTTGCCAGTACTGAGCATCCCCACTCTAGCATGACAATGTATGTCTCCAACCCCCAGGTTCGTCTCAACCTCGAGGAAAACCTCTGCCTCTACTACTCACATTCTTCCTTTAAGCACAGAAAATCAGCCCCTTCCCTGGCTTCAGCAAATGGTGAGCAAGTAATGTGTTATGAGATGGAGAGGACAGGATCCAAGGGGTCTGCTGCAACCACCCCTCCTGCAATGCAGTAGTGCTTCAACAGAATGATTTCAAGTTACACAAATAGTTTATTGAATTCAGATTACCACAATTAGCATTCCAATTAGTGCCATTGCTGCCAAAGTTGTGACATTTCAAGCTGTAAAACATTCTATATTCGACCCAGCCCCTGAGTGTTACTGAAGAGTAGTCCTACCTTTGTATTTGCAGCCATTGTCAAATTGCAGTCCAGCTTCTATGTTGGTGGGCAGTCTAATCTGGTCACTCTCTATATACCGACCCGCCTCTCAGTATCAAACTCTCCGTTCCAAAACTCATCAAGGCTCTTTAACTTGCATCCCACAACAGAAACGATTACTAAAACACAGCAAAGCTCTCCGGACAACCCAGCCCCTCCTTCCCTCAAATCCCAGGATGCCTTGATGGTATCATGGCTCAGTGAAGCTCTCACACTAAAACAGAGACAGAGAGAGAGGAAGAGATAGGGGAATGAGAGGGGTAGAGTGAGTGGGTGAGGGATAAAGAGAGAGTGAGAAAGAGAGAGAGAGAGAGAGAGAGAGAGAGAAAGAGAGAGAGAGAAAAGAGAGAGAGAGAGAGAGAGAGAGAGAGAGAGAGAGAGAGAGAGAGAGAGAGAGAGAGAGAGAGAGGTGAATGACACGCTGGCTACCGCCAGTGGCCGACTGGCTCGAAAAATATTACCTGGACACTGCATGTTTAAATAAAAGAACATTCGAACCCGGGGGCTGGAACAGCAGGCGAGAATACACAATCCCTGCCCGCTGTTCCTGCCACCCGAGGCCCCTCCCGGGTACCGCTATTTTTTTTTTAATGTGTGGAGGCAACAGGGAGATTTTCCCTGTTGCCTCCCCGCCCCCAAAATGACCCGATTCCCCCCACTGCCCCCTCCACTTACCCACAGGGCTATAGCATTGCGTCCAGACACGGTGCTCCTCCCACCTGGCCTGTTGTTCCCTCTGTGCCTGTTATTATGGCTTTCATGCCCTGCCAGGAGGTCAGGCATGACATTTAACGGCCCACAGCCTGTGCTGAGGCCCGAGTAAACCTGCCTTAGCTCAGGTTGGCGGGCCATTAAAGGCCATGTCCGCCCTTCGTGGCAGGACATGAAAGCCATAATAAAAGACACAAAGGGAACAACAGGCTTATATAAAGACTAGGACTCAGAGGCCTGGCTATCAGTGGAAAATGAACCACTCGGAAGTCTGTTCTGGTGGGAGCAGGAGGCCAAACTGAAAGGAGCAGGAAGAGCACAGTGTAGGAAAAAGAAGGCTGGTGCTGGGAGAAGAAGGCTGTTGCTGGAAAGTCAAGTCTAGAGCTGCAAGAATGTGGCCTGGGCAGGTGGACGGCATGGGAGGAATTTTGTCCAGAAAGGATCAGGTGTGTCAGAAGAAGCAGGTGGCGCTGGAGGATGATGCTGGAAAAGTACAATACTGGTGTTGGAGGGAATAGACAGGGGCACTGGCAGCCAAGGAAGGGATTGTGTTGAGCTAGTGATAAGAGGGTCAGAAAAGGCCAAATTGCCCTCTAACTGGCATTTGTTAAAAAAGAGGTAACACAGATTGGGGTATGTTGAATGCAAGGTAACCAGTTTATTTCAATAGACTGGGTAAAATATCAAGATAAAAGCCAAGCATAATTCTCCAACGTTTCACTAGACAACAGGAGTTTACATAGTACAAATGAGTGTTGTGATGTCACAGTTGTGGAAACCTATCTCTCTTGCTCATTGGCTCCCTCAGCTAAACTACATATGTAACCTATAAGTGTGCACCCAGGGATTGGACAATCATGAACTAAAACACCACCCATGGACTTAACCCTAAAAAAGTGCTAACTCATCATATCTGGAAATTAATTAGTAGGCCCTGAATGACTTCTGCGGTGAAAAAAGACATGTGCTAATCGGCTGCAATGCGGTCACACTATCCATGAACTGGCTGCATGATGACACATTTATGAGAGAGTGAGAGAGCAAGAGACAAGCGTGTTGCCTTATTTAAATTAAATCTGAGAGCCCATGTTTATCTCCCATGCCATGCTCAAGGCCTTGTTCGCAATCCATACTCGCCACCCTGCTCTTGACATATTTATGAATAATTTATTTTGCAAGTCATCCTGTCAAGATTTCGTCAAGGCATTTTAGTTGTTTTTTCTTATGCCGCTTATTGGTCTTCCCTTTACGCCCAGCTGGGCGCAGAATACATTTATCTGTCACCTCCTTCTAATTTCCTGAGATGCTATAAACGTGAAACGGTTAGCCGTGTCTTTGCAACTTGATTTATCTGACAGCTGACCGGACACAATATCTTATTCCACCATGTGCACTTCCGGCACGGCTTGCTCGGGCTCGACATTCCTTTGGTTATTCACCCTCCAGCCAGCTACAGCATTTTCCCTGATTTCTTCAAGCGTGTTCAACTGGGCTTTTCATAAAGTTGCAAAGCTGAATTCTCTGCTGGTGCAATTTTTAAAATGACATCTTGTCACGTTATGTTTCTTCTGCAACACACATTAGCTCTGCACTTATTTGCTGCCTAACATCCTAGTGCATGCCTGAGACATGATCTTTCTACCTATGGGTACTCTGCAACATTACCCTGCCTATAATAGCCATGCTGCCCCTACATGTGTAGTGAGACCCTCTCTTGGTACGCGATTTCCTGTCACCTAGTCTATTCTATTTAAAAGGACACACTAATTGTGCAAGCTAATGCCTCCTCTGTCCCTACTTGTACAGCGAAGCTCACTATTCTTTGTGCCAGCTGCATTTCCAGGAGTATTTAAAGTGCAGTTTCAAATGTGTTCTTTCTGATTTTATAATTCTGTGTTTTCTGGGGAAGACAGTGGGACACCTGCTCTCTAGCCAACAATTGCCCCACTACACTAGGCTGTCTACTTGAGTCTTGAGTCCTGGGCAGGAGGAGCAACAGAACACGTACCCACCCTTAGTGTTCACTCTGTGTGTACTGTACTGCAATTGTGCATGGCCTAAGTCAAGGATGCCCCGTGCTCCATGTGACTTAGGAGCTGCTCATTCAT